>NC_041749.1:92075167-92378805 GCF_004115215.2 Ornithorhynchus anatinus
GACAGACATCAAAACAAGTAAACAGGCATCAATATAAATAAATAGAATTATAGATGTATGCACATCAAAATGAATAAACATGTCTCAGGCTATCAGCTGATGGGGCCAGGAAGGGATAAACACATAGTACTTCCCATTCCCTTAGCTAGGTCTCTAGGGTTCTCTTCCTTTCCACCCCTCCTCAGCCCCCAACAGCCCAGAAGGGACCTTAGGGCCTGGCAAAGGACAACTAGGGGAGTCAGGAGAGGTGCTGACCTTTTGATGATGTCCATGACTAGCTTTCACATCAGTGTTTCAAGCCCTGAAAACAAGCATTTCAATTCACTCTTTACAGCTCCAGAGGTGTTAAACTACTTCTCCTCTCACCCCTCCACATCTCTTTTCCTCTCCCTCCCAAAATTGCAAAGGAGAGAAGAACCTCCTTCCTTCCCATCCCATCTTTTCTGGCTGTAATTATGCCCTCGGTTGCAGTTGGATATCAGTGGGTTGCTGCCTGAAACCACACTCCTCTCTGCTGAGCCTGAGCACTCTGGCCACCTAGGTAGAGGAAAATCAATCAATGGTTTTTGTCAATAGAAATGATAATCGTGTTTCTTATATATGCTAAGCACTGGAGTAGGCACATGATAATCAGGTTGGACAAAGAGTGTAAGCCCCATGTGGGACAGGGACTAAGTGACAGGGAGTAGGATTTAATCCCCATTTTACAGATGAGGAAACTGAAGCACAGAGAAGTTAAGTTCATTCAATCGTATTAAGTGCTTACCGTGTGCAGAGCACTGTACTAAGTCCTTGGGAAAGTACAATACAACAAAAATGAGTGACAGTCCCTGCCCAAAATGAGCTTACAGTCTAGAGGGCAGTCACTTGCCTGCTGGGTGACCTTGGACAGTAAAGTTAAGTGACTTGCCTAAGGTCACACGGCAGACAAGTGGCGGAGCTGGAGTTAGAACCCAGGTCCTTTGACTGTCAGATCTGTGCACTTTCCACTAGGTCACTCTGCTTTCCTTTATTTTTTTTAATTTTTTTTTTGTAGTATTTAAGTGCTTACTAGATGTCAAGCACTATTTAAGCACTGGAGTAGATACAAATCAGTTAGGTGTGACAGACCCTGTCCCACCTGGAGCTCATAGTCCAAGTAGGAGGGAGAACAGAACTGTATTAAGTGCTTGGGAGAATTCAATTTGATAGACATAGGCAGCTCAGCATAACACCAAAGGAGCCCAGTGAACATTCTGGAGATCACAGGGGCATGTGCCTACCAACCCACTGCAGAGGTGCTCCTGAGCCTACATCCAAAAGAGGCTACGTGGCCACAGTTGTGGTTCTGTTGCTCTTCTGGGGACAGTGGCAAGAGAGAAAGGAAAGGGCTGGAAGTGTTGTTCTCTCCCGATCCGTAACTGGGAGGCAGCAGGTCTCTTTGGAAGTCCCCCAAGGTTCAGTTCTGGGTATCCTTATATTCTCCATCTTCACCCACTCCCTTGGAGAACTCATTCGCTCCTGAGGCTTCAACTACCACCTCTATGTGGATGATTCCCAATCCTAGTCTCTCTCCCTCTCTGCAGTCTCACATTTCCTCCTGCCTTCAAGACATCTCTACTTGGATGTACCACCACACCTCAAATGTAACATGTCCAAAACAGAAATCCTTATCTTCACACCCAAACCCTGTCCTTTTCATGATTTTCCCATCACCTTAAACAGCAGCACCATTCATCCTGTCTCACAAGCCTGTAACCTTGGCATTATTCCTGACTCATCTCTTTCATTCTCGCTCATGTCCTGCCTCTGACCTGGAATGTGCTCTCTTCATATCCGACAGACAATTACTCTCTTTACCTTCACAGCTTTTTTGAAGGCACATCTCCTCCAAGAGGCCTTCCCTGACTAAGCCCTCATTTCCTTTTCTCCCACTCCCTTCTGTCGTCCTGATTTGCTCCCTTTATTTAACCCCCACCCCAGCCTAATAACACTTATGTACCTATCCATAATTTATATTAAGACCTCTCTCCCCTTCTAGACTGTAAGCTCGTTATGGGTAGGGAATGTGTCTACCAACTCTGTTATATTGTACTCTCTCCAGCGATTAGTACAGCACTCTGCACACAGTAAGTGCTCAATAAATACAATCTATCGATTGATTAGGCATCTCTCCCTATGGCTGTATTCTAGCCCAATCTCCCCATCCTCGGTGGATATGATAGGTCTTTGAGTAATCTTAAGGATGATCTAATTAAATAGCTAAACAGGTTCATTTTTTCTTTCCCCTCACTCAGTCTCCTTTGCAGCATGGGACTTAAGTATAAATGGGCAGTATGAGCAGTCTGTATATTCATAAGTATATATCACAACACTTATTTGCATATAAGAATGTATTTCATAGGGTCAGGAAACTTACAGCCCAGCAAAACCTCTCCCTGGGCCCCCAAAATGTGCAGCCACATTTCCCATTTTACTGTCATCTCTGTCTTCCCACCATCCCTACCTCTCCTTTTAAACTCCTCCTTTTGTAATGTTTGTCCTATATGGATAACATTTAAAAAAAAAATAATCGTGACAGTACAATGGAACTCAACAGGGTTAAATCTGCTGCCTGCTTTACTGAGACTCTGGGACTGTCAACATTCATTCAAATGTATTTATTGAGCTCAATAAACAATATAACAAAAAAGACACATTCCTGCCCACAAGGACCAGATGTTCTCCAGAGCCTCAGCTGTGTCATGACCTGTGTCATCTGGGCTCTGCTAAGTGAGCAGCCCATGGTTCTCTCCACTGCTGTGCTTGAGATATGAGGACCGCCATTGTCCAACGTAGAGCATAACTTGAAGGAAGTCTTCATGCAGCCCATCCAAACTAGGGGTTCATATGCAGTATGGAAAGAGGATAGACCTGAGGAAAAAGGTATTTTTGTGTCCTAGTTTCCAGTACTCTATCAGTCTCGACTACAGGAGGGAGAGTAAAGCAGATGCATACCCATTCCATTCCTAGCTTGGCCAGTGGCTTCCTAGCTTGGGCAGTGGATAGCGAGTGGAAGGCAATTTGTTACAAGTCAAAACTCACCTTTTCTGGGCAGCAGCAGCAGCAGCATGGGAGAGAGTCGATGGTGGAGACACAAGTTTACTGCACAGAGGAAGGCAATGGTAAACCACTTCCATATTTTTACCAAGAAAACTATATAGCTACACTACTAGAACAATTGCAAATGGAGGTGCGGTGTTCTGGGACAGATGTATTCGTGGAGTTGCTATGGGTCAGAAATGACTCAACAGCATAAGACAAGAATCCTTTATTAGGCAAGGCAGAGCTTTATACTAATGGCTAACTGGAGAAACCAAGACTTTTCCAAGTTAGAAGAGGAAAGGATGACAAAATGACAGCACACAGGTTCTTAAATTGGAGTAAAAGCTTGTGAATGCCTATATTCCTCACCTATTTTTCTCATCACACCCCTAGTTCTCCTCCAATAATCTTGGGCAGAAGGTCAAGATCTCAAAACAGATGTTGGCCATGTGTGGTTACTGAATAATTCAATTGTGAGAGAGCGCCTGAAAGTACTTTTGATGACTACATAATTTCTCTTGGATTTTCCACCTTCAAATAAATGTTTTAGACTGTTTCCACAGGTGTAGGAAATAGTTACCAAGGCCTTACGCATAATTGCGTTTCATTTATCTATCCTTGCAGTCTGTTATCATTGAGTGAAAAATATCTGTTGCTTTTCTTTTTTAATCAGTCAATTGTATTGAGTGCTTACTGTGCGCAGAGCACTGAACCAAAGCACTTGGGAAAGTACAGTATAGCAGAGTTGATAGACAGTTTCCCTGCCCCCAGTGAGCTTACAGTCTGTGGGGGGAGACAGAGGTTAATATAAATCAATAAATTTGGAGATATACATAAATGCTGTGGGGCTCATTTCTTGATTTCTCTGATTTCCTCACTCTGACTCAGATTCCTCTGACCAGAAGGGTATGATATAGAATAGGATGCATCGTGAAAACTTCCAGAACATTACTGTATTATCATATACAGTTGTTTGACCCCTGGTTATCGGTTCCTTAGGAGTGTGTGTGTGTGTGTGTGTGTGTGTGTGTAAGCATGGTATTTATTCCCAACCTGAGGGCATTGACCTCTGTTTAATAACATTGTCATAATTGAATTTGGTCTTGCAGTTTGTTACTCCCCTGCCTGCCTAAGGCAATAGAAAGACTTGGAGATTTCTTTCATTTTACTACCCCTGTGCTTCCTGGGAAAAGAGCAGGCTGGTGAAATCTCTTTGTGGATTTGTATATTTGAATTGAAAAGGTAGTTTAATCATTTTGCCAAATTGGTGCCATCGGGGTGGATTTCTCAATAGGTCCAATGGCTAAATTTGGGGGACCTTTCCTTTTATTTTTTAGGAAAAAAATATAGTAATAATTAATTATGCCTGCCTGTACTTTTTTCAGTTGTATTTTGTGCCCTACTTACTGTATGAACACTCCATAATCAATGTGGCAGGATTCCTTATGTGACCATCATGGCCCAAAAGTAAGCTCATCCCAAGAGCTTGTTGGTTAATTACATATTTAAAAAGTAATGGAAGAAAAAGATTGAGTAGACCTCAGTATAGCCATAGGCTCAAATAAGATATGCAGTCATAGAATTATTGCATCAGTTAAACAATATATAATTGTGGTTTTTGCTACGTGCCTACTATATGCCAAACACTGTGCTATGCACAGGGGTCGATACAAGATAAGCAAATCAGACACAGTCCCTGTCCCACATGGGGTGCTTGGTCTAATGGAGAGGGACAACAGATATTTAGTCCCCATTTTACAGAGGAGGAAACTGAGGCCCAGAACAGTCAAATGACTTGCCTGAGGTCACAGAGTGGGGATTAGAACCTAGGTCTCCTGACTCCCAGTGCTTTCCTTTGCTAAAATGAAGGTGAGGTGATGTTAGGGTAGCAGTCACTAATGGCCCCCACCTATACTAGACAGACAGTCATTTGTGATGTTGTGTGTTATACCGGTCAGGCGGGGTAACGTTGTGATGTCACATCCACCATCTTGCAGAAGACCTTCTACACCTAGAACATTTCACCTCGGGGGAGATCCCTGCTTCCCTTTACTCCGAAGCCATTATGTTCCCTCCCAGGTCCCTGTGAATATGGATGGCAGTTCCAAGTGGTAGTGGGAGGGGAAGCGGAGGCAAACTGGGTGTCCAAAATAGAGAAGCAGTTTTGGCCTGGTGAATAGAGCCCAGACCTGGTGAGTCAGAAGGATCTGGGTTCTAATCCTGGATCTGCCACTGGTCTTCTGTTTGACCTTGGGCAAGTCACTTCATGTCTCTGTTCCTGTTACCTCATATGTACAATGGGGATTAAGATTGTGAGCTCGTGTGGGACATGGACTGTGTCCAGCCTGATTAGCTTGTATCTACCCCAGTGCTTAGTAAAAATGCCTGACATTTAGATTGTGAGCCCTATGTGGCTCACTTCTGTCTTATGCAGCTCTTAGAACAGTGATTGATACATAGTAAGTGCTTAACAAATACCATTTTAAAAAAAGAGCTTAAGTACTCTTAAACACATACAAACAGATGATCCTGGACAGTCAATATCAGTCAGTCATATTTATTGAGCACTTACTGTGTGCAGAACACTGCACTAAGGGCTTGGAAGAGCACACTATAAAAGGAACAGGGAACCCACCACCCGAGAACTGACTTTGGTATAAAACCAGACAAATGGTCACTGGGCATTGTTTTGGGTAAATTGGGAAGAAAGTTCCTAATGTAAAATCATGCTTTCATCATTATTTCAAAATGCTATCATTTGGGTAGGAAACGTGTCTACCAACTTTGTTATATTCCCCCAAGTTCTTAATACAGTGCTCTGCACACAGTAAATGCTTAATAAATGTGACTGATGATTGATTTAAATAACAATGCTTAGTGTCTACATGCAGTGAAATGACTGGAAAAAACAGTTGGGAGAATTGATTTAGAAAGTAGTGTCTATTTGAAATAGTGTTTCTGTCATGAAAATATGCTGGCCTGAGTTATTCTGTGTACCACCCTGCACAGGGCCATGGCCATGGGGGCAGTCAACAAGTTAGCATTATTTGATGATAACCATGCAGTGCTGCTGACAGGGTCAAAGAAAAATTCAGAGACATCTGTGGCAATGTTGTTTAATGAGATGTTTTCTGAAAAACTATGTGACGCATCAATCTGTTGTTAAATTAGAACCAGGGCTAGTTTCAGTGTTGTAAACTATATGGCTTTCTCAACAGCTTGAATTCATATTCCTGATCTTTCGGCAATTTTTTGTAGCCCCCGCCAGAGCTGGTTTTACTTAATATGCATCAGGTACTTAGAATGACAAATGTTGAAACAGAGATGGGGACTGCTTCAATTTTTTTCTTTAAGAGAGTATTATAGGCCAATTTGCTGCATTATTAAGATAGTGCATCATCTTCATGCCAATATTTAAAGGTCACTAAGCTTTCATCCTTCTTTTATTTTTAGTTAGCGGTGGCTGTGCTAGTCAGAGATGACACGATTTCAATATCACGAGGCAGCATTGGCAAAAACATACTCTGAAAGGACAATAATTTTGCAAGGGTGCTGATTTGCCAGGCTCATTTACAATGTGCTGTCACCCGTCCTCCAAATCAATATTAGTTTAACACTCTTTAGTGTTATTCAGGAATTCTTTAAAATGCTAATGAACAATTTATTTTGGCACTACACCATCCTCAGGTATTTCTTGTGCGTACCAATGAATAACACCCTTTGGTTCTTTAGACTGCAGAGGCCACCGAGTAACTTGAGGGCCCCAGAAGTGAGTAATTCACCATGAATAGGCCTATTCATATTCAGCACAAGAGGGAATAATTCATTTAGCTCTTTCTCCACTGCTGAATCCTTCAGAGGTATTCTCTAAAGCCCAATTCTAAGCTATATTCCAGATCTTTTTGAATTCCTCCTATGTATTGCCTTAATTCCTCTAGAAAATTCAAGCATATTAGAAGCACACACTTTTTTGTTATTAGTTTTTTGTTCTCCTTCTTACCTTTCCAGGATGGGGTAAAAATGGGAATTTAAACAACAGCTAGCATTGTTCTTTGTTTTACTGCATCCATTACTTGCCACTGCTGCTACATCTCAATGTAGACCTAATTTCCGGAGGTTTATTTAGGAAGGCAGTTAGGATTCAAATTATCATCTTCTGCATTGTTTTGCCAGAGCAGTAATCTCAGGATTACATGTTTATGTGCAGTGGTTGCATAGCTGTCCAAGTAATCTTGGTCAGGATACCAGGATGCCTGTGGGGAAGTGGTGGAAAGGCAGCTATGCAAATAGCCATCCACCCACTTCCCTGGGGACCCAGAAGTGAGTTATTGGTCTAGTAGAGACTAGTCATGATGGGTCTCTAGTGCTCACTGTTTGTGTATGATTTGTCTGGCCGGTATCCTTGTCCCAAAAGAAACCTGTATTTTTCATTTAGTTTGTTGTAGTGAAGCCTCTCCCAAGCTGCTTTTATTCAATCTGTTTAAAATAGCTGTGTCTCGGCTTCCACTGTATTAGGAAAAATGCCTAATTACACCATATTGATGTGTATAAGTGCCTCACCCCAATTTTTAAGGAAGAAATAAAAAGATTAATTTCTGTACTAAATAATTGTAAGCGTGATATAGCCATGGGCCCCAGGAAAAGGGCAGCAAAAGGTTGAGAAAGTGGCAAAACAGGTGAGCGGGAGTTGTTTCTTTAAGATGACCAGGGGTCATGAGAACACAGCAACATGAGTTGTGGAGGAGCAGGGAGGAGTTAATTCATTGAAAGCCTAGTCTAAGCAGCACTTGGGAGAGTGCAATAGAAGTTGAGATGCAGTCTCAAGTGTCCTATCTTCCTCTTCTTTCTTCCTTTTCTCTACTTGTTTTTCTGCTTCTCTTTTTTTCCTCCTCCCCACACTGCTAGATTTAACTATTATTTGACCCATGTAAAAGCCACAATCCTGTTTTAAGATTAGAGAAATTATGCCAAAAGCAGGACAAGCAGGACAATTATGCGAATATATGCAGTATTTTCCTAGCCTTCGCTTTCTCCCAGGTATGCTTATACTAGAAGCTTCCAAAAATGAGGACTAATAACAGTGGTATTTGTTAAGCACTTACTATGTGCCAAGCACTGTTCTAAGCACTGGGGTAGATAGTCTACAGATCTGTTAGATCAGTCACAGTTAAGTGAGCCTCCTGTGGGATCATTTTTCTACAAAAACATTCAGGCCATGTTTCCTCTCTCTTCAGGAGCCTCCAGTGGTTACCCATCCACCTCTGCGTGAAATGGAAAGTCTCACGATTGGCTTTAAAGCACTCAATCACCTTGCCCCCTCCTACCTCACCTTGCTACTCTCCTACTACAACCCAGCCCTCCCACTTCACACCTCTAATGCTAACCTTCTCACTGTTCCTCGATCTCATCTGTCTTGCTGTCTCGCTGCTGACATCTTGCCTGCATCCTGCCTCTGGCCTGAAAAGTCCTCTATCCTCATATCCGAAAGACTGTTACTCTCCTCCACTTAAGAGCCTTACTGAAGGCACAGCTCCTCCAAGAGGCCTTCCCTAACTGAGCCCTCCTTTCCTCTTCTTCCACTCCCTTCTGTGTCACCTTAACTTGCTCCCTTTATTTCCCCCCCCAACCCTCCACAGCACTTATGTACATACCTGTAATTTATGTTAATGTCTCTTTCCCTCTCTGGACTGTAAGCTCATTTTGGGCAGGGAATGTCTGTTTATTGTTATATTGTACTCTCCCAAGGGCTTAGTACAGTGCTCTGCACACAGTAAGTGCCCAGTAAATATGATTGACCGACTACATAGGAGGGAGAACATGTGCTGAATCCCAAGTTTACAGATGAGGAAATTGAGACCCAGAAAAATTAAATGACTTGCCCAGGGTCACACAGCAGGCAAGTGGCAGAACTGGGATTAGAACCCAAGTCCTCTGATGCTTTCCATTAGGCCACACTGCAGAATTCAATGTTTTCTTTGATAAACTTCTGAGCCTTTTCCCTCAAGTCCCAGGACAGTGTAATGCATCCAACAGGGATTTAAATTTAGGCCTAGCAGCCTGCACTCAGTATACTGGTCTTCTGTGGAAAAAAAAAATTTTTTTCAACCCAGCCAAATTTTTCTGGTAGCCAATAATAGTAGACAAATAGGACTTTCTTTCAAAAGTATCCCCAGGTCTATACGATAAAACAAATGGGTGCAACATCTTTTCATGTTGATGAACTGACCCATCCTACATACACAAGCACAGTGGGGTGCTGTGTGCTCTAATGGGAAGAGAAGGGGCTTGGTAGTTAGAAGACCTGAGTTCTAATCCTGCCCCCACCACTAGGCTGCTCTCAGACCTTGCATAAGTCACTTCATTCCTCTGTGTGTGTTTCCTCATCTGTGAAATGGGGATTTAGTACCTGTTTGCCCTCCTCCTTACATCTTGAGCCTAAGGTCTAAGGAACCCTGTCTGACCTAATTATCTTGTATCTACCTCAATGCCTAGAACAGTGGTTGGTTCATGCTAAGTGCTCCAACAAATATTATATTTATTATTATTATTATTACAATGGGGCTCAGAATTTTCACTAGTTGTCTCCAAACATACCAGTGCCAGAACAGTGTTGTGTCTGACAGGCTTAAGCCTCAGAAGTTTGAAGACTTAGAATACTAATACTGTAACTCATTAAAAAGTGTCATTCAATTCCTTTCCCACCAGCTGACCTCTTAGAGACCAGTGCTAATTTTCATGGCTTGACCAGGTATTATACTACTGAGGCTCCTTTGCTTAGGATATGTAAGTTTCATTTTCAGTGTGAGAAGCAGCATGGCCTAGTGGATACAGCATGGGCCTGGGAGTTTGAAGGACCTAGGTTATAATCCTAGCTCTGCCATTTGTGTGCCAGATGACCGTGGGCAAGTCACTTCACTTCTCTGTGACTGTCACCTCATCTGTAAAATGGGGATTAAGACTGAGCGCCCGATGTGGGATATGGACTTTGTCCCACCTGATTCGCTTGTATCTACCCCAGCACTTAGTACAGTGCCTGGCACATAGTAAGCGCTTAACAGATACCATTAAAAAATGTGAGGAGCCAGGTGTGGTGATTGAGAGATCTCTTTCTCTCTCTCTTTCTCTCTTTCCCTCTGGGAAAGGATTTGCATGACACTTTTAAATGACCTGTAGTATTGTATATCTTCAAACTCTTGAGGCTTAGGCCTGTCAGAAGCAGCAGTGTTCTGACGTGGCTCAGTGGAAAGAGCACGGGCTTTGGAGTCAGAGGTCATGAGTTTGAATCCCAGCTCTGCCACTTGTCAGCTGTGTGACTGTGGGCAAGTCACTTAACTTCTCTGTGCCTCAGTTACCTCATCTGTAAAATGGGGATTAAGACTGTGAGCCCCACGTGGGACATCCTGATTCCCCTGTGTCTACCCCAGCGCTTAGAATAGTGCTCGGCACATAGTAAGCGCTTAACAAATACCAACATTATTATGGAGACAACTAGGGAAAATTTTGTGACCCAATGCAATGATAATAAAAAATATGGTATTTGTTGAACTCTTAATAGGTGCCAACCACTGTACCGAGCACTGAGGTAGATACAAGATGATAAGGTCAGACGTGTATATCCATTTCAATCACCACACCTGGCTCCTCATTTTATATATTGTCCATCCTGAAATTGACACTAAAAATTGTAGAGTACTTTGTAAAGCTCTTTCCTTTTTCCAATGCATTTTCACATCAGTTTACTCCATGTATCCTATCGAAATTCCTGTAAAATAGGAAGAGACGTATATTTTCTCAATGTAATTTGATATGAAACTGAAGCACTGAGAGGTTTAATGATAATAATTGTAATTAAGTGCTATGTGTCAAACACTGTACTAAGCACTGGGGTAAATCAGTCAAAATTATTAAGTGCTTACTGTGTGCAGAGTACTGTACTAAGTGCTTGGGAGAGAGTACAATACAAAGATTTGATACACACTTTTTCTTCCCACAAGGACCTTATGGTCTAGGGGGGAGGCAGACATTAAAATACATTAGAGATCTGTACATAAGTACCGTGGGGTTGAGGGTAGGGTGAATATCAAGTGTTTAAAGGGTACAAATCTAAGGGCAGATACAAGATAAGCAGGTTGGACACATGGACTGTGTTTCAAATGGGGCTTACAGTCTAAGAAGGAAGGAGCACGGGTATTGAATTCCCATTTTACAGATGAGGAAACTGAGGCCCAGAGAAGTTGTGATGTGCCCAAGGTCACCCAGAAGGCAAGTGGCAGCACCAGGATGAGAACCCAGGTCCTCTGACTCCTCATCCTGTGCTCTTTTCCCTGCTTTCCTGATGTCACACAGCAGATTAGAACCCAAGCACTCTGGCTCCTGAATCTATGCTCTTTTCACTAGACCAGGCTGCTTCATCTTTTCTAATTAAGACTCTATGTGCAGGCTTAGCTGAAAAGATCAATGCATGACCAACAGCGTCTTAGATACTGTGCATGCATCAATACTGCACTGTCTTTTGCTTCGTGGCTGCAGCTGCTGTTTGCAGAGCCTGGCACTGATGTAACTTTCTCTTAGATTTACAATCTCTCCAAGGCCTTTGCTCAAAAGGGCTTCAGCATTTCGGATGGCTGCAGCCAAAGTTGTTTATTACGTTGCTTTTGTTTCTCAGCCTTCACCGTGGTCTTCCGCATCATTTAAAATGTTTCTTCTGCCCACCTTGTTTGATTGCCCTATTTCAGTTCACAATACAGCATCTGCTTGAGCACTTTGTTGCCCTTTCTCCACCTATGTCCTACCCAGCTGATATGACCTAAGCAAGCACCATTGCTTCAGTGAGAAGCAGCATGGTCTAATGCATAGAGCATGGGCCTGGGAGTCAGAAGGGCCTGGGAGTTGGAAGGACCTGGGTTCTAATCCTGGTTCCACCTCGTGTCTGCTGTGTGACCTTGGGTAAGTCACTTAACTTCTCTGGGCCTCCATTGCCTCATCTGGAAAATGGGGATTAAGACTGTGAGCTCTGTGTGGGACAGGGACTGCGTCCAACCCGACTAGCTTGTATCTACCCCAGTGGCTTAGTGCAGTGCCTGGAACAAATAAAGCACTTAACAAATGTTATTAAAAAAATTTGCTGATGAACTAGCTGAAGTTTGGGACATTGATTTAATAAGACAAAGAAATCATTGAGATGGCTTTCTAGGGCATTTCAGATGCTAGCAGGGTCCAAACCAAGTCCTTGATATTCCTAGAAGAATTATTATTATAGAATTAATAAATAATTAGTTGTTATTAATAAAATAGGCATCCAATATCTGTTCTCCCTCCCTCTTCCCAGCCCCAATCAGGGAAGCAGCATGGCCTAGTGAAAAGAGCACGGGCCTGTAAGTCCGAGGTTGTGGGTTCTACTCCCAACTCTGCCAACATGTCTACTGTGTGATCTTGGGCAAACCACTTAACTTCTCTGGGCCTCAGTTACCTCATCTGGAAAATGGGGATTAAGACTGTGAGCCCCATGTGGGACAGGGACTGTGTCTGACCTGATTACCTTGTATGTACCCCAGTGCTTAGAGTGTTTGGCACATCGTAAGTGCTTAATAAATACAATTATTGTTGTTATATGGATCAGGGACTGAGTCTGACCTGATTATCTTGTATTTACCCCAATGCTTAGTACAGTGTTCCAGCATTTAGAACAGTGCTTGGCATATAGCAAGTGTGAGCTTGTTGTGGGCAGGGATTGTCCCTATTTATTATTGTATTGTACTTTCCCAAGTACTTAGTAAGTGCTCTGCATACAAAAAGGGCTTAATATATGAGAATGAACAAATACCATCATTATTATTATTATTATTTTATTGAGAACTCCTCTTATCAGAAAGGTGATAATGGAGGCAGGCCCTTTATCTCTTAAAGGCACTGTTCCCTTTTGAGAACAGTGCAGCTGTAGGAACCTGTGAAGACTGAGGAAGAAAGTTTCTAATGAAATTATTTTCAGAGGCTACAATTAGCTATGTTCACCCAGTTATTTCCTGCAGTTTGGGTTGAAGGATATCTCATCTGTGTACTTCTTTCCCAGTGCTTAGAACAGTACTTTGCATGCTGTAGGCACCTACTAAACACTATTGCTATATTAATGGCTGTCTGCCCCTCTAGACTGTAAGCTCACTGTGGGTAGGGAATGCGCCTACTAACTCAGTGATATCATACTCATCCAGTTCGGTGCTCTGCACACTCTGCTCATTAAATTTGAATGATTTATATTGCAACTTCTAGGGTCTGTGCTTGCATTGGGAGAGGGGATGGGAGGGGTGGAGTAGAGGTTGGGACAGCAGCTGATTTGAAGAACATTTGAAGGTAGAAATTTTTTTTTTTTTGTTTGAATCTGCATAGGGGAACTCTGTTACCTCCCACTCCCATTGGTGTGGGACATTGCCTGTTAATGCTCTTAGAACTACTTATTATTAATTCACTATGAGTCTATGTTTTGAGCCTGTCTGATTGACACTCTGATTCCCACCTGTAATTCAGGCTTACCCAGCCCCTGGCCCCAGAAAAGCAGCATGGCCTAGTGGAAAGAGCCTGGGCCTGGGAGTCAAAGCACCTGGGTTCTAACGCCAGCTCTGCCAATTGCTTGCTATGTGACCTTGGGCAAGTTACTTAACTTCTCTGTGCCTCAGTTTCCTCAACTGTAAAATGGGGATCCAATACCTATTCTCCCTCCTACTTAGGAATGTGAGCCTCCTTGTGGGACTGGGACTGTATCCGACCTAATTAATGTGTACTTACCCCAGTGCTAGTACATTGTTTGACAAATAGTATGGGCTTAACAAGTACCGTGAAACCAACCAACAAATAGTCCTTGGAAGCTTTATGGCAGACCTTTGGATCCAGGCAGGCAAGTGGTTGATAATGGGAGGAGGGCAGGGTCACCCCCTAGGGATGGTGGTCACTGATGGATGTCAGAAATTTTGGGCAAGGTCACGGGTGCCATCACATGGGAAGCCGGTGGCCTAGCAGATGGGGCATGGGGCTGGGAGTCAAAGGACCTGGGTTCTAAACCTGGCTCTGCCCCTTGCCTGCTGTGTGACTTTGGACAAGTCACTTCATGTCTCTGCACCTTAGTTACCTCAGCTGTAAAATGGAGTTTCAATCCCTCTTCTCCCTCCTACTTAAACTGTAAGCCCCATGTGGGACAGGGACTGCATTCAACCTGATTAACTTATATCTACCCTAGCACTTAGAACAGTGCTTGACACAGAGTAAGCGATTAGTAAATCAGCATGGCTCAGTGGAAAGAGCACGGGCTTGGGAGTCAGAGGTCATGGATTCGAATCCCAGCTCTGCCGCTTGTCAGCTGTGTGACTGTGGGCAAGTCACTTAACTTCTCTGTGCCTCAGTTCCCTCATCTGTAAAATAGGGATTAACTGTGAGCCTCACGTGGGACAACCTGATTACCTTGTGTCTACCCCCAGTGCTTAGAACAGTACTTTGCACATAGTAAGCGCTTAACAAATACCAACATTATTATTATTACTGAGTGCTTACTATGTGCAGAACACTGTTGCCATCAGTATTCCTATTGTGCGTTATGGTGGGCACGCAGCATTAAAGCGATAATTTCACAGATACCATTCTGTTAATGTAAGCTCGAATTCAACTGATCTTAGAGTGTTTCTCCAGGGGAACCCCCCTCGTTTTAGCCTCCCTGCCCCCCATCTTGCTTCCCGAGCCATTGTCTTCCCCTTCCAGACCTCTAGGGTCACATTGGAGCCACAGAACCCGGCAAACAGGAGCTGCAGCAGGGGAAACCTCAGGTAAAGGGCCAAAGTGCCTGGTCCTGTATCGGTACTGGACAGGGGACACAGTTTTCTGGGTAGAAAAATGGACGAACAGCCACCCTACCACCCACACCCCAGATACAAGTTGCCAGTTAAGAAAGCTGCCCAAGGTCCTATCTCACAGCAAAGATACTTTGTCTGAGTCCAAAATAGCCTTTCTTTGCTTTACTAGAGTGAATTATGATTCAAAATCATTAGGAGCAAATTTCTCTCCCCTCCTTCACCCCCTTAACGTTTGTCGCCGACTAATGAGTCAGCTATTGTTAGTGCTGAAAAGAGACAGGCCGGAATCCATGGCATTTTTCAACTGCCATTGCTGTTTGCCCTCTCTAGACAGAGCCAGTGTCTGTAGAAATATGGGCCGGTTCTAATAGCCTTGCAGACTCTTCTATATAGGTTATAAGGAATGGCTTTCTGGTTCCACCAGAATATTGACTTTTAAAACATGCACTGTGGCATGAAGGCGATAGGAAGCCATTTTATCAGTGACAGTCACATGAATAAATAAAACAGATGCGTTTCTGCTTGATTTTGCATCTAGGACTTTACCCAAGAGTGGTGATGGGCTTTTGTTATACAACCATGATTCTTTGGCCTCTCTCATGTCTTGAGGAAATTGTGTTGAGGGGAAAGGCTTATTACCATAAATAGAAAATAATAAATGACCAGGAAGAAACCCCCTTAGGTACTATCATTTTTAATGCCGTAGTATCATGGGCATTTGCTGTATGGAATTAGTTGAGTAACCTACAGACCCTTTTACAACATTTTATTTCATCCCATATCCCTAAGGTTTTGGAAGGATGACATTATCGATGGCCAAGGTGTGTTGAAAAAATGAATTGGTCTCTCGGATATCGACCTTGTCATCTGTAGTATGAACTAACACGGAATGGTTACTTCGCAGTGGAAAGCGGGATAGTGAAATTTTATTTATTTCTGTCACTGAATAGCCAGCCTGCAATTGACTCATTAAAAAGAGACAATTGAGGGGAGAGGGGACAACAGACCTTTGATGATAGGTAAACTATTACTGTTGATTTCAGGCCAAAGTAAACTGCACAGGGCAATAAACATCTCTCTGGCTGATGAATTACTGGAGAAACAAAGGAAGAGCAGGCAAATGTGTTTAGAATTTTTCTCCATATGGTCTCGTTCAGGGGTAGTGTACTGGTTCATTGGTGAGAACCTCTAGATTACTGATTTAGATTTAGGACCCATTAGGGTTCTATAACAGATTCCATCTATGAATACATTTTACACAAACGAATCAAATGCATAGTGTTCAAAAAATGTGTACTATGAGCGAGCTTAAGAATTACCTGTTTGAATCTTTTTTTTCCTCTGATGTTTTGCTTGAATTTCATTTGAAAGGAAATAAAAATGAGTGTTTTTCCACCTTTGCAAAATGAATTTTGAAAAGGATCAAAGGCATGAAAATATGTGGGACTGAGAGCTCTAAATCGAGTTAAAAAGGTCTCAGATGAAAAAAATGAGAATGAGCTTTCACTGACTGAATAGGGACATAGAGAGAGATTAATAGGTGCTATGTGTGATTTTATAGGTGAATAATGGGACTTTGACCCAACTGTAGACATTTTGTGTGGTGCAGTGAGAATATTTACACTGAAAATAGTGTAACTATCCCATCTTGCATTTCCCTTGAATAAATTGTATGCTAAGTGAGTTTGTAAACATACTATTTCATACGTATTTTTCCAGATAGGGTGCCATGAGTAAGGATTTTGCTAATTATAAAATAGGTCAACTCATACAGCTATATCTACACATATTACTGTCCTCTGTTATACTTGGCTATTACATCAGATTTCAAAATTGAATAAATGATTTTGCAACTTCATAGAGTTTTTTATGCAGGTTTCCTGAACTTGTGTTCATTAATGTAGTTTTTTGAGCTCTCCATACCCCTTTATTTTAATCTCGATCTTTCAAAAGGTGTCAAAAGTAGTAAGAAGCTAATCTAGAAAGAACATTATCTGCAGTAACAAATGGACCAATAAATTTATTCAAATCAATGAGCTTAGAGAATTTGAACAAATGTCTGAATGATTAGCAATTCTTGTAGAACCATTAACTATTGTTTTGGAGGAAAGGCATATTTCCTGGGACAAGAAAAGGTCTCAAGTATTAACGTTCAAGCTTGTCCTTCCAGATTAACTTTTGTACCTGAGACAATCCTGGAATAAATCTTCAAAATAAGATGAAATTGCAAACACCAAACTGTTCAATACTCCACCTATCAAGTTTTTCAGAAGACCCAATTCATCCGGACTAGTATGATTCCTTTTTTTTTTTTTGGCAGGCATAAGACATAGCCTATAAAGAGTGGCAGTTCAGGGGCAAATAGGAAGTTAGGTGGGCCAAAAAGGAGTTTGAAGAGTACTTTGCAAGGAGGCTTCCTGTCTAGTAACACCGTTATTAGAAGTATTGTCGAGAAGGAGTGTGGCTTAGTGGAAGGAGCACAAGTTTGGGAGTCAGAGGTCATAGGTTCTAATCCTGGCTCTGCCATTTATCAGCTCTGTGATTTTGAGCAAGTCGCTTAACTTCTCTGTGCCTCAGTTACCTCATCTGTAAAATGGGGATTAAGACTGTGAGCCCCATGTGGAACAACCTGATTACGTTGTATCTACCCCAGTGCTTAGAACAGTGCTTGGCACATAGTAAGCGCTTAACAAACACCATCATTATTATTATTATCATTATCGACCACTAATCCATTCATTTACCCGAACACCTCTTAAACCTGCCCCACTTCCCCTGGTACGGAACCCATATACTTATTCTGCTGATTTGTGTGTTTGTGTGTGTTTTGTTTTTATCACAACACCCTCAACCTTCAGTGGGTGTCCCTTGGTTCTGTTGGGATTTGGTGGAAAATTCCATGTTCAGTCTGCACATTTTTCCTAGCATCATAGCCTTAAATTTTTGTCCTTTCTCAGCCATTTTCTTTCCAAACTGGAGTCCTTATCCTTTCAGTTGATCTTTAACTGGGGGGTCATCTTCATTGCTCTTGTCCAGACGGTCTCCAGCCTAAATAGGGTGACTAGAACTGCATGCGGTATACCAGGTTCAGGCAACTGTGGTTTTGTAGAGTGGCAGAATTCTGCCATTTGTATTCTATCTGATGATGTCCGGCATTTGGTCTATTTTATTTGTGTTGCCACACATTGGACACATGATTATAAAAATGCCATCAACAATGGTTTTTCAGTCTCTTTCCCAAGTCATGACTGATAGGTCCAATCACATAATTATATAGTTGTGATTTGGATTATTTTCCCCTAGGAGCATTGCCTTGCACCTCCTCACATATGAATCTCATCTGCCATTTTTCAGCCTGCTCATTCAGATTTATGTGTTTATTCCTAGCTGCATTGCATTTTACCACCTGGAAGAGCTTAAAGTCAAGTGCAGACTTAGAGGTTTCTCTGAACACTCCATCTTCCATATCCATTTATACAGATGTTAAACAAAAACCATCATGGCACTGATCTCTGAGGGATCCCACTATTTATATTTCTCCATCATGAAAAGTGGTTGTTTATCCATCACTTCTTATCTTTCAGTCAGTTTTTCTGAGATAATTCCCTCCATTCCCATAATTTCTCAATTTTTAAAAAAGCCTATAGCATAGAACATTGTCAGAGGCCCCTTTGAAATCTAAATGTATTTTTTCTATTTGTTCCCCTCTCTCCACATGCTTATTGACCCTTTCAAATTACTCCAGCAGATGAATGAGGCGTGATTTCTCCCAACAAGCTCTCTTTTGCTAAATGCTCACTGATTCTAAACTTAATTTTATATTCCACGAATTGGCCAGGGAGAGAAGTGAGACATGCCCTTTTTCTAGATGATATAGTGGTGAGCAGCCAGTTTTCTGGTACATTAGTAAGGATAGGCTACATACTCTCATAGTGAAGAAACTTACCTTCCCAGTTCTGTCAGAACACTTGGGTTGGATGTCATTTGGCCTGGTTTATCCATTCTAATTGTAATTAAATCAATTTGGTGTAAAACATGCTGTGTGGTCAATTCCATGTCAATGGGGAAACCATCACATTGCTCCTTCAAGCATCTCACTACCATAGTGCAGCAGGACATAGAAGCAGTGTGGTATAGTGGAAAGAACACAGGCTGGGAGTCCGAGGACCTGGGTTCTAATTCCAATCTGCCAGTTACCTGCTGTGTGTGAACTTGGGCAAGTCATTTAACTTCTCGGTGCCTCAGTTCCCTTAGAGTGTGAGCGTCATGTAGGACCTGATCATCCTGTCTCTACCCTACAGTGCCTGGCACATAGTAGATGCTTAACATTCACTCATTCAGTAATATTTTTGAGCACTTACTGTGTGCAGAGCACTGTATTAAGAGCTTGGAAAGTACAATACAGCAGTAAAGAGAGACAGTCCCTGCCCACAATGGACTCATATTCTAGAGGGGCTCACAGTCTAAATACCATTATTATTCCTATAGTCAATCATTTATTGAACACTTATTGTGTGCAGAGCATAGTACTAAGCACTTGGGAGAGTACAGTGTAACAGAGTTGGGAGACATGTTCTTATCCCACAGTGAGTTTACAGTCTAGAGGACAAATAGTCTGAACAAACCCTTCAAAGGAGAATTGGGGATGAAGTTTTGATGGGGTTGGACCTGATAGTTCAAGCATTTTCTTCCTCCATTAAATGGAAAACTCCTTAAGGGCAGGGAAGGTATGTCTTGCTACTGATCTTTTCTCTTAAGAACTTAACAAGGCAGAGTGCTCAGTAAATACCACTGATTCATTGAAGCACAGAGTGGGAAAAGCAGGAAAAAGAAACAGAATAGTGGTGGATGCAGGTACAGAGATAGTCATATACACTAATAAAAATATGTCCTCATGACTCTTGGTATGTGAAAAATAGCTGCACGTAGGACCAAGATCCAAGAAACAGCTCTCTTCCCCCTATGCTGTGGTCACTGCTTTTGCTTCAGTTTCTGCCAGGGGCTTCCATTTCCACCCACTTCTGAAGGCTGGCTGCAGTGGCAAATCCATGGAGCAGCCCGTTTCCGCAACAAACATGGGGTTGGGTAATTGTGGAGGAGTGCTGACGTGTTTCTTCATTACTAATTTTATATACTCTGTGACTGCCGCCCTGACCCTTATTCTGCTGCTAATGACAGAAGGTGGCTTTTTTTTTTGACGGAGGAGGGGGAGGGGGCGAGTGTGGCTGGCTATCTTTAGTGGAGAGTTCAAATTTTGTTGTGGTCCTGCCTGATTGGAGGACAGCTTCAATTACTCCAGTAACCCCCCCCCCCCAATCTTTTATATTTCCTATATTCCCATTTAATTAGAGATGGCTGCTGGACCAGTGAAAAGAGCACTTATCTGGGAATCAGGAATTGTGAGTTGGCTTTTTTTTGTTTTTTTTTAGTGTTATTTGTTTAAGTTCTTACTATATGCTAGGCACTGTACTTAGCACTGGAGTAGATACACGCTAATTAGGTTGAACACAGTCCATGTCCCACATAGGGCTCATAGTTTCAATCCCCATTTTACAGATGAGATAAACTGAAGCACAGAGGAATGAAGTGACTTGCCCAAGGTCACACAGCTAACAAGTGGCAGAATTGGGATTAGAACCTGGAGTTCTAATCCCATTTCTGCCTGTTGGGGTGGAAAGGTCATCAAGAGCATTCCGTAAGGTAGGCAGGTCCAGTAGGTATCCTAACAGCAGGCCATTGTGGGCAGCAGTGGCTCCCAAGCCCACCACCTTCCGGCTCATGGAACCATGGTGTCAGATCATTGGCATTATGCCATGGCTGCTTTGGGAGTAAATGGGTTCAGCACGTAAAAAGCCATTACTTTCTCTTTGCAAGGTCCTGTACCCCTGTTCAGTTATTGCATGCTGTATCCCAGCAGGAACATATAAGAGACAGAGACTCTGTACAAACCACAGGCAATGTATCCATTATGTTGTCCAAACTCCTGGTCCAAAAATCTTAGTACCTAGGCTCACCCCTTGCTCTCAAAAGGAGACTCATTCATTCATTCATTCAATAGTATTTATTGAGCGCTTACTATGTGCAGAGCACTGTACTAAGCGCTTGGGATGAACAAGTCGGCAACAGATAGAGGCAGTCCCTGCCGTTTGACGGGCTTACAGTCTAATCGGGGGATACGGACAGACAAGAACAATGGCACTAAACAGCGTCAAGGGGAAGAACATCTCGTAAAAACAATGGCAACTAAATAGAATCAAGGCGATGTACAATTCATTAACAAAATAAATAGGGTAACGAAAATATATACAGTTGAGCGGACGAGTACAGTGCTGTGGGGATGGGAAGGGAGAGGTGGAGGAGCAGAGGGAAAAGGGGAAAATGAGGCTTTAGCTGCGGAGAGGTAAAGGGGGGATGGCAGAGGGAGTAGAGGGGGAAGAGGAGCTCAGTCTGGGAAGGCCTCTTGGAGGAGGTGATTTTTAAGTAAGGTTTTGAAGAGGGAAAGAGAATCAGTTTGGCGGAGGTGAGGAGGGAGGGCGTTCCAGGACCGCGGGAGGACGTGACCCAGGGGTCGACGGCGGGATAGGCGAGACCGAAGGACGGCGAGGAGGTGGGCGGCAGAGGAGCGGAGCGTGCGGGGTGGGCGGTAGAAAGAGAGAAGGGAGGAGAGGTAGGAAGGGGCAAGGTGATGGAGAGCCTTGAAGCCTAGAGTGAGGAGTTTTTGTTTGGAGCGGAGGTCGATAGGCAACCACTGGAGTTGTTTAAGAAGGGGAGTGACATGCCCAGATCGTTTCTGCAGGAAGATGAGCCGGGCAGCGGAGTGAAGAATAGACCGGAGCGGGGCGAGAGAGGAGGAAGGGAGGTCAGAGAGAAGGCTGACACAGTAGTCTAGCCGGGATATAACGAGAGCCCGTAACAGTAAGGTAGCCGTCTGGGTGGAGAGGAAAGGGCGGATCTTGGCGATATTGTAGAGGTGAAACCGGCAGGTCTTGGTAACGGATAGGATGTGTGGGGTGAACGAGAGGGACGAGTCAAGGATGACACCGAGATTGCGGGCCTGCGGGACGGGAAGGATGGTCGTGCCATCCACGGTGACGGAGAAGTCTGGGAGCGGACCGGGCTTGGGAGGGAAGATAAGGAGCTCAGTCTTGCTCATGTTGAGTTTTAGGTGGCGGGCCGACATCCAGGTGGAGACGTCCCGGAGGCAGGAGGAGATGCGAGCCTGAAGGGAGGGGGAGAGGACAGGGGCGGAGATGTAGATCTGCGTGTCATCTGCGTAGAGATGGTAGTCAAAGCCGTGAGAGCGGATGAGTTCACCGAGGGAGTGAGTGTAAATGGAGAACAGAAGGGGGCCAAGAACTGACCCTTGAGGAACTCCAACAGTTAAAGGATGGGAGGGGGAGGAGGCTCCGGCGTAGGAGACCGAGAATGATCGGCCAGAGAGGTAAGAGGAGAACCAGGAGAGGACAGAGTCCGTGAAGCCAAGGTGAGATAAGGTATGGAGGAGGAGGGGATGGTCGACAGTGTCAAAGGCAGCAGAGAGGTCAAGGAGGATCAGAATGGAGTAGGAGCCATTGGATTTGGCAAGAAGGAGGTCATGGGTGACCTTAGAGAGAGCAGTCTCGGTAGAGTGGAGGGGACGGAAGCCAGATTGGAGGGGGTCTAGGAGAGAATGGGAGTTAAGGAATTCTAGGCATCGATTGTAGACGACTCGTTCTAAGATTTTGGAAAGGAAGGGTAGTAGGGAGATAGGACGATAACTGGAGGGGGAAGTGGGGTCAAGAGCGGGTTTTTTTAGGATGGGGGAGACGTGGGCATGTTTGAAGGCAGAGGGGAAGGAGCCCTTGGAGATTGAGTGGTTAAAAATAGAAGTTAAGGAAGGGAGGAGGGCAGGGGCGATGGTTTTAAGAAGGTGAGAGGGAATGGGGTCCGAGGCGCAGGTGGAGGGGGTGGCACTTGCGAGGAGGGAGGAGATCTCCTCTGAGGATACTGCAGGGAAGGATGGGAAAGTAGGGGAGGGGGTTGTTGGGGGGGAGGGGAGAGGCGGAGGGGTGACTTTGGGGAGCTCAGACCTGATCGTGTTGATTTTCGTGAGGAAATAGGTGGCCAGATCATTAGGGGTGAGAGATGGGGGAGGGGGAGGAACAGGGGGCCTAAGGAGAGAGTTAAAGGTCCGGAACAATCGGCGGGGGTGACGGGCATGGGTGTCGATGAGGGAGGAGAAGAAGCTTTGCCTGGCGGAGGAGAGGGCAGAGTTAAGGCAGGAAAGGATAAATTTGAAGTGTGTGAGGTCACACTTCTGAGCCACGAGAAGCAGTGTGGCTCAGTGGAAAGAGCATGGGCTTTGGAGTCAGGGCTCATGAGTTCGAATCCCAGCTCTGCCACTTGTCGGCTGTGTGACTGTGGGCAAGTCACTTAACTTCTCTGTGCCTCAGTTCCCTCATCTGTAAAATGGGGATTAAGACTGTGAGCCCCACATGGGACAACCTAATTCCCCTGTGTCTACCCCAGCGCTTAGAACAGTGCTCGGCACATAGTAAGCGCTTAACAAATACCAACATTATTATTATTATTATTAGGTCGGCTCGGTGCTTGGACTTTCGCCAGCAGCGCTCAGCAGCTCGAGCATAGGAGCGTAGGAGGCGGACGGAGGAGGTGATCCAGGGCTGTGGGTTAGTGGAGCGAGAGCGGCGGAGGGAAAGGGGGGCGAGAGAGTCGAGATGAGTAGAGAGGGTGGAGTTGAGAGCGGAGACCTGATCGTCGAGAGTGGGAAGAGAGGACAGGGCGGCAAGGTGAGGAGAGATGCTATTGGAAAGACGGATGGGATCGAGAGAGCGGAGGTCTCTGTGGGGCAGTAGCGAAGATTTGCAGGGGGAGGGAGTGTGAGAGATGAGGCAGGTGAGAAGGTTATGGTCAGAGAGAGGGATTTCAGAGTCGGTGAGGGAGGAGATAGTGCAGCAGTAGGAGATGACGAGATCGAGGGTGTGACCGAGTCGGTGAGTGGGCACGGTATGGTGGAGGAGGAGGTCGGCAGAGTCGAGGAGGGATAGCAGGCGGGCGGCAGAGGAGTCGTCGGGTACATCCGTATGGATGTTGAAGTCTCCAAGGATCAGAGTGGGCAGAGAGAAGGAGAGGAGGAAGGTGAGAAAGGGGTCAAGGTGGTTGAAGAAGTCGGAGGTGAGACTCCATCAAGGCTCTATCAGCTGTCTTCTCCTTTACCTGTCCTGATGTAACCTTCTCCTCCCTGTGCTCTTTGCTCCTACTAAGCAAATCTTTTAACTGTCCATCCCTTCTAATGCCAACCCATTGCTCAAGTCTTACTCTCTGCATAGATCTCCCTCACCTCTGAAAACTCATCTCCTTTAAGAGGTGTTCCCTAAAAATCCTCCATACCTGGTCATGTAACTTCATCGTCCACCTAGCCCTCATGGGTATATCTATTTTGTTACCTATTTAACCATGTTTTCTTTAATGGCTTACTTTTAAAATCCTTTGCGTCTATTCTACAGTGCATTTGGCAATGTGGTCCTGCATGTCTCCCCCACAGGAAATTTATAAGCCCCTTGAAGGCAGGGATCATCTCTTTTTACCATCTAATATATATTTCCAAGAGTTTAGCACAGTGCTCTTTCCACTATAAGTGCTCAACAAATGTTACACCACCTCCCCCGCATTAAAGGGAGAACTGTGTCTTCCACTTCTTTGTAACAGCACCTGCTACAATTTTTTGCCCATATTGGGCACTCACCAGATGTATTCTGAATACAGGCTGTCTTGCCTAGATCTTGTTTCTTTAATTCTGAACAAATTTCAGTTTATTATTTTGTCTTTCCATGTCCTTCCATATTGGCAACACACGTTTGAGTAATTTATTGGCTCTCCCTCACTATTAATAGTGATGGTATTTTTTAAGAGCATACTGTGTTGTTGGGCAGGGATTGTCTCTATCTGTTGCCTAATTGTACATTCCAAGTGCTTAGTACAGTGCTCTGCACATAGTAAGCACTCAATAAATACAACTGAATGAAAAGCACTGTTTTGGGGTTGTAATCAGATTGGACATAGTTCCTGTTTCTCATGGGGCTCACAGTCGGGGAGGGAGAACAGATATTTTATTCCATTTTAGATATGAGACTGAAGCACAGGAAGGCTAAGTGACTTGTTCAACGTCCCCCAGCAGGCAAGTGGAGGAGCCAGGATTAGAACACTGGTCTCCCTGACCCATGCTGTTTCCATTAGGCTGTACTGCCTGATGGTATCAAAGTAATTGCTGGCACAGAGTTTCTGTTCCATACTGGCTATGCCCCGGGTGGTAGCATACATAATGACATTCTAATTATTTAACATTTCTGGATTATTAGTTACTTGTCCAGGGTGACATACTAAAGTGATGGTGAAGCCAGGTTTCTAGGCATCCGGTCCCTATTGGTTTAATTTCCCCAATTCCTTAATGACAAAATAATTGACTCAAGAGTCTGGTGGTGAATGCTGTGTAGCCAGGGTGTTAGCATCAAACTGAAGTTAAGAGCAGTTACCTGGAACATCTCTTTAAAATGTGGAAACCACCTTGCTTATCTCAGTGGTTCTGTATCGGCTTTGATTATTCAGTAACTAGAGTAGGAATGATGGGAAAAGTGATGGAGGATCATCTTCAACAGTCAGAGCCCCAGCTGGAAATTTAGTATTTATGAATTCTGATGTATCCCAGTTGAAATGCAGCTAGCCCTTCAGGGACCATTGGGCAGCAGAGCCCCAATATTAATCTAGTGCTGAAATTGATCATGGCCACTCTCACGGCCTCTGTAAAGCAGAGTGAAAAGAGGCATTCTGGCTTGATACTAGTTCTTTCCCTTCTCTCACCACCTGAAAACAGTGAGCACAGCAACTGTCTTCCTGTCCCCCCGTAGGGAGCTGATGTTCTTTTGATGTGGCACCGTGCCCCCGAAGGGTAGAGTTGGAGGGTTCCCGGTTATCCAGATATATCCCTTACCCCCCTGGGTTTAGCCCACACCACAGGGACAGTGAAAATCCCTGGAGCTAGGGATTTGCTTCTCTGTTGGAAGACTGTTGGGGTAGCCCAGTGCCAACTCTGCAGAGGGCCAGAAGCTCCCAAGCCCTGCTGCATTGGAGGAGGAAAGAATTGGCTCTGTAGGGGTTAGAGATCCTCATCAGTCCCACTCAGTGGAGGGAATCAGGCCTGGCTTCTGCCAAGTCAAGGGCCAAGCCGGACTGTATGTAGGGGTCCTTCCTTTCCAGATTTTGTTAGGGCCCATATTCAGCTCAGTATGACTGCACATAAAAATGGCAGGAGAAAAACCTATAAAATAAAGGATTAAACCAAGACAGACATGACCTAAGTTCCAGTACCTATTAAGGTGAGGAAGGCCACATATGTGGCAAAAATAAATGAGCAAAGGGATATTTGTAGAATATCTCCATCCTTATCCTCTTCCTTTCCCCTCATTCTCATACTTGGAAGCCTGGGATCCTCAGCTCTTGGGGACTGAGAGGGGGAAACAATGGACACCTTTTAGCGATTCAGCAAAGCGAGTTTTACCATCCGTTCCCTGTACGGGATATATTTAAAGGACTCAAGTAATCAATTGAGATCAAAACCCTAGGGACAAAAGAAAGTCTGGCTAATCCCATGGCATGTTTCAGTTTCTCAGTAGCCATCTTCATGGATGTCTATCAGCCTCAAACAGCTGGTACCTGGGTAAAGGTCAGAGGTCACGAGAAGGCACTCATATATCCTCACGGCTCTTATGTTTGTTGGGCTCCTTTTGTTAAGGCACCAGAGGGGAATTGAAGGGAATAAAGAGGTATACAGTTCTTCCCATTCTTTATTTCTTTCATTGTTTTCAGCCCAGATAATAGCATTCTCATGATGGGAGGGTGTAAGAGAAAGGAAGAGGGTCCAGAAACGTTGCATGTGGGTACATATGCACAAGAGTGTATCCTCTCTCTTCTCTCTCCTCCCCACCCCGCCCCCAACCCTTGCTCACCACCCCCCGGACACACTTATTGCCTTTGGAGAGTTTGAAGATGGTTGTGAGATTCCATCTGGGTATGTGTCTGAAAAGACAAACCTGCAGTTCTGTCACATTTGCTACCCTGAGTGCCTGGCCCTGTTTACATTCTTCCTCCTTGGTGTCTGGTCCCAGACAGTAGTTACAGCTACAGCCATAGAAGGTATTCAACTGTTAATTACTGAGTTATTCAGGGATTGATGAGCTCATCCTGTGGATTATCCAAGGCCCTTGCTCCAACTTCCTGAAGGTAGCTCCTGCTACCCTCATTTGCCTTGGAAGGAGAAGGTTTCAGTCAATAGCTAAAGACAGGTTTTTCGATTATCTGCAAATTTCACAAATCCCTATCTTTGTCATTACCTGGCAAACCACGAGTTGGTTGCAGCAAGGCAAAAGGGGAAAAAAGATTCAAACTTGTGCTTGTGTATATGTGGTCATTTCTAGTGATGCTTTTCTAATAGAAAGTGTGGCAGATGGGTTTTGGTGCAGTGTTTCCTGCCCAAGAATTTGTGATCTGACACTAGTGTGTGATTGCCTGACAAAATGAGGAGAGGGAGATTGGAGGTGGGGAGGAGAGAGAGAGAATGAGAATTTAAATTGTAATATAATTTATTAAATGCCTGTCTTGGAAGCTTTTCTAGATGCTAGCAACAAGATTCCTGCCCAGAGCAATGGAGGGGAGAAGGAGAGGTTTTTGGCTGTTGGTGTCTGATTCTCCATGGGAGCTAAAGGGATCGTCATCCAGCTGAAAGGCAGGAGGGGCCCCAAAAGCTTTCATCTGCTCCCCGTTGCTAGAGAAACCACTTCTTTTGTCTGTGTATGCTCAGAGCAGCTGCTTCTTTCAGAGCCTGGCTCTTCTCACGGAGGAGAGGATTGTGTGCTGTCAATGGGGGAAGGGAGACAGGGGCCACTCCGGGCCAAAATGAAAAAAAAATTAAAACCCGAGCTATTCACCCTTCTCTTTCAGCTTGGGGGGGAGGGGAACTATTTGTGGTGAGAACTAGTTAGTAGTCTTTGATGCTGGGCCTCTAATGAAATTGGGTATCTGGCTGGGGTCAAATCCGTGTTGGCCCTTTCTCTTTCCCGCATATGCTCCTGCCCACTTGTCTCTCCTCATTCTCTCACCTCATCTTCCTATCCCTGCGTCTCTGCTCGGCTCCCTCTACTTCCTCAAGGGTGTTAGCTGGAGTTTATAATGAAGAGGAAAGCAAGTATGGAATTTGATTCTTCCTGTGCAAAAGTGCCTAGCTAGCAGTGAATTTATGCAACTTTCTTTTTTAGGCCACTAGGGGACTTAATAAGCAATAATAGTGATTTGATTAAACATCATAGTCCTCATCAGCAACATTTATTGAGGAACCACCATATCATCATCATGATCATGGATTGACTTCCTACTATGTACAGAGCACTAGCCTAGGTGCTGAGGGTCACACAAAAGTATTAACACAATCCCTGCCCTTGTGGAAGTCACAGTCTAATGGAGAAAACAAGCTAAGATGAATAGTAATCATGGTATTTGTGAAGTAATGAAGCAATAGTACAAGTGATGTTATTAGAAATAACAAGCAAGAGTGGATTAACAGTACTGGTATTTGTTCTAAGTAATAATAATGGTATTTAAGTGCTTACTATGTGCCAAGCACTGTTCTAAGCGCTGGGGTAGATACAAGGTAATCAGGTTATCCCACGTGGGGCTCTCAGTCTTAATCCCCATTTTACAGATGAGGTAACTGAGGTACAGAGAAGTGAAGTGACTTGCCCAAAGTCACACAGCTGACCAGTGGCAGAGCTGGGATTAGAACCCATGACCTCTGACTCCCAAGCCCGGGCTCTTTTCACTGAGCCATGCTGCTTCCACAAGTATTATGCTGAGTCCTAGGGTAGAGATTTAGAAATCAGATGAGACACAGCCCTTGTCCCACATGGAGCTCATGGTATTAGGGGGAGGGAGAAAAGGTATTTAATCTCCATTTCACAGATGAGGAAACTGAGGTATAGAAGGTAGAGTGATTTGTCCAAAGTCACATAGCAGCCAAATAGTAGAGCTAGGATTAGAACCCGGGTCTTCTGACTCCCAGTCGTATGCTCTTACCACTTGACCCCACTGCTTCTCATTCACAAATGAACAGACAAGTCCATAGGTGGGCCAAGGTGACTAAGGGATTGTATGCAAGGAAAGGTAGAGGGGTTAATAGGGGTTGGCCTCCTGGAGTTCTGGCTGAGAGGACAGGACCATAGACTTCACCATAGGGTTTCCCTGCACAGATTCAAACCCCGCAGCCCTCAGGATTTTTTTTTCCCACTCACTGCGCAAAGCAGGGTCTCAAGAAATACTCTTGAGTGGGGAATGAATGACTGAGTGAATGAATGACTAATGAATGCAGGAGATGAGGGAACTCAAATTCCCGCCCCACATAATGTTCAAGTCAGTCATCCCAAGAGATAAGTTTTGTCATGTGGGGATAATTCATTCAGTTATATCTATTGAGCATTTATTATGTGCAGAGCACTGTACTAAGCCCTTGGGAGAGTACAATACAACAATAAACAGGCACATTTCCTGCCCCAAGGAGGGCTTACTGTCTGGGGGGGATGACCATGACCACGACAAATATCAATCCAAATAATTACAGGTATGTACATAAGCACTGAGGGGCTGGAGGGAGGAAGAACAAAGGGAACAGGTCAGGATGATGAAGGGAGTGGGAGAAAAGGAAAGGTGGGGTTTAATCAGGGAAGGCCTAACAATGAGGTGTTACATAATAATTACAGTATTTGTTAAGCACTTAGTAGGTACCAAGCCTTGTAGTGAGTGTTGGGGAAGAGAGAATAAAAACAGATCAGACACAGTCCATCTCCCACGTAGGACTCACAGTCTAGGGGGAGGGAGAACAGGTATCCTATCCTCTGTGTATTAGGGCTAGAAAGTCTGACTCTAAATAAAGCAAATCAGTGGATTTCTTTTTAATGAGGGTGAACAATTTCTTAGGATGAAATAGTATGGCTGCAGGTCTTCAAGTCCAGTTTCCAGTAGTTGAGAGGTGACTCCATTCATTATAGTGACTGTCTGGATATGCTTTAAATGGAGTACCCACTGCAAAGGTCCCAGCCACAATGGTATACAAGCCTTTTACCATTTTACAAAGGGAGCGACTGAGCAGTGGGATATACATATATGAAGACAGGGTGGTCCTCAAAAATGATGCTTTTGATGGTGAGATTTTATGGAGGTTTGTGAACCTGAAAAAACTAGTCTGCACCTGGCAGTCACTTCTGCCCTATGCACATGTAATAAGAGGCCTTTATTGTGCTGTTTTAGTTGCTAATTTGCAGTTCCAGGTGCTGCTTTCTCTTCCACTTCTTTCTATTATGATTTTTCCAAAGCCATCATCTCACTCTTGATTGCTGCAAGCAAGGTTGGTCCACCTGCTGATATTGTCTCCCATCAGCCATGTGTGTGCTGTGTTGAATGAATCTTTAAAATCCTCCTCCATCTCTGCGCCATCCCCCAACACTGTTTAGCTCACCAAATAGTGACTGCTTTTATTCATTCTCCTCACATGTCTATCACAGTAAAACGGTGTCACGGTGAGCTTGGCTTCAGTGGAGATAAACTGGCTTGCTTGCTTGATTGGTCCTCGCTATTTATGATCCCATTTGTATAAAATATATGTGGGAAAAATAATTGGTGACTTATCTCTCACGAAAAACAATTTCTAGATTGCTGATTGTACCATTGAATAATTTACCTTTTAGCACCAAGAATTCACAAGTACAAGGAGGGTTTGCTTGCTCTTGTTTGTACAAGAGATTTAGGACAAAAAAAAATCCAAAGAGTGAAGAAAGCAATCCCAGTACATTGTAATATTGCATATTGGGTACTTCAGATGTAAAGCAAGAGAATTGTGTATGAAACCTGAACTTCCCAGTAAATACATGGGGTTTAAATCCCGTGTGTGTGTGTGTGTGTGTATATATATATATATATATATATATGTATATTTTCCAGAAGATCATTTTTACTCAACAGTATTTTGGCATGTGACAAAAGCAGCAGTATGGCATTAACTTTGGCAACAGACAATAATGAATAAAAAAGCCACAAAAGACATTATCCCTATTCAGTAAATGAAGATAGAAATATTATAAAATTTTGGCAAATGGTGAACCTGCACAAGCTTTAGGCCCATGTGTTGTAACATGAATGAATCTAGTATACGATAAATATGCCAATTGCTGAATCATTGAAAAATACCTCAGTGCAGACCTCAAGTGATTTATCCATGAAGGGAACTGGTTGATTTAGGAATAGTTTGAGGTAAAAAATGGTAAAAATGCTATCCACGTAGATGGAGGGCAAAAATTAGAAGTCTGTCACATTTATGTTCTGATAGTATTTGGCCGAAAGCATTGCAAATGCACAGTCTACAGCAAGCATAGGGTCAATCATTATCGAGGATTTCCAAGGCAGCAAGGGATGGTTTGAGAAAATGTTTGAGGACAATCTCTTCCTAGTATCAAGTGTACAAGGAGAATCATCGAGTTCTGATGATGAGGCTGCAGCTGCTTTTCATGGGCAATGGAAAGAAATCATACAGGCTAGTGACTGCACATAATGGGTGAAATACATACTCTCAAGAGCTCTTATCTCTACTGAGAAATGGACTGCAGGATTTGAGGCCACAAAAGATAGCCTAACTTTCAAGTTATATGGCAGTGTTTCAGATGACTTTTAAATGCAAACACCTGTTGATTCACCCATCTCAAAACCGAAAGGCACAGGAAGGCCTCAGCTGACATTCGCTACCATTCCCTACCTGTTCGCTGGCATTCAAATGAACAGGCTGGCTACCTTCCAGCAATATAGACAATTATTTAGTGAATTGCTCTAGCCTTGAAATTGAGCAATATTGACACCAGAAAAACCTGGTGCCTGCTGACTATTGATAGTGCACCTGGACGTCCATTTCGATTGTGTGATTTGCAGCTGAACATTCCACCAAATGGTACTTCATCCTAGGAAACTTGAGTGCACGGGCAGGTGTTGATACCAAAATGTGGAAAAAAAAAGTCATCAGCCCACATGGAATTGGAAATCTCAACAGCAAAAACTTCTGCTCAACAAAGGGCCAAACATAAGCTCATTGCCATATTCAGTGTCTGGTGGCAGGACAAGATTGCAAGCCACAAGATCCTACAACATAAGTCAGCTCACCAGCATTGAGGCAATGTTCTCAGTGAACCCCCCCCACCTCCACCCCACCATAAACACGCACACACCCCTGCCCCCTTCTCTGAGTAGGATCATATGAGGAGAATGGATGATAGCAGGATTCCTGAGCAGCAGCTGTATGGTAAAGGCTAAAGAGGGATATGCAAGCCAGGGGGACAGAATACTCATTTTTAAGATATAGTGAAACACAGTTTCAAACAAACTGGCATGTCAGTGGACTGTTGGAAGACCACCAGAGTGAACAGATCAGAGTGAACAGAGTGGGCAACAATCAGGAGAGGGGTTGCTTTCCTCTAGCAAATGCTCTGCAAAGTTTGAGATGCTAAGAGATGTCTTGAAAACAGAGGGCCCATTAGGGCTGCAAGGATCGATCTTAGTGAGCAGAAGGACATTTTGGTTGAGGATAGGTTTTTGTAAGCTTCTGTTTTGTTATGGTCAAGAGCTCATTGTGGGCAGGAAGTGTGTCTGCTTATTGTTATTGTAATCTCCCATGCACTTAATACAGTGCTCTGCACACAGTAAGCGCTGAATAAATACAATTGAATGAATGATTGAGGTGTTGCATTAATTCATTCATTCAGTAGTATTTATTGAGTGCTTACTATGTGCAGAGCACTGTACTAAGTGCTTGGAATGTACAATTCGGCAACAGAGACAATCCCTGCCCAGTGACGGGCTCACAGTCTAAACGGTTGCAAGGTGCTGTTGATACATTTTTCTGCTGTGCTGCAAGTAGTTTGTAAATCTCCGAGTCATCATTGTCATCTGATCTTGGTAGTGTCTCTCTGCTATATACAAAGTCTTGACGGCTGGTCGACGGACATTGTCTCTTTAAAGCATACCTTTGCTGTTTGTAGTGTTGCTTATAGCCTGGGGTTCCTTGTTACAGGAAGGCTGCTGGGATATATACACACACACACACACACACACACACACACACACACACACACACACACACACGTATTTGGTGATAGCTCAAGTTTGGCACTTGAGTCCAGTGCTCTGCCCTTTACTGCAGTGATCTGCAAATCCTTCAGGTCCCTCTGAGAGCAGTGATTTAATCTCTGAAATGCCTTTGTTTAGACCTTAAGGGCATCCGTGATGTCCCTTTCATATTTGCTAGGGGGAAGAGCATCGATTACAAGCTGATGTTTAGCACATTCTTTGCAAGTAGACTATTCATTTTTTCTTGGGACAGCATCACTGCCCACCTATGTATTGAGATCTCTTTTGATGATCACCTTGTCAGATTTTGGTATCCAGATATTTCTAGAAATCTTCTTTCTTTTTGTTGGAGTTTGTCATTGGTGAGTTATATGCATTAATGATGGCCACAGAGCGATTTTGCTTTAGAGGCAGTTGTAGGGTCATTAGTCGGTCACCAGTGCCTCTGGGCAGATTTGGGAAGCCAGACGCTAAGGACTGTCAGATTGCAATAGATTCATAGCAATTAGGGATGTGATGAAAAGGGTGGTAATATTCAGCTAGCTGGTTGCATTCCTGTTTCTGGAGTTGGGAGGGCATTGCTTTTGAAGGTATCTGTCAATGTTTATGGTTAGCCTTCATGAATAAAATCAGTTATAAAAATTAAATTTTACACTGGAAAAGAGCTTTAAAAGGGCCTTGCCTATCCCTGGTGAGCAATTCATGACCTCACTCAAACTAAGGCTGATAGAAATTGTGGCATGAAGAAATCTGAAGTTATTCAGATCTCCACCAAACCAAGGACTTTTATACATGACTAATGAAACTACATATCACTTTTACTTGCATAGTTGCCCCACTTTTTTGCATACATTATGGAACTTTAAAACAGGGTGAGGCTATCATGTGGATCATGTAAGTCTAGCAATAAGGAATGAGGAGAAAAAAGAAATTGGGGGGAATAAAGGAGGAAGAAAGGAAGGAAGAGACCACTTGAGATTGTGACTTTTCCTTCTGTTGTACTCTCTCCTCCCTACTATGCTGTCCATGTTCTCACCCTTCTGCAAGTCCTATCTCCTCCTTCTGGCTATTTCTGCTTTCAATTATGGAGTAGAAAAATGAATCTTCAATTATGCGGAGAAGGCAGTAGACCAGCTTGGTACACTGCGCTCAAAAGTGGAGCAGTTCTCTTTGAGCAGAAGCTTGAAGAGGATTGTAAGATTGAAGTAAAAGTGAAGCCGATGCCAAGTGCTGAAAATAACAAAAATAACATAGTGAACAACAATCTTTGTGAGTGCGCAAAGTGGTCAGGACTATCATTCCTATTCTTGTATCCATAGGTCAACTTCACTGTCAGGAGCATCATCTTCAAATTTGAAGGTCAACTCTTTCTCCCTGTCTGTATCTATCAGTCGCCAAATCATACCCACAGGGTATCGGTTTCAAATTATTCAAGTGAAAGAACTTAAGCTTTTTTTTCTTGGGAGGCTGAGTATGATCTGACTTTTTCACTTATACTTTCTCAATTTGGATTCATTACTCTATTACCTTCCCTTTGACCACCTGTCCATTCTTAGTATTTACCTCCATTAATTTTATGTTTTTATGCTGTACCACTTAGGCATTGTTTAACAAGGTTCTTCTTACTGGTTACCTTTCATCTTTCCTCATAAATCCAGTCCCTCTTGTTCATTAATCATTTTATTTCCCTTCTCTAGATTTTGGCTTTTTGAGGTATACATATTTGGAACAGTATATTTCCTACAGGAAGCCTTCCCTGACTAATCCCTTGTCTCCCCATCCTATTTCTCTCCCTTTTGCATTACTTCTGCACTGGAGTCTGTACTCCCAAGCACTTTGGTACTCTCTCCACCCTCCATAGCACTTACATACTTTTCCATATACTCTGTTGCTTCCCTTATCTGTAATTTATTTTAATGTCTGCCTTCCCTACTAGATTGTAAGCCCCTTGAAGGTAGGGATCATGTCTTACTCAATCTGTCGTACTCTCCCAAGTGCTTAGTATAGTGTTGTGGACCCAGGAGAGCTCAATCAGTGCCAGTGATTGATTGATTCCTGGAAGACTATCACTTGCCTTATTTGTGACATTGTTCTTTTGGTAGCATGATTTCATAATTATTCATTCAGTTGTACTTATTGAATGCTTACTGTGTGCAGAGCACTGTACTAAGTGCTGGGGAGATAATTACACTGGTTACTCCTGCAGCTGGCATGGCATATTCTTCCAGGGCCTAAGCCATTATCCAAGAAGAAGCTCAAATACTTCTAGAAGGTGATCAAGTTCTTCTGGGCCATAGTGCATGGTGGATCACCCTGAAGCCTTACTGTATTGTCCAGAAACAGTCAATGCATCTACAAAGTGTGCCACCCTGAAGTAAAAGACTAGCTGAGATATTTGGTGTAATCAAATATTGGTGTTTCAAACCTTTGTCCCAGAGTTATTGGATTAATAAGCCACCAAATCGAGGTCCCTCAGTAGAAGATAGTCAAATTTCCTCAACTGAGAAGAGTGACTCAGTGGATAGAGCATGGGCCTGGGAGTCAGAAGGACCTGGGTTCTAATCGTGGCTCCATTGCTTGCATGCTATGTGACCTTGGGCAAGTCACTTCTCTTCTCTGTGCTTCAGTTACCTCATTTGTAAAATGGGGATAAAGACTGTAAGCCCCATGTGGGACAGGGACTGTGTCTAACCTGATCAGCTTGTATCTGCCCCAGTGCTTAGAATGGTGCCTGGCACATAGTAAGTGCTTAACAAATACCATTAAAAAAAAAAGAGTGACAAACACTTGTTTATGCAGTATTAGTAAGAGTAGCATTTTTTGAGTCCCTTCTTTGTACAGTGCACTGTGCTAGATGCTTCAGAAGTACAGAATAAAGAGGTGACCCATTCTCTGCTCACAAGGAGCTTATGCTGGTTTTGACATCTCTGAACTAGATTGTGCTGCACTCAGTAAGTTCATCAATCAATGGTATTTGAGTGTTTACTATAATGTATAGCACTGTAGTAAGCACTTGGGAGAGTCCAGTATAATAGAGTTGGTAGATATGTTCCCATCCCACAAGGAGCTACAGTCCCGAGAAGGGCATTCAGTAAATACCATTGATTCATTGCTGGAAGATTAAGACTTGCTCCTCCTAGCTCTTAGGCAGTATACAGAGGTTGATAGGCTCACCTCCAGTCAACCCACCTCCCACCCTATGTGGGGGAAGCAAGCAGAGGCAGGTGATCCGGTTCAATTGTGTAATCTTTATGAAACAATATTTTCTTGCTTTACCAGGCTGATCTTTTCTCCGCTCCCCCCTCCTCCCCCTAGCCAACTTTAGCGCATCATCAACTTTCCTCACAGAGGAGTAATTACTTTTGCTTGGCTGCCGCTGACTCTACATTCCAACCCCAGAATGGCAAAGCTACTTACCCAGGAATGTGCGTTGTTTGGCTGAAAACAGAAGCCCAACCGATAACTAAACACACAACAACAGCAGCAGCAGCAAGTCAAGACCAGCAAATGAGGGAATCTGGTGCCTGCTGTGAACTGAGAATGTGAGGTGTGGAGGGAGTTTGGCCTAGGAGTTGAGGAGTGCCTTCTCTGCTGTGCCCTCTTCCGTTGTCCCATCAGCTGCCTTTCTGGCTGCATTACTTGCTGCATAGCAGTCATAACATGGATGGTATCCCTAACAGCAAGACCTTTTTTTTCTCTATTGGAACTGGGATCCTGGGTTTCCCTGGTTATTGTTCTTGCCACTCCCACCCTCTCCACTCCAAACACATTTCCTTCTTGGAAAAGTTTTTAGTTTTTGTTTCTAAATTGAAGCCCACAAAATAGGGGTTTGGATTTCAGAACCTGGCTAGCAACTAGCATAGTTTAGGTCCCTTACCAGTTGGTGGTTAGCAGTTGGAAATGGATCCATCCTGAAACACATCTTAGCCCCGTGGGTCCTGAAAGGGAAAGAGCTCCAGACCTGGGTAGGAGGGGTTGCTTCGGAAAGCACTGGATGTGGATTGGGTTGGCTCGGCTCATCCCTAGGCCATCCAAAGGGTTTTGGCGCCTCTTGAAGTGCAGAATGAAATGTGTTGGTTCAAGAGATGACTCAACTTTCTTGTCTTCTGGGGCTAGCCTTTGAAAGGGCAAGGTCAGGGCAAGAGTGTCTATGGAGCCCAGGCTACGGTATTTGGGGCCTGCCAAGCTCTTCCTCCCTCTCTCCCCTCCTGTAACTTCCCCTTGGTCAATCAGCTTAGCCCTTCCTCTCATCCCCATGCCTCCTTCATCCTGTCTGAAGACTGTCCTGGTAAAGAATACTGGGGGGGGGGTGTAGCATGGCAAGAAACAGTAGAGACAAAAAGGAGGGGGTGGCAAGGGGCAGCTGCTGCCCACTTCATTTGGAATGTAAAGACATATGGAACAGCCTTCTGACTGAGCCCCTGCCCCATCAGTCCACTGTAGGGTGCCATCTGATCCCCACACTCTTTACCCTTTAAATCAGGAGAGACTGGTCCAGGACTGCCACAGGACTAGTGAATGTTATTCTGGGAATGACATGGGACTATGATGCGCCCACAGGGATTCTTTAGTCATAACTCGTCTGCTCTGTGACTTTGGGCAAGTTACTTAAGTTCTCTGTGCCTCTGTTACTTCATCTGTAAAATGGGGCTTAAGACTGTGTGAGCCCCATGTGGGATATGGACCATGTCCAACCTCATTAGCTTGTATCTACAGTGCTTTGTACAGTGACTGGCACAGAGTAAGTGCTTAACAAATACCAATTAAAAGAACCAAAACAAAACTTTATAATGTCCCTCACCTGGGCCTCTTAGTTTTAGCCAGGGGGTGGGGTTTCAACTCAGTTGAGTTTCATGTTCAAGTCTGTTTTACTGTTATGGACTCTGACCACTGGGACATTAGCAGCAGAAAAACTAACAGGCTCTTGACAGTGAGGAATCACACATGCTTGATTCCTCGAGTGAATCAACAAAAAGGGGGAAGCTAGACACTTCAGGCTGTGCTACATTTGGCATCCTGCTTAACTTTATTGCAATTTAGCATCTGCCTACTGGAAATAGATCCCCTATTGGCCCACCCTTTCCGCCCAGACCGTACCCCCTTCGTCTCTTACATCACTGCGCATGCTACCTTTATAATTGGGTACTTTCAGTCAACTGATGGTATTTCTTGAGGGCTTACCCCATGTAGAGCACTGTACTAAGTGCTTGGGAGAGTTGGTAGACATGATCCCTGCTCTCAAGGAGTTTAGTGGGGGAGACGGATATCAAATTGCAGGTAAGATTAACAGCTGAGTGTAAGGATATGTTTATAGGTGCTGAGGGGGTGGGATGAGTACCCAAGTGCTTAGCAGGTGGAACTAAATGCGTGGGAGAGGCAGTAGGGAGGGGTAAAAAGGGTGAGGGCGATGAGATCCTAGTTAGGGAATGCTTCCTGGAGGACAGATTAGTAGGACTTTGAGGATGGGGGAAATGGTGGAAGTCTGGCTATGAAGTAGAAGGGAGAAACACACGTTGACAACTGAAGAAATGTAAAGGGAGGTAGAATTAAAGTAAAGTTCCTTGTGTATGTGGACAGAGGGTGTTTGGGCTTCAAACAAGCACACTGTAAATCTACTCTGATCTGGGCTTCTGCTCCATGCCATAGTGAGAGTGCTGCTTCTAGTTTCTGGTGACTTCTAGCCTGTAGGGTGGTTCCGCATCTGTGGCTTTTACCCTGTTAGTTTTTTGTTAATTGCCCAATAGTTACGATTAGCAGTACTCTTGGTTTCCATCCTGTCCAGAGGAGTGTGTGAGAAACCCTGCCTTCCCTGAGGAGTTTCTTCCCTTCCCATCTAGGGTGTATGGAAAATGGTGCTAACCGGTTCCCAAATGGCCGTTGAGCCTTCCGTGATTCTCCTGCCAAGGGTGTCTAGTGAGCTGGAAATGAACTATAGGCTAAAGGGCACTTTTGAATGACTCTAGAACTAATTCTGAATTAGTAAAACATTTTGGAGGCTGGTCCATTCTTTGAACTTATTGGCAAAGCTGGCCTTACAGGAAGGCCCAACTCTCTTTCTTTTGTAGTGGGATTTGTTCTTTCATCCTTGGATGAAACTGCATTTGTTCCTTTTACCTCCATGCCTTGCTTGGGATTGGAGTTGTCTGAGCTTTCCTGGAATGCTAGGATGGGGCTGGGTTTGCCTCAGCGGGCAACATCCTGGGAAGCCCTTTGTCTCTGACAACCATTTCAACCCTTAATGGGTGGTTGGCACAAGCAAGGGCCAGTTAGGCAGCTGTCAGTGCGGATGCATGTTCTCTGGGTGGCAGCCAGAGCTCCCGGCGGGCTGCCTTATGAGAGGCTTCCCTCTGCCTCAGGTCCCCAGCATATTGTCCTTTCGAGAGGTGGCAGTAGAGTTGGCAGCATCCCCTGTCAACTTGGGGCTGGTTGGTGATTTGACTGTGCTCTTAGCTGATGTTAGGCTGACTGTCCTTTGGGATTAGGTAGGAGATGGAGAACTCTTGTCTCATCATCCTCTAGTAATAATAATTGTGGTATTTGTTAAGTGCTTACTATATGCAAATCGCTGTATTAAGCACTGAGATGGATACAGGCAAATCGGGTTGGACACAGTCCCTGTCCCACATGCAACAGATGAGGGTACTGAGGCACAGAGAAATGAAGTGACTTGCCCAAGGTCACACAGACACGTGGTGGAGCCGAGATTAGAACCCACGATCTTCTGACTTCCAGTCCTGTGCTCTGGCCACTATGCCATGCTGCTTCTCCATGGATGGAGACATGATTTTGCTGAAAGGCACAAAACAAACACTGCCACACTGAGGCCTCTGAGAAGCAGCATGACCTAGTGAAAAGAGCACAGCCCCAAGAGATGGGAAACCTGGGTTTTAATTCAGTTTCTGCTACTTGCCTGCTCTGTGACCTTGTGCAAATCACTTAACTTCTCTGTGTCTGTTACCTCTATTTCACAGCACCTCAGCTGTGAAATTGAGGTAAGGTACCTGTTCTCCCTCCACTTGGGATTGTGAATCCCTTGTGACATCTGACTTGATGGTCATGTATCTACTTCAAGTGCTTACTTGGCATATGGTAAGTGCTCAATAAATATCATTATTATTGATAAACACTCAATAGATCACTGGTCCAATGGTCAGTTTGGATCATCGCTTTGTTTTTGAGTTTTTTTTAAAAAAAATGGTATTTAAGTGCTCACTATGTGTCAAACACTATTCTAAGTGCTGAGGTAGGTACAAGTTAATTAGGACAGACACAGTCCCTGTCCCACATGGGGCTCACAGTCTAAGAGAGGGAACAGATATTTAATCTCCATTTTATGGATGAGGAAACTGAGGCACAGAGAAGTTAAGTGACTTGCTCAAGGTCACACAGCAAGGACTTTGCAGACCTTGGATTAGAACTCAGGTCTTCTGACTCCCAGACCCGTGTTTTCTCCACCAGGCTACGCTGTTTTCCCAATCTGCTGCAGTCAGATTCACATTAAACAGAGCAAGAACTGGAAGACTGAGATGCGGTTGGTCAGTATTCATTATCTTGAGAAACTCATTGATGAAGTGGCCCAACATGGCTTGCCCAGGTCTTAGCTCCCAAACAGCATTGCCTTCCCAAGCCAATGCAAACTGACTGACTTTTCAGATTTGGCCTGTGTTTTAGATCCATGTGATTGTGGCAGCCAGATCATTTGACATGCTCCGAGAAGATTCAACACTAAGCATCCCTCTCTACCATCCCTACCCTTCATTCCTTCGTTGGGCTGAGGAAACCTTATTCTTTAGAGGAGGGTGACGTTGGGCCTTTGGATGTTTCCAATGAACCCTGAGGCCAGATTGCAACTTTACCTCCAAAAGACAAATCCCATTTCTTCTGCATCTCCTTTATTCAGTTTTACTCTTAGATGCTGCTAAAATTTCGTTATGGGTACAGCTTGGGATGATGACAGCTTAACCAAATCTGTATCTTGGGAGCAGTAACTTTTTCTGAGCCTATTTTTTGTTCAAAAGGAACAATTTGGCAGGCAGTTGTAAATAAAGATGTGGGCAATTAAAACCCTATCTCAGTTAAAATAGCACAGGAGATATGGTGTAGTTTAATTCTGTATGCTATTTCTCTGCTATAAACGTATTCCTCTAATAGACTGTAGCAATTTAAGAAGTTCTTGCATGGAAAATGCTGGATTAAACCCCTTCGTGAGTGTTTTTTCTCTCTCTCTCTCCCTTTCCCAAACTGACCTTCAAGCCATACTGCATTGTCAATTTTTTTTCCTCATCTCCAAGCCATTGTGCATGCCCTTCCCCCCTATAGTCATTCCTTCAATCGTATTTATTGAGCACTTACTGTGTGCAGAGCACTTTACTAAGCACTTGGGAGAGTACAATACAGCAATAAACAGTCACATTTCCTCCCCACAATGGGCCCACAGTCTAGAGTTGGGGAGGCAGACATCAATACAAGTAAATAAAATAATAATTATTTACATAAGTGCTGTGGGCCTGTGAGGGGAGAAGAGCAAAGAGAGCAAGTCAGGGTGATGCAGAAGGGAGTGGGGAAGTGATGAGAAAAGTGGGGCTTAGTCTGAGAAGGCCTCTTGGATGAGATGTACCTTCAATAAGGCTTTGAAGGGGAGGAGAGTAATTTTCTGTCAGATTTGAGGAGGGAGGCCGTTCCAGGCCAGAGGCAGGACATGGGCTAGGGGTTTGCGGAATTCCCTCCTTCCCCACATCTGCTAAATCACTTCCCCACCTTAAAGTCCTCCTCAAACAGACACCTCCCTGATCAGGTCATCCCATTAGCTATCTTTAGCACTTCTGTGTATACCAGCTTAGTCATTCCACTTAGTTATGTTTCATTTATTTATTCATTTTTCTTTACTTTTGTGGTCACCAGTGTAGCCCTTTGATCCCCATTGTATGTAGACCATCTGTGTCTGCCTGTCAAGTTGAATATGACTCTTCCCTCTCCACCTCCTTCCTTCTCCCCATCAACTTTCTCAAGTATTTAACTAAACTATAATCATCAATCAGGACCCTCAAAGGTCATCTTGACCATTCTCCTGCACCCTGAAGATCTGAATGCCCATGGCAGTTAGCACAGCTTTATCTAGGTAACAACAAAGATTACTTAAAGAGAAAGAAAAATCTTCACCACATGTTTAAAGGTCTGTTTCCCTTGTGCTCCTTCACCCCCTGCTCATGTTGCCACAGATGTGAGGTTGCTGCCTCACAGTCAGAAACAAGTTCCATGAATAGGCTCAACGAGACCTACTTCTTTCCCTTATCCACTCTCAAAAACTGTTCCAAGAATCAGTCCTGTTGTAGAGATTTGCAGCCTCTGAGTCATTATGTAAGAGCAGGAGAAAAGGAAGGGGAGAGAAGGGACATATTTGGTTGTCTCCCAATGCACGATAGAAATTCTGCTGGATTCAATGTGGAAAAGGATGCATGGCTTTTCCATTTGTAACAGGATGCTGTCATGTAAAGGGCTCTGTTCTCCCCTCTGCCCGGAGGAGTGCATATATCCCAGGAGTGGAGATGGAAAGCACCCTCCACCCAGGCTTCCCACCTAGGGAAAGAGGAGAATGCAATTGCTGTTAGCTGGGATGTTGGGTGCAGCTTTCCCTATGTACAAATTTGTGAGCAGTCAGAGAACATTCCCAGGAGAGCTTAGGCCAGCAGGCTGTTAGGGAAGTCTGCTTCTCCCCTGTGGAACAGAGATGTGGGCTTAGTATTTCATGACTGAATTGGAAGGTGTAAGGACCGTGATGTTGGGTGAATCAGTAGTATTTATTGAGCGTTAACTGTGTTGCAGAGCACTGAACTAAGCATTTGGGAGACTACAGTACAACAGAGTTGATAGGCATGTTGTCTGCCCACAATGAGCTTTCAGTTTAGAAGTGGAAACAGACATTAATAAAATAAATAATTCACAATTTATAGATATGTACATAAATGCTGTGGGCCTGAGGGTGGGGCGGATACCAAATGCCCAAAGGTCACAGATCCAAAGTGCACAGATGACACAGAAGGGAGAGGGAGCCGAGGAAAAGAGGGCTTAGTTGGTGAAGGCCTCTTGAAGGAGTTGTGATCTTAACAAGGCTTTGAAGCTGGGGCGAGTGGTGGTCTGGTGTATGTGGAGGGGGTGGGAATTCTAGGCTGGTAGGAAGATGTGGGAGAGGAGTCAGTGGAGAAATAATTATAATTGTGGTATTTGAGTGCTTAGTATGTACTAAGCACTGGGATGGGTACACGATCATCAAGTCCCACATGGGGCTCACAAGTTATGTAGGAGGGAGAACAGGTATCGAATTCCTATTTTACAGAGGAGGGAACTGAGGTACAGAGAAGTTAAGTAACTTGCCCCAGGTCATACAGCAGATAAGTGGCAGAGCTGGGATTAGAACCCAGGTCCTCTGACTCTCAGGCCCGTGCTCTTTCCATTAGGCCACGCTGCTTCTCATAGGCCACACTGCTCATAAAAGAGATTGGGGCAAAGTGAGCAAGCTAGGTCCAAGTGGTGGGGTAACCAGTACTCTGGAGATCAGTTTTTGAGTTCTCCACTGTGACCAGAAGAGAACTGGAAACCCATAAAAGGGTTGAAGTTCAGTTGACATGACTTCAAGCCAGGTTACCTGTGTTGAATTGGCTGGGGTCTTCCAAGTCAGCAATGGGGTGCTGATGTTAGAAAACCAATCATGCTATTGAGAAGAGTAGTGGGAGTAGAGCAGGTAGAATCTGTAGATGTTCCTCTTACTCACCGTAGCATCAGCCAGACCCCTGATAGAGCTGTTCAGTTTGTGGGTCCCAAGTTTAAGAGTTAGGTGGAGAATTTAAATAGAGGATAATTACCAAAGTGATGAAAATGGAAAGGTAAGCGCTCTATAGGATTAGATGGCCTGGATTGATTTCATAATTACCTTTGAGAACCATTAACATAATAATAATGTTGGTATTTGTTAAGCACTTACTATGTGCAGAGTACTGTTCTAAGCGCTGGGGTAGATGTGAGGTAATCAGGTTGTCCCACCTGAGGCTCACAGTCTTCATCCCCATTTTGCAGATGAGGTAACTCAGGCAGAGAGAAGTTAAGTGACTTGCCCACAGTGACACAGCTGACAACTGGCAGAGGTGGGATTCAAACCCGTGACCTCTAACTCCCAAGCCCGGGCTCTTTCCCCTGAGCCACGCTGTTTCTGTAACATGAAGAATAGGAGCAACAAATATGCCCAAATTGCAACAGGAGGGATTTAGATTAGCATTAAAGGAATTTTTGTGGGGGTTGCAAGGCAATGTAACAGATTTCGTTGGTAAAATCCCCTTTCGTGATGATCTTGAGGAAGAGGGCCAATGACCAACTGCCTGTGATGATTTTTAGGACAATCCTGCCAGGAACACTGTCTGGTGCCAAATGGCTCAAAAGTTCTGCCTCATGAGAACAACCATCTTATTGGATTGGCTAAAGCCATTGGGTTATTCTTCATTACTGCCAAACCCAGAAAGATGTTGAGGAGAAGGAAAATGGCATTTTCTTAGCTTCTCATGCAGGTGATTATTTTAAAAATTAGGATCCAGGAATAAGGGAATGTTAAAAAAAAATATGAGTCTAAACTTCTAGGATCCCTTGACCCAGGCATCTCAACTGAGTTCTGAATCGGACTTGTCCAGTTGGGATTCAGATGAATATTTGGCTGCCGTTCTCCAAGCTTTTCATCCTAGGCAGGACTTTCCTAAGCTGGGGTAGCTTTGTTGTTTCAGAGAAGCTGTGGAAATAATTCAAAACTGGAACTTTATATTGAAAACTTGTCTTTTACTTCTCTTATATGTTCGCAAGCCTTGAGTACAGAGTTCAGTACACAGTAGTAGTAGTGATCAATTGGTGTTGTTGTTGATGGTGATATGCTATTTCACCAACCATTCATGGACTTTTGTGCTCCTCCAGCCAAGTAGCAAGTTTGCACCAACGAGTTGTTTCTTAATGAGGAGGCATTGCTAGGTTTCACACTGATGCCTTATTTTTGTAAAATGCATTGATTTTATTTTCCCTTTCCTCTCGAAAAAATCTTAAGGCACCACATAAATCAATGTGGACAAGCTTATTCCCAAAAAGAATGCAAAAATTGGGTTCAGCTGGAGTCAGAGGCTCCTGATATTCAGAACAGTGTGGTGATTAGAGCTCTAATCAACTTGCTGAAAGCTGGTCAGATACGGTAGTCTCTGCCATCCTCTTTTGTTCTTTCAGGCTGAGTATCAGGGAACATTTGGACAGTGGTAAGCCAAGATAATTTAAATGGCCACGAGCATTTTCTATTTGATAGAAAGGTTTTACGGTGGTAGGTGAAGGGTAGGGGAGTTCATATGTTGAGCTACAGCTCTCCCGTGTATTTAGCTGGTTCTAATCTCAGCTCTGCCACTTGTCTGCTGTGTGACCTTGAGCAAGTCACTTCACTTCTCTGTGCCTCAGCTCATCTGTAAACTGGGGATTGAGACTGTAAGCCCCACGTGGGACCGGGTCTTTCTCTAACCCGATTTGCTTGTATCCATCCCAATACTTGGTATGCTGCCTGGCACATAGTAAGCACTTCACAAATACCATTTCTATTATTATTAATAATAATTCACCCCTGCCTCCTTCCTTTCTGTCTGTAGAGATCCGTACTCAGTTGGTGGAACAGTTCAAATGTCTGGAACAGCAGTCGGAGTCTCGCCTGCAGCTGCTCCAGGACCTCCAGGAGTTCTTCCGCAGGAAGGCTGAGATTGAACTGGAGTACTCCAGGAGCCTCGAGAAACTGGCAGAGCGATTTTCCTCCAAAATCCGTAGTTCCCGGGAACACCATCAGTTCAAGTAAGCAAAAGACCGTCGGTCGGCCTGGGTCATTGATTTAGCTGACTCAGTAAGCTCCACTGGGGCCAGGAGACTGCATATAATCAGGGCAGCCTTCAGCTTGGTTTTTGGACTTTTCATTCTCAGATTCTCCATGATTAAAAGGGAAAGGCTCAGCTTGGGAAGGCTGCCAGGCAACCGTCACTCTGCTTGGATTCAGTCACCACTGTTCTGGGCTTGGACATCTTTATCTATCCAGGCTTAACCTTTCTGTGCCTTGGTTTCCTCCTCTGTAAAACACAGGTGATACTACCTCACTCTCCCTATCTCCTGGGTTGTCATGAGGAGAAAATGAGATAAGTAATATGAAAGCATTGTGGGAAAAAATAAAGTCCCTTACAATTTAAAGGTATTTTTACTATCAATAAAAGTAACCAATGAATGGACTTGAAATTCACCTTTTTCCTTTTCTCCATTCCTCCCTCTGAAAGCGGTGTAAGTGATGGGAAGCATGAAAGAGAATGAGGTGAAACCAAGAGCTTGAATGAGCCACAAACTAGATAGGGAGACCCAGGATAATCTAGAGTTGGCCAGATTTTGAAAACATCTTGGTATTGTTTCATCCACCATGTGGAAGGGTTGGCTCCATCTGGCTGCCTATTTTTGTTTGGGCATTGAATTTGGCAGATTAAGCTCTTTGTGTACAGGGATCCCGTCTACAAACTCTATTGTATTGTATTCTCCCATGCGCTTAGTACTGTGCTCTTCACACAATAAGTACTTAATAAACACCATTGATTGATTAATCATTAAAATATAGCAATTCAACCTCCTGCACCACCTACCTGTCTGTAGGCAGGAGAAAGTAACTGCACTGTAGTCTCTTAATGTATTCATCTCTTCCAGATGCACATAATCCCCCCCCCACGTGCCCCCTCCCTCCTTCCAATTCATTTTCTTACCTTCAGTCATCCTGCCCGGAGTTTCTTCTGTCTTTCTCTTCCTCTCTCTGTGGACTGATCGTAAACCACACTGGTAGAGTAACTCCTCTCCTGGCAACCGTTTTTAGATATAGGGGATCATCTGCACTTTCCACTTTGAATCCCTGGGGCCTGATTCCAATCTTTATTGTATCTCTTCCTGCTCCTCAGGAGAAGTTGCTGATGCTTTATTACTGTGTCGCATTCCCTCTTAAATTGTGAGGTCTGTGTAGAATAGGGATGGTGTCTAATTTGATTCTCTTGCATCATCTACCCCAGCACTTAGTAGTACAATGTATTACACATTGTAGGAGGTAGATCAATCAGTGAATCAGTAGTATTTATTGAGCCCCTCCTGGGTGCAGAGCACTGAACTAAGCCTTTGGAGAAGTACAGTAGGGTTCATAGACATGATTCCTGCCCTCAATAAATGTACCCTTTATTAAGCAGCATAGCATAATGGAAAGACCCTAGGCCTGGAAGTCAGAACACTTGGGTTCCAATCCCGGCTCTGCCACTTACCTGTTGTGTGTGAATTTGGGCAAGTCATTGAACTTCTCTGTGCCTCAGTTCCCTCATCTGCAAGATGGGGATTTAATAGCTGTCTCCCCCCTACTTAGACGGGAGCCCCATGTGGGACCTGATGATCTTGTATCTCCCCCAGCACTTAATACAGTGCTTGGCACATAGTAAGTACTTAACAAGCACCACAATTGTTCTTCTTATTACTACTGTGATTACTATTACTTGGCATAGTGTTTGGTTCAGAGAAAGTACTTGTTAAAATAATTACAGGATTTATTAAGTCAAAAGATAGCACAGCTATTTGGTACAGAGTGGAGCACATTGATACCAAGATATTTAGGCACAGGCTGGGACTAGAATTTTCTGACCATTGGCTTGCCCCTTAGTCTCCTTGTGGGCTAGAACTAATGGGATTGGTTGATTTGACCTAGAAGAAGACTGAAGGGGATTGAATAAGGTGTGGCAGCATATGAAGAGCCACTGTCATTTGGGAGTTAGTGAACTAGTCTCCATTTCTTTTGAGGACAGAAAGGGTAGGTTTGGGCTTAAAATGTTGCCAAAGGCATTCATATTGGATGTAAGGACTCTAGACTGTAAGCTCCTTGTGGGCAGGGAACAGGTCTACCACACTGTTATATTGTACTCTCCCAAGTGCTTAATACAGTGCTCTGCACACAGTAAACACCCAATATATACCACTGACTGATTAGGAGGAGATTCTGACTGCAAATACTGTGAGACACTTGAAAAAATAGTCTGAGGGTGCAGTCTTACCTCCTCAAGTCTTTTCCAAGTGGGCGGTTGTGCAGTTATAGCTGCTATTGATTGTTCTTTTCAGATGAGGAAACTGAGGGCCAATGTGGCTTCCTGAATTGTCACTGGGTGTCAGAATTGAAGCAGGAGTCTCCCTGCCTCCACATTCCCAATGTAGTCCAGGCAACCTCTAGACATTATTATGGTGCCATTTGTTAAGCTTTTACTATATCCTAAGCACTGGGGTAGATACAAGGCAGTCAGGTCCTTGCCTGACCTGGCACTCACAGTCTAAGGGGGAGGGAGTACAGGTGTGGAGGGTAGGTCATGTGTGGCAGAAATGTGAATGCAAAATAATTGTGTCCAAATGAGAATAGCCTCACCCTTGCTTGTGTTCCTCTGAACTGAGCTTCTCTTCAGGGAACCTCCTCGGGAAGGGGCTTTATGGAGGGGGAAGTGGGAGGTTCCCAAAGCAGCTCCCCAAGGCTGGGTGTTCCTGGGGAGATGGAACTCTGTAAGTAGAAACAGCTGTCAGAGTGTAATGGGCTGAAGCTGAAGCACCGAGGGGGAGGGGACGTGGTTGGAGTGAGCGGAGAGAAAGCTGGGGAGAGCAGATGTGGCCTTGTGCCAGTTCAATAGCCTGTGCTGCTTGACTGTGTTGACACTGATGGGAGTTCAGGGACTGAACTTGTGTCACTGGGATCTCATTTTGGGCCCTGTTCGGGGGTGGGCCAGTGTTCCAATTGCAAAACCAAAAAGTGTCTAAGGAACTGGCCTTTTAATCCGTGCTATTTAGCTAGAGCCTTTTTTCTAGAGTGGAACGTCATTGATACGAATGCGACATTTCATTGAATAGACTGGGAGCTCCTTGTAGGCAGGGAACAAATGTGTCTACCAACTCTGTTGTATTGTACTCTCCTAAACACTTAGTACAGTGCTCTGCACATAGTAAGTGCTCAGTAAATACCATTGATGGTTTGACTGAGGCATGCTAACCCACTTTGACAATGCCTGGGGAAGCAGCATGGTCTAGTGGATAGAGCAAGGACCTGGCTCCTAATCCCAGCTCTGCCTCAGGTCTGATGTATGACCTCAGGCAAGTTACTTAAATTCTCTGCTCCTCCTCCATACCTTATCTCACCTTGGCTTCACGGACTCTGTCCTCTCCTGGTTCTCCTCTTACCTCTCTGGCCGATCATTCTCGGTCTCCTACGCTGGAGCCTCCTCCCCCTCCCATCCTTTAACTGTTGGAGTTCCTCAAGGGTCAGTTCTTGGCCCTCTTCTGTTCTCCATTTACACTCACTCCCTCGGTGAACTCATCCGCTCTCACGGCTTTGACTACCATCTCTACGCAGATGACACGCAGATCTACATCTCCGCCCCTGTCCTCTCCCCCTCCCTTCAGGCTCGCATCTCCTCCTGCCTCCGGGACGTCTCCACCTGGATGTCGGCCCGCCACCTAAAACTCAACATGAGCAAGACTGAGCTCCTCATCTTCCCTCCCAAACCCGGTCCGCTCCCAGACTTCTCTATCACCGTGGATGGCACGACCATCCTTCCCGTCCCGCAGGCCCGCAATCTCGGTGTCATCCTTGACTCGTCCCTCTCGTTCACCCCACACATCCTATCCGTTACCAAGACCTGCCGGTTTCACCTCTACAATATCGCCAAGATCCACCCTTTCCTCTCCACCCAAACGGCTACCTTACTATTATGGGCTCTCGTTATATCCCAGCTAGACTACTGTGTCAGCCTTCTCTCTGACCTCCCTTCCTCCTCTCTCGCCCCGCTCCGGTCTATTCTTCACTCCGCTGCCCGGCTCATCTTCCTGCAGAAACGATCTGGGCATGTCACTCCCCTTCTTAAACAACTCCAGTGGTTGCCTATCGACCTCCGCTCCAAACAAAAACTCCTCACTCTAGGCTTCAAGGCTCTCCATCACCTTGCCCCTTCCTACCTCTCCTCCCTTCTCTCTTTCTACCGCCCACCCCGCACGCTCCGCTCCTCTGCCGCCCACCTCCTCACCGTCCCTCGGTCTCGCCTATCCCGCCGTCAACCCCTAGGTCACTTCCTCCCGCGGTCCTGGAACGCCCTCCCTCCTCACCTCCGCCAAACTGATTCTCTTTCCCTCTTCAAAACCTTACTTAAAAATCACCTCCTCCAAGAGGCGTTCCCAGACTGAGCTCCTCTTCCCCCTCTACTCCCTCTGCCATCCCCCCTTTACCTCTCCGCAGCTAAAGCCTCATTTTCCCCTTTTCCCTCTGCTCCTCCACCTCTCCCTTCCCATCCCCACAGCACTGTACTTGTCCGCTCAACTGTATATATTTTCATTACCCTATTTATTTTGTTAATGAATTGTACATCGCCTTGATTCTATTTAGTTGCCATTGTTTTTACGAGATGTTCTTCCCCTTGACGCTGTTTAGTGCCATTGTTCTTGTCTGTCCGTCTCCCCCGATTAGACTGTAAGCCCGTCAAACGGCAGGGACTGTCTCTATCTGTTGCTGACTTGTTCATCCCAAGCGCTTAGTACAGTGCTCTGCACATAGTAAGCGCTCAATAAATACTATTGAATGAATTGAATGAATGAATACAGTTTCCCCATCTGTAAAATGGGGATTAAGACTATGAATCCCTGTGGGACAGGGACTGTGTCCACTCTGATTAACTTGTATCCACCTCAGTACTTAGAACTGTTCTTGACACATAGTAATTGCTTAACAAATATAACAACACCTATATTTACCAGTCCTCAAAAAGTTAGTTCTTCCTCTATTCCCAGGAGGTACACAAAGCAGGAGTGAAAGCCCTTCTCTTGACTTCTCACCTGGTTTAAATCACCATGCACCATGATGAGGGGCTACTCGCTGGTGTTTTTAAGCCATTTTACCTTCTCCCAGTGCCATACGCCAGTGGATGTGCCAATTTGCCTTTCTTCCCCATAGCCAGTCAAGCGCTGGTTCATTTTGAGACCAGGAGCCAAATCAGAATAAAGTGTTTGGGATTCCTTCCCTTCGTTCATTTACCCACTGTTGAAGGAGACAGCTTGGCCATCTCTTGGGGTAGCCAGTTTCTGTCAGGGCCCAGCAGGGAACATTTCCTAACTCCCCTCCCTCTCCCAGACCTGTCAGTGAAGGGGCCAATCCACTCAGCCCATCTTCCCAGCTAGTTATGAATAAAGCTTCTTTCCCATTCAATAAGTTGGTCTCCTCATGGCAGAGTGGGTCCCCTGACCCATCCCACTGTCATTAAAGAGTTCAGGCAGCTCAATGCGAGTTCATTAGTTTGGCAGCCAGATGGAGGGAGAAGCAGCATCTGGCAGATGGACTGAGCAGGCTCTGTGGCATACTGTGAATGTCTAATTATTAGTATGCTCCAAGCCAGTACAGCTGGAGAGAGTCAATTGCCCTATGATAATGTAAAGGCAAGAATCACGAAGGTGGGGATTACATCAAGAACTCAACTTTGTTCTGGGCATTGCCAATTGTCCCTCACATTTGGTGGGAAGAGTCTTTCTGGAGTGATACTGAATTTGTCTATTTTTGGATGCCATATTGAGTGTGGTTGTGGAAAGCTGCTTGTCCTTCTGGTTTTGAGTGGTGCAGCAAAATGAAAAATGGAAGTTCCTTTCAGAACAGGCCCAGGACTGGGAGACACACCTGGAAGGATCGCAATTCATTAACTCAATTGTATTCATTCAATCATATTTACTGTGTGCAGAGCACTGTACTAAGCATTTGGAAAGTATAATGCAGCAATAGAGAGAGAGTCCCTGCCCACACCAGGCTTACATTTTAGAAGGGAGAAGACAGACATCAAAACAAGTGAACAGACATCAATATAAATAAATAGAATTATGTACACATACATAAGTGCTGTGGGGCAGGGATATGGGGTGAAGAGCAAAAAAAAGCAAGTCGAGGTAATGTGGAAGGGAGGAAGAGCTGAGGAAAAGGGGGGCTTAGTCTGGGAAAGCCTCTTGGAGGAGGTGAGCCTTCAGTAGGGCTTTGAAGGGGGGAAGAGTGATTGATTGATTGGTGGATTTGAGGAGGGAGGGCATTCCAGGCCAGAGGTAAGACATGGGCCAGGGTTCGACGGCAGGACAGGGAAGATCAAGGCACAGTGAGAAGGTTAGCACCAGAGGAGCAGAGTGTGCAGGCTGGGATGTAGGAGAGAAGGGAGGTGAGGTAAGAAGGGGCAAGATGATGGAGAGCTTTAAAGTCAATAGTGAGGAGTTTTGTTTGATATGGAGGTTGATAGGCAACCACTGGAGACTTTTGAGGAGGGAGGTGACATGCTCGGAACATTTCTGTAGAAAGATAATTCAGGCAGCAGAGTGAAGTATGGACTGAAGTGGGGAGAGGCAGGATGTTGGAAGGTCAGAAAGGAGGCTGATGCAGTGCAGTTGCAATCTTGCTTCCCTGCTGCTCTCAATTTGACCACCACCTTGTCCCCCTGGGACTGGCTTGATGTGTGTAGAGCAGGGGAGGCTGCCTTCCCTAGATAGGGAGTCAGTGGCTGGTACTTAAAACATAGGTTCTCAGATTTTGTGGATCCATTAACCAAATCTGCTAGTTCATAAGCATTTCAAACTAGCCCAAGAAACTTTTTTCCATCCCATACTCACTATTGTCCTATTATGTCCTGTGTTTTCAGAGTTGCGCTCAGGAGAGTGTGGCTGTAGCTGAAAAACTCTATGTGCAACTCATAACTCAATCCACAGAGTGTGGAATGAGAGAAGCAGCATGGACTAATGGAAGGAGCATGGGCCTAGGAGTTAGAGGACGTGGATTCTAATGCCAGCTCCACCGCTTTCTGCTGTGTGACCTTGGGCAAGTCAATTAACTTCTCTGTGCCTGAGTTAGCTCATCTGTAAAATGGGGTTTAAGACTATGAGCCCTATGTGGGACAGGAATTGTGTCCAACCCAATTATCTTGTATCTACCCCAGTGCTTAGTATAGTGGCTGGCACATAGTAAGTGTTTAACAAATACCATTAAAAAAAGTGTGCATGCAATTTAGCTCTTTGCAGTGGTTTCACATTTACCACTTGGTGAGCCTGTTGCTGTTTGGGAGGCAGTTTTTTCATTCATCCAGAAGCCTCTGCTCAGAGAGAACAACCCCACCCCTGATTGCTGCCTGCCAGGCTGGTTGGTCCATTGCTTTGTCTTACAAAGGACTGCTGCTACATTGCATTGTTTGAGACCAGCTGGACTATATCTTTAAGATATTTGCCCTCTCTGTATGTCTGTGCTTTTTTCAGTTCACCATTTGGCTGTGTTTGGGTATTTTGCTGTCAGCCATTCTGATACCACCTTCCAGATCCTTTGTTATATCCTCAAGCCTGAGAAGCAGCATAGCCTAGTGGAAAGAGCACAGGCCTGGGAGTCAGAGGACCTGGTTCTAATTCTGGCTCTGCCAATTGCCTGCTGTGTGTTCTTGGGCAAGTCACTTAACTTCTCAGTGTCTCAGTTGCCTCATCTGTAAAATGGAGTTTGAATACCTCTTCTCCCTTCTACTTGGACTGTGAGCCCCATGTGGGACATGGACTGTGTCTTACCCGATTGGCTTGTATCTACCCCAGTGCTTAGAACAGTGCTTGACACATAGTGAGCGCTTAACAAATATCATTAAAAATTGCCTGGAAGCATAGAATAGGTTGAAGAGGATAGGCCCTGTTACTACTACTACTACTAATTACTAATATTATGGCATTTGCTAAGCACTTACTATATGCCAGACACTGTACTAAGCCCTGGGTTGGATACAATCAAATCCGGTTGGATACAGTCCCTGTCTCATATGGGGCGCACACTCAGTCCCCATTTTACAGATGAGGTCACTGAAACACAGACAAGCAAAATGGCTTACCCAAGGTCATACAGCAGACGAGTGGCAGAGCTGGGATTAGAACCCATCATCTCCTGACTCCCAGGCCCGTGCTCTATCCACTATGCCATTGCTTTTACACAGTTCTGCTTTATTCTGAGGGTGGAAATAGGGCAGAGAACATGTCTACCATATATTGTACTCACCTAAGCATTTAGTTTATAGTGCTCTGCACATATTAAGTGCTCAATAAATACTATTGATTGATTTTTAAAGCTGAGGACTAAGGCCATCAGTGAATAGTGGCAGCCTGAAAAGACACAGTAGATAACTGAATTATTTTGGGCCTGACCTAATCTTGGTAGGGCCTGGAGTGGCTTGACCCATGTTTGCCTTTTGTAGAAAATATTTTTGGAGATGTAATGATAATGGAGAATTTTATTAATGAAAAGAACCCAGGAAATGGCCAAACTAGCCATACCATCAGCCATTTGGCCCAGCAGAAAGTTCTTGGGCTTCGGGGCATATCCTCATCATGAATGACAACCCTGGGATGTGAGGTAGAAGTATTAGTAGTAATTCAAGCTGAGAAGCAGTACGGTATAGTGGATAGAGCATGGGCCTGGGAGTCAGAAGGTCATCAGTTCTAATCCTGACTCTGCCACTTGCCTGCTCTCTGACCTTGGGCAAGTCATTTCACTTCTCTGGGCCTCAGGTCCCTCCTCTGTAAAATGGGGATTGAGACCGGGAGCCCCATGTGGGATAGGACTGTGTCCAACCCGATTTGCTTGTATCCACCCCAGTGCTTAGTACAGTGCCTAGCACATAGTAAGTGCTTAACAAATGCCATTATTATTATTAAGAGCTCCCCACTTGGTGCTACGGTAGATTGGACTACACCCTTCTTTTTACGGAGTCCTGGCACCTGTTTGTTTTTTAATGGTATTTGTTAAGCACTTACTATGTGCCAGGCTCTGTACTAAGCTCTGGGGTAGATACCAACTAATCAGGTAGGACATGGTCCATATCCCACATTGGACTCAAGTCTTAATCCCCATTTCACAGATGAGGTCATTGAAGCCCAGTGAAGTGACTTGCCCAAGGTCATATGACAGACAAGTGGTGGAGCTGGGAGTAGAACCCAGGTTCTCTGACTCCCAGGCCCATGCTCTTTCCACTAGGCCATGCTGTTTCTCTTCCCGGGGAAGACAGTGAAGTAGGCAGAGAGCATTTCCACCTCCTGCCACTTCCGGAATCTTTCTCCTGGACAGCTTGACTCCCACTAGCAAAACCCCACTTCCCTGGTACAGGTCCTGCAGCATATTGGCTGAGAGAATAAATGTTTTTAGGTCGCTACCCATCTGGTCTAAAAGGATGCAAAGAAACCATACTGACATTCTGGGTCATATTGGCAGATAGTCACATGCTCCTGTCTGGAGCCATTGATAATTTATAGTGAGCTTTTGGTAACATGGACTGTGATTTGTTTGATTTTAGTGTCTGAGGAATACGGCTGTGTTGCCTGGGGTTGACACTGGGACATTCATAAAATATTTTTGTTGGATGGTAAAAGTTTTACACCTTTCTTTGAGGCTGCTCTAGGCTCCTTTAAAACTCAGACTAGATCTCCCCTACTCTCTTAGTTATAAAATAAATTCAAGATGAGATATGTTTCCAAGCTATTTTTTTTTCTTTCTAAAGATCAGATTTTTTTTCTATTTGGACATTAAAAGAGTGTATTGTTCGCTGCTGGATGGTATCATCAGTTTAAAAATAAACAGTCAAAAGAGAGCTTCCCGTTTCATAGTTAGTTTTCCCCCTTTTGGTTTTGACTTGCTCAGTCCACCAATTCCCATGATTGTGCAGATGTGATCTTACATTTACAGCAAATGTTTGAGGGGATATTGCCAGCCCTCCCCATCCTCAGCTTTAAGTTCCCGCCTCTTGCTTTGGGGCAACATTTCATCGTCTATTCAATGGAAACTCACAGTTACTAATTGTATTGTCCAGAATCCAAAGGAGTGTATCATCCTGATGTGGTGAACCCACAACAATCTGCCTTATTAGTGACTCTTTGTGATCCGTGAACAACAAGGAAGAGACTCGTGAAGGTAGATGGGTTCTACCTGAGACAGGTGATTGCTGGCCTGTGGAGGTGGAGCATGAAGGGAGGCGTGGCCTTCTCTTCCTGTTCTACCCGGTAATGGGCCTGGATGAATCAATGACTGATACATAGAGCCACAGCTGCAACCCCTAAAGCAACCCCTAAAAAGGCGGTCGCTTTGAATCTTGAAGAAGCAGCAGAAGTGCCCAGAGAAGCAGCAGCAGGCAGCAGCACCATTGATAGAGCGGGTTCCCTTGACTAGGAGGCTGGTATTGGACCCTTGGTGGAGTGGAGTGAGTGAGAGTGTGTATGTATCACTCCCTTGCACACTGGTAAAACTCAGTAAAAAAAAAAAAACAACTTTCCCCAGTAACCTTGGTGGTCAGTGGTGTGGTTTGACTCTATTACCGAGGTCCCCCTGGTCCAGGAAAGTCCTGCTTGGTATGAGCTGGGGGCTCATGACACCTGTGAGTAGGAGTACAGGACCATAAGATAAACCTTCTAGTTTTTGTTAGTAAATTTTCTACTGAATCAGGTGAATTAGGCAACCTGCTAGGTTTTTGGGGGCTTCACTGTCTTCACTTGTAAGAGAGGGATAAATTACCATCCTCCTAGTTAAATTTGGAAGGACTCCTCAGTGGACCCTCCTATACCTCCTCTCCTCCTAGCAAACCGATCACACAATAGCTGTCAGGAGAGAAAGGCCAGGAAGGATATTTAAGAAAGTGTAATCTGCTTCCCACCCTCTCAGGGGCGCACTTGGAGAGTTTCTAGTACTCTACCAATCTCCACTACAGGAGAGAGAGTCAAGCAGAAGCATACTCATTCTGTTCCTAGCTTGGGCAGTGGCTAGTGAGTGGAAGGCAATCTGTTACAAGTCAAGATTCCTCTGTCCTGGGCAACAGCAGCATGGGAAAGAATCAAGGGTTGGAGACTCAAGTTTACAGTGCGGGAGGAGGAAATGTTAAACCACTTATATATTTTTACCAAGAAAATTATATGAATGCACTACAAGAACAATTGCAGATGGAGGTGTAGCATTCTAGGAGAGATGTGCCTGTGGTGTCACTATGGGAAAGAGATGACTCGACAGCATAAGACCAGACAAGTCTGCTTTGAAACCCAGGAGGGAAAGGGGCAGGGAAACCACATTACTTAGTGGCCACATCCTCTGCCTAGTTCATCATCATCATCAGGAGCCCAAACATTATTTATTGAGCATCTACTCTGGACACTGTGGGAGATGCTTGTGAAACATAGAGTGGAATAAGATGTAGTCTGTACCCCCGAGGATAGTCTGGTAGGAAAGACAAGCACGTGTAAATTGGGAAAGGTACAAAAGTTAGTAATATGTGTTAAACACTGTACTTAAGTGCTGGGTTAGATACAGTATAAGGAGATAATAATAATGTTGGTATTTGTTAAGCACTTACTATGTGCAGAGCACTGTTATAAGCGCTGGGGTAGATACAGGGTAAGCAGGTTGTCCCATGTGAGGCTCAGTCTTAATCCCCATTTTTACAGATGAGGGAACTGAGGCCCAGAGAAATTAAGTGACTTGCCCAGAGTCACACAGCTGACAAGTGGCAGAGCTGGGATTCGAACCCATGACCTCTGACTCCCAAGCCCGTGCTCTTTCCACTGAGCCACGCTGCTTCTCAGACACAGTCCGTGTCCCCCGAGGTGCTCATGGTCTAAGAAGGAGTGCGAATAGGTGTTTAATCCCCTTTTTACAGAAGGGAAAGCCGAGGCCCAAATGTCAAATGGCAGTGCTAGGATTAGAAGCCAAGTCTCCTAACTCACAGGCCCATGTTCTTTCCACTAGATCACACCTCAAGTAGAGAAAAATAACAAAATGATAAATGTGTCAAGAACATATATATAAATAGTAGACATGGGAATACTGAATTGGCTGAAACGGCATGATCAGGAAAAGTCTCTTGAATGAGCTGGATTTTTAGAAGGGCTTTGAAGGAGGAGAGGGACATGTTTTGGTGAAGTTGAGTAGAGGAAGGCATTACTGGTTGCAGAGGAGTTGGCATGAGCACTGGGGTTGAAGGGAGGAGAGGGAGAGAAAGAAAGAGATAGAGCTAGAGAAAGAAAATGGCTAGGAGATTATCCTGGGAGGAGCAGAAAGCACAAACTGGAGTGTAATGGGAATTAGTGTTAGGGTTGTTTCATCATGCACTTACCCAGGATGAGGACCAAATTTTCCACCTTGTATTGCCTCCCTGAGAAGTGTTTGTTCTTATTTTTAAGATTGGAATTGTTGATAAATGGCTTTGGGACTCATAGATGAAGACAACAGAAAGGCTCGGGGCTTGTTGTCCACCTCTCTTTAGGTCCCCAAGAATTGGTCCCTTAATTGAAGGCTGAATGAGGGTGACTGCTACTTCCAGAGCCAACACTGTTCAATTTAGCAGTGTCACTGGAATCAGAGAAAGGGGCCACACAGACCGAGAGGAATTTAAGTATTTTTGCAGTGGTCTGAGCTCGTCCATCTGATTCAGCACTTTGGAGAAGCCCTCAGCAATTCAGTTAGTGCCTTTGGTGAATGGGGGGGGTGGGGGGTGAGGCATGTCAGTGAGCCTGGCCTGTGGTTAGAATACTTTTCGTTTGCCGAGTGAAGAACAGAACATATTAATCGATCAATTAATGGTATTTATTAAGCGCTTACTGTGTACAGAGCACTGTACTAAGCATTTGGGACAATACAATACGAAAGAGTTGGTAGACACAATCCCTTTCCATATGGTCCTTGTGTTGTGGGAGTGGGATGGGTATCAAAGTGCTTAAGGAGTGCAGACCCAAGTGCATAGGTCATGTAGAAGGGAGGGCAAGTAGGGTGGGGAACAGAGAAGCTAATTGAGGAAGGCTTCTTGGAGGAGGTATGATTTTAGTAGGGCTTTGAAGACAGGAAGAGTAGTGGCCTGTCACATAAGAGGGGGTAGGGAGTTCCAGGCCAGGGGGAGGATAATAATAACTGTGGTATTTAAGTGCTTATTTTGTGCCCAGCACTGTACTGAGTGCTGGGGTGGATACAAGCAAATCAGTTTGGACACAGTCCCTGTCCCACTTGGGTCTCAAAGTCTCGATCTCCATTTTCCAAGAGGTCGGCCACAAGAGAGATGAGAGTGAGGTATGGTGAGCAGGTGGGTATTAAAGGAGTGAAGTGAACGTACTGGGTCATCATAGGGAAAGCAGCAAGGTGAGGTAGGGGGCTAGTTGATTGAGTGCCTTAAAGCTGATGGTAAGAAGCTTCTGTTTGATGTGGAGATTGAAAGACCTGTGAAGCTTTATATTTGTATAGCTAGAAATTGGTTATTTGATTTGAATGGCAGTCAGTCCACTAAATAGTACAGTAAATTAGTAAATTATAGGTAGGGGAAGCATTAGAGAATAAGGCTATATACATAAGTGCTGTGGAAATGGGGGCTGAGTGAGTACCAAAATACTTAGGGGTTTGGATTAGGGTGCTGAGGGGACACAGAAGGGAGGGAGAATAGGGTGGGGAGATGAGAGGAATCAGCAGAGTCTTCTTGGAAGAGATGTGATTTCAGCAGCAGTGTGAAGATGGGGGCGGGAGTGGTGGTCTGTCGGATATGAATAGAGAGGGAGTTCCAGGTCAGAGGGAGGGTGTGGGCAAGGGATCGGTAATGAGATTGAGATACAAAGAGTAGGTTGGCTTTCAGGAGTCAAATGTGCAGACTGGGTTATTTTAGTAGTAGAATTTATTAAGTGCTTACTACATGTACGGTAAGATGCCTGTACCTCAGAGGGATGACAATCTAAGAGTAAAAGTGGGGAGAGGAGCTAGAGATAGACTCATCAAGAATGACACATTAAAACAACAGAACTAGACAAAAATAAAATCAGTAGGTATCTATGGCTAAAGGATTTCAGGCTCCTTGGGGCTCAGAGTTTGGGGCACACCTGCAGCCACCAGTCTCCCTGAGGGGTTATGGAGACCTCATGCTCTGCGTGTGGGTGGGAACAGCTTTTATCCTGTGGACTTGGAGCATGTTGGGGGCAGGGACCCTCTGCAATGGGAGGGAAGGTGGGGGTTACCATGGATGATTTTCTCGGTGATGGTCATGTAGGTGATAGAAGGTGCTTACAGGCAAGGAGAGGATGGGAGGAAATGGGACATGGAGGCATTTGGGAATGGTAACAAGTACATCAGGAAACTGGGTTTCGATGTTCTTTGAGTCTGTGAAAGGTGTTTTCCATTTTTCACGGCTATCGATGAAGCTCCTCTTTCAGGTTTCTCTTGCTCTGGGCTGGGAGGAATGGTGTCTGAAAGGATTCTCAGTGGAGGAACACCTCTGGAACCGCTGGTTATAAGGAGCTAAGTTTACTGAGCAATCACATCATTCTGGTTTAGAATGCAGGGGTGGTGTTTGTGTGAATGCACACATCCAGACAAGGTACCCAGGCTCTGTATCCGGGAGGCATGGAATGGAAACATGACTGGCTCTGGCTCACACAGAGTATCAGGAGTGGAAGAGAAAATAGAACTCTGACTCCTTTTCATCAGTTTCCAGGAGGTTTTCCTGTCTAGAACCAGGTGGCCATCATCAGTGAAAGAGGGAGGAGATTGAGATAAATAAGGAGCAGCTGCAAAGTGAGGGGACCTGCTTTCTGCAGCTTTCAGAGCCTGGGGTGGTTTAACCCCGGGAATCTGTTTCAGGGCTAGTTGAAGACTGAGAAACCAAGAATCGGAAAGGTGGGAGCATGACAATTTTTCTGGGACCCAGAAGGGATGCACTGACCAAGAAGGGGATCAGCAGCATCTGAGAAGGGAAGATGAAATGAGTGAGGAAAGGGGTTTGGCAGTTGTTACTGCAATTTTCTCTCTTCCCAAGGTGAGAAGAGGGAGGTCCAGAAAAGCAGAGAGGATAGAGGATGAAGAAAAATGCTGTGGACTCTATTGGAGGAGGAGGGCAGAAAGAAGAGCCTTAGAAATGATTTGCTTGAAGGATTAGATTTATGGATCAAGTCAATAAATGCCCAGCCAGAGATTGTGCAGAATGAGGAGCATAGTAGATAGACCCCCTCAGGGTCTATCTCTTCGCTATAAGGCAAATTTTGGAAATGAGGAAGTATGACATGCAGTTCAGAATCAGGGTGATGTATGATGAATTTGGGAGAGGTACCATGGAAAAAGAGATAGAGGTGTTAGGAAAGACTTGGCTGTAATCTTATTCCTTAGTCCCAGATCAAGGCTGTGTAGATACTGTTCCAGATGGAAATAGAGTAGTGGTAATGGAAGATTTTTCTGCTGTAGTTGCAACACTATCACAAAGTGATATGTCAAGCCAGTCAGATGTTAGATATATTTGGATCTTTAAAGGAAGAATAGAAAAATGAGAGCAAACTCTGTCTAGCTAGGTCAAACACATGCCGGCGATACCCAGGTCTGGGGATTTGGAAATGTGGTTAGGGAATTTGGACCCAGCACTCACCCCCTTCCCTCCCATCCCCAACCACCACCTTTCCTTTCCCCCAGGACCTAACTGAGGCAGATATGCATTGGCCATGAGGGTGAGTTTGGAGGAGAACATTTCTGCATAAGCTGTTTCAGAAGCAAGGGGCAATGCAGTGTAAAAACCTTACTTACACTCCTGTGGAAAAGAAGTGTGCCTAAGGCAGCTGAAAATGAGAAGGAAGAAAAGGAGGAAGAGGCTCTTGGGGCTAAAAATAATTAGAATCAATAAAGTGATAATATTTATGGATTTTGTTAAATGCTTTCCATTTCTTAAGCACTGTTCTAAACACGGGGGTAGATACGAGCTAATCAGGTTGGACACAGTCCTGTCTTATATGGGGCTCACAGACTAGGAGAGAGAACAGGTATTGAATCTCCATTTTACAATTAAGGAAACTGAGGCAGAGAGAAGTTATCTTGCCCAAGGCACACAACAGGCAATTGTGGAGGTGGGATTAGAACCCAGGTCCTCTGACTCCCAGGCCATTATGCTTCCACTAGGTTATGCTGCCACGCCGAGGCCAACATTCAGTAGCTTACTGCCTTTCCCCCTCCAAAATACATGGTCAAGCAGTCAGGTACCTCCCTGAACACAGGGTTGAGCCTTGGACTGACTGTCAAATGTCAGTTTTTCCCTCCCCTCAGGGGGAGCCTTCCTGATACTGGTCCTGTACATCAGCCAAGCTCCTGGCTGGAAACCTGAATCCACCCAGCTGCACAGATGTGGCAGAGGTTGATCCCTGCCACTAATGGGCAAAGCTGTAGGCATCCTGATGGGTCGTTTTCTGGGCCAGGTCACCTCCTCCTCTGGGTTGTGGGAGTCTTTTTTTTTTTTGTGGTATTTCATTTAGTCATGTTTATGGAGTGCTTCCTGTGTGTAAAGCACTGTACTAAATGCTTGGGAGAGTACAAAACTCCAGACATATTCCCTTCCCACAACGAACTCACAGTTTAGAGGACTGTTAAGTGCACTGTTAAGGATTTAAATGCTTACTATGTGCCAGGCACTGTACTGAGCAGTGGGGTAGATACAAAGTAGTCAGGTTGGACAGTCCCTCTCCCCCATGGGGTTCACAGTCTTAATCCTCATTGGACAGATGAAATAACTGAGGTATAGAGAAGTTAAGTGACTTGCCCAAGGTCACACAGCAGACAAGTGTACTTCCCAAGTGCTTAGTTCAGTGCTCTGCACACAGTAGGCGCTCAGTAAATGTGATTGAATGAATGAATGAAGTGGCAGAGCTGGGGTTAGAACCCAGATCCTTCCGACTGCCAGACCAGTGCTCTATCCATTAGTCCTCACTGCTTCCCCGAGCGGTTAAGCACTGTAACGCCAGTGTAATGCCACTGTGTTATGCCAGGCACTGTACTAAGCTCTGGGGTCAATACAAGTTAATTGGGTTGGACACAGTCTATGTCTCACATGGGACTCATCCCGATTGATGACTTTGAGAACCCACAGAGAAGGTGATGTCAGAGATCCGGTTCCCTTTGCTGTTTATGGAGTACAGGTCAGGTCCCTGCTTATCCCAGCCATGGATCATGGTGCCCATGGACAGGCCTGTGCCTTTGTACTAATTCTCCAGGGTGGCAATGAGCATTATCCCAGCTGCCACGGATATGCCCCCTTTGTTGCATAGCCCATAAATATGCAGCTCTAATAATAATAATAATAGTAAGTGTGGTATTTAAGCGCTTACTTTGTATATTAAGTGCTGGAATGGATACAAGCAAATTGGGATGGACACAGTCCCTGTCCCACTTGGGGCTCACAGTCTGTCCCCATTTTACAGATGAGGTAACTGAGGCCCAGAGAAGTGAAATGACTTGCCCAAAGTCACACAGCAGATAAGTGGCAGAGCTGGGATTAGAACTCATGACCTTCTGACTCCCAGGCCCATGCTTTATGCACTAAGTCATGCTGCTTCTTTAGTGGGCCTCCCAGAAGCCCCCACACCCATTGCATCCAGCCCAAAACAGCACTGGCTAAGAGGACAAAGAGTTCCAAACTGCAGGGAACTGTGGAGTGAGGAAAATCCCAAGTGGGAAGTAGAAAGAAGAAAACCTAGAGGATAAGAATTGGAGAGCTGTCGTAGAGCAGAGATAAGGTAGAGGAATAGGAGCGATGTCAGTTACTACTACTAAATCTTCTTCTAGAAAAGGAGTATCAATGGTATCGAGGTTACTTTATGCCTATATGTAGTATGCCGGGAACTCTACTACACACTTAGGGAATGAATGAAAGAAATGAAAGATGGAATGGGTCCATGCCATCCTGGAAGAAATCGCTTCTGGTTAAAGCAGTGTGACCTATTGGAAAAAGCATGGGCCTTGGAGTCAGAGGACCTGGGTTCACCTCCCAGCTCTGTCAGTTGCCTGCTGTGTGCCTTTAGGCAAATCACTTAACTTCTCTGTGCCTCAGATAACTCAGGGGCAGCACCTTACCTGTTCTGGGCTCTGCTATTTTCAAACCATGTTTTGTCTGTGACCGAGAAGCCACTGCTCCCTTGTCTTTCCCCTGGGGGAAAGGGCTGGACCAGGGTGGGATCGGGGAGGATGGGTGTTCCCACCCCCTCAGGTCACTGCTGTGGCTGTCTTCCCTCCCTCAGCCTCTCCTTATGGGGTATGGATGGGGCAGCAAGTTCAAAATAGAAAAGAGTTGGTTAAAAGGCAAAGGCCAGACTAATTATGGATGCTGGGCCAAGCCGGTTTGGGCAAGAGAGGGTCAAGGGAGCGGGGATGGGTGGTTTGGGCTGTGGGAGAAGGAGGCAACTAAGATTGGGTCACCTCAGCAGGAAGCAGCCTGCTTTGCTCAAAAGCACAGCAAAAGCACTGCACTGACGGGTACCTGGATCAGTCCATTGGTGGTGTTGATTGAGCGCTTCCTGTGTGCAGAGCACTGTACTAAGCATTTGGGAAAGTACAATAATGTAGGTAGACACGATCCCTGCCCTTAAGCACTTTACAATCTAGTGGGGAAGATGGACCTTAAAATAAATCAGAGGTAGGGGAGATATCCCCTCTCAGGGTTGCACCTGGAGAGTTTCCAGTACTCTACCACTCTCGGCTACCAGAGGGAGAGTCAAGCAGAGCCTACCCATTCCATTCCTATATTGGGCAGTGGCTAGCGAGTGGAAGGCAATCTGATACAAGTCAAAACTCACCCATGCTGGGCAGCAGCAGCATGGGAGAGAGTTGAGGGCGGAAACTTGAGTTTACTGAGCGGAAGGCAGCAGTGGTAAACCACTTCCATATTTTCACCAAGAAAACTCTATAGATACACTACCAGAAAGATTGCAGATGGAGAGCGGGGTATTCTGGGAGAGATGTGTCTGTGGTGTCACTACGGGTTGGAAACTACTCGACGGCATAAGACAAGACAGAGGGAGACAACCAAGTGTCAGGTTTTGTGTAGAAGTGCTGAGCGCCTTAAAGTGGGTGATGATGAGATTCTGCTTGATGTAGCAATGGATGGGCAGCCATTGGAGGTTGCCTTCGGGCTTGCAAGTGGTGCGAGCTGTTCCCTTAGAGGTTTTCTACTGCAGCTGTTCTGGCCAGTGAACGGGCTGTGGGCCCCTCACTCTGATAGACTACATCTGACAGAATCCCTGCCCTAAGGCATTTACTCTCCAATGGGAAAGACAGTAGACATAAACCGAGAAAGAATAGGTTTAAGTGAACAAACAAAAGAAATGAAAGATGAACAAATCACTAAATAACAAAATAACTAATAAATTAATAAAAGGATAAATTATTTAGCCTGAGGTGAGCAATAAGGAATTCTAACTCTCCCCTCTCATTGCTAAAGCGAGTTGACTTTTCTAAGTCTTGGAGGGGCTTTTTAGACATAAAATGTGAGTCACAATCATGGTGGCATCGTCAGCTTGCATATTTTGGTTTTGAGGCAGCTTGGAGGGAGGGGATGTGGAAGGATGGGGAGGCTGAGCAGTCTGACTCAGCCTCAGGTCACCCCTGATTTGAGTATCCCAGAACTCTGGGGCCTCTTTCAATTCATTAGTCAATCAGTAACTAGTACTTATTGAGTACTGGCTGCATGTGGAGCACTGAACTAAGAACTTAATAGAATACACCAAAGTGATCAATCGTATTTATTGAGCACTTACTAAGTGCAGAGCACTGTACTAAGCGCCTAGGAGTGCAGTATAACAGTATTGGTAGACATGTTCCTTTTCCACAGTGAGCTGACAGTCTAAAGGGGGAAACAGACATTAATATAAATAAATTATGGATACGTACATAAGTGGTGGAGGAATGGAGGGCGGGGGGGTGGGCGCGGTGAATAAATGGGGCTAATCCAAAGGCAAGGGTGGTGCAGAAGGGGTGGGACAAGATGAAATTAGGGTTTAGTCAGTGGCCTCTTGGAGATGTGCTCTTAATAAGGTTTTGAAGGTGGGCTTCCCATCCAAACCCTCCCCTCCCCCCGCCCTTCCCCCCCTCCTCCCCTTGCACCCACAGCTACTTTCAAGTGTGGCCTCTGGAACCCCCGCTCTGTTACAGGCAAGCTACCTTTCATCCATGACCTTTTCCTCTCCCGCTCTCTCCTCCTCCTCGCCCTTTCGGAAACGTGGCTCTCTCCCGAAGACACGGTCTCCGCCGCCGCTCTCTCCAGCGGAGGCCTCTCCTTCTCCCACTCCCCCAGACTCACCGGTAAGGGAGGAGGCGTCGGCTTCCTCCTCTCGCCCCGATGCCGCTTCCGCACTATCCCTCCTCCCCCCCCCCTCCTTCCCCTCCTTCGAAGCCCATATCATTCGCCTCTACCACCCACTCCAGTTACTTGTCGCCGTCATCTACCGCCCTCCCGGTCCCACCTCCGACTTCTTCAACCACCTTGACCCCTTTCTCACCTTCCTTCTCTCCTTCTCTCTGCCCACTCTGATCCTTGGAGACTTCAACATCCATACGGATGTACCCGACGACTCCTCTGCCGCCCGCCTGCTATCCCTCCTCGACTCTGCCGACCTCCTCCTCCACCATACCGCGCCCACTCACCGACTCGGTCACACCCTCGATCTTGTCATCTCCTACCGCTGCACTATCTCCTCACTCACCAACTCTGAAATCCCTCTCTCGGACCATAACCTTCTCACCTGCCTCATCTCTCACACTCCCTCCCCCTGCAAATCTTCGCTACTGCCCCACAGAGACCTCCGCTCTCTCGATCCCATCCGTCTTTCCAATAGCATCTCGCCTCACCTTGCCGCCCTGTCCTCTCTTCCCACTCTCGACGATCGGGTCTCCGCTCTCAACTCCACCCTCTCTACTCATCTCGACTCTCTCGCCCCCCTTTCCCTCCGCCGCTCTCGCGCCACTAACCCACAGCCCCTCACCTCCTCCGTCCGCCTCCTACGCTCCTATGCTCGAGCTGCTGAGCGCTGCTGGCGAAAGTCCAAGCACCAAGCCGACCTCACACACTTCAAATTTATCCTTTCCTGCCTTAACTCTGCCCTCTCCTCCGCCAGGCAAAGCTTCTTCTCCTCCCTCATCGACACCCATGCCCGTCACCCCCGCCGATTGTTCCGGACCTTTAACTCTCTCCTTAGGCCCCCTGCCCTCCCCCTCCCCCATCTCTCACCCCTAATGATCTGGCCACCTATTTCCTCACGAAAATCAACACGATCAGGTCTGAGCTCCCCAAAGTCACCCCTCCGCCTCTCCCCTCCCCCCCAACAACCCCCTCCCCTACCTTCCCATCCTTCCCTGCAGTATCCTCAGAGGAGATCTCCTCCCTCCTCGCAAGTGCCACCCCCTCCACCTGCGCCTCGGACCCCATTCCCTCTCACCTTCTTAAAACCATCGCCCCTGCCCTCCTCCCTTCCTTAACTTCTATTTTTAACCACTCAATCTCCAAGGGCTCCTTCCCCTCTGCCTTCAAACACGCCCACGTCTCCCCCATCCTAAAAAAACCCGCTCTTGACCCCACTTCCCCCTCCAGTTATCGTCCTATCTCCCTACTACCCTTCCTTTCCAAAATCTTAGAACGAGTCGTCTACAATCGATGCCTAGAATTCCTTAACTCCCATTCTCTCCTAGACCCCCTCCAATCTGGCTTCCGTCCCTCCACTCTACCGAGACTGCTCTCTCTAAGGTCACCCATGACCTCCTTCTTGCCAAATCCAATGGCTCCTACTCCATTCTGATCCTCCTTGACCTCTCTGCTGCCTTTGACACTGTCGACCATCCCCTCCTCCTCCATACCTTATCTCACCTTGGCTTCACGGACTCTGTCCTCTCCTGGTTCTCCTCTTACCTCTCTGGCCGATCATTCTCGGTCTCCTACGCTGGAGCCTCCTCCCCCTCCCATCCTTTAACTGTTGGAGTTCCTCAAGGGTCAGTTCTTGGCCCTCTTCTGTTCTCCATTTACACTCACTCCCTCGGTGAACTCATCCGCTCTCACGGCTTTGACTACCATCTCTACGCAGATGACACGCAGATCTACATCTCCGCCCCTGTCCTCTCCCCCTCCCTTCAGGCTCGCATCTCCTCCTGCCTCCGGGACGTCTCCACCTGGATGTCGGCCCGCCACCTAAAACTCAACATGAGCAAGACTGAGCTCCTCATCTTCCCTCCCAAGCCCGGTCCACTCCCAGACTTCTCCATCACCGTGGATGGCACGACCATCCTTCCCGTCCCGCAGGCCCGCAATCTTGGTGTCATCCTTGACTCGTCCCTCTCGTTCACCCCACACATCCTATCCGTTACCAAGACCTGCCGGTTTCACCTCTACAATATCGCCAAGATCTGCCCTTTCCTCTCCACCCAAACGGCTACCTTACTATTACGGGCTCCCGTTATATCCCGGCTAGACTACTGTGTCAGCCTTCTCTCTGACCTCCCTTCCTCCTCTCTCGCCCCGCTCCGGTCTATTCTTCACTCCGCTGCCCGGCTCATCTTCCTGCAGAAACGATCTGGGCATGTCACTCCCCTTCTTAAACAACTCCAGTGGTTGCCTATCGACCTCCGCTCCAAACAAAAACTCCTCACTCTAGGCTTCAAGGCTCTCCATCACCTTGCCCCTTCCTACCTCTCCTCCCTTCTCTCTTTCTACCGCCCACCCCGCACGCTCCGCTCCTCCGCCGCCCACCTCCTCGCCGTCCCTCGGTCTCGCCTATCCTGCCGTCGACCCCTGGGTCACGTCCTCCCGCGGTCCTGGAACGCCCTCCCTCCTCACCTCCGCCAAACTGATTCTCTTTCCCTCTTCAAAACCTTACTTAAAAATCACCTCCTCCAAGAGGCGTTCCCAGACTGAGCTCCTCTTCCCCCTCTACTCCCTCTGCCATCCCCCCTTTACCTCTCCGCAGCTAAAGCCTCATTTTCCCCTTTTCCCTTTCCCTTCCCATCCCCACAGCACTGTACCCGTCCGCTCAACTGTATATATTTTCGTTACCCTATTTATTTTGTTAATGAATTGTACATCGCCTTGATTCTATTTAGTTGCCATTGTTTTTATGAGATGTTCTTCCCCTTGACGCTGTTTAGTGCCATTGTTCTTGTCTGTCCGTCTCCCCCGATTAGACTGTAAGCCCGTCAAACGGCAGGGACTGTCTCTATCTGTTGCCGACTTGTTCATCCCAAGCGCTTAGTACAGTGCTCTGCACATAGTAAGCGCTCAATAAATACTATTGAATGAATGAATGAATAATTGTCTGTTGGATATGAAGAGGGGAGGGCATTCCAAGCCAGAGGCAGGATGTGAGCAAGACTCCACTGGTGAGATAAATGAGATCAAGGTACAGTGAGTAGATTTGCATTAGAGGAGCCATGTTTTGGGCTGAGTTGTAGGAGGAAAGCAGTGAGGTAATGTAGGAGGGGGCAAGGGGATTGAGTAATTTAAGGCCTATGGTAAGGAGATTCTGTTTAATGAGGAGGTGGATGGGCAACCACTGGAGGTTCTTGAGTAGTGGAAAAACATGGACTGAATGGTTTTATAGAAAAATGAACTGGGTAGCAGAGGGAAGCATGAACTGGAGTGAGGGAGAGATAGGAGGCAGGGAGGTCAGCGAGGAGGCTGATACAGTAATCAAGGTAGGATAGGTTAACATTATTATAAATGCTTGGATTAACTTGATAGCAGTTTGGAAAGGAAAGGGTGGATTCTGGTGGGATTGTGAAGGTTGAACTGACAGGATTTGGTGACAGATTGAACATGTGGGTAGAGTGAGAGAGATGAGTCTAGAATAATGCCAAGGTTATGGTCTTGTGAGGCAGGGAGGATGGTGATGTTGTCTACAGTGATGTCATGAAGGCAGGAGGAATTGTGAGGCTGCAGAGTAGGTGAAAGATCTGGGCTGGAGATGTAGATTTGGGAATCATCTACATAGAGATGGTAGTTGAAGTCATGGGAGCGAGTGAATTCTCCAAGGGAGTGGGTGTAGATAGAGAATAGAAAGGGACCCAGAACTGAACTTGGAGGAACTCCCACAGTTAGGGAGTGGGAGGCAGAGGAGGAGCCTGTGAAAGAGCCAGAGAGAACCAGGAAAGGACAGTGTCAGTGAAGCCAAGGTTGGATAATGTTTCCAGGAGAAGGGGGCGGTTGACAGTGTCGAAAGCAGCTGAGAAGTTGAGGAGGATTAGTATGGAATAGAGGCTGTTGGATTTGGCAAGAAGGAGATCATTGGTGACCTTGGAGAGGGTAGTTTCTGTGCAGTGAAGGGGATGGCCTAATATCTGGATTTCTGCCAGCAGTGCCTTGTGGCCAATGCACAGGAGCGAAGGAAATGGACTGTGAAGGTGATCCAGGATTGTGGATTAGTGATACAAATTTGGCGAAGGGTAGGGAAGCAAGTAAGTAGAGTTTGATAGAGAGGGTGGTGTTGAGGACGACAGTTTGGTTGTAAGGGAAGGTAGTTGAGGTATGGAGACTAGATGGGGTATGACGACTTGAGAAAATTGGATGGGGTCTAAAAATTGGCAGTCATGGTAGGGGAACAGGACAGATTTGCGGGGAGGGGACATTTAGGAGAGACAGAAGGTGAGGAGATTGTCATTGGGTAGACATATTTCAGAGTTGGTGAGGGTAGAGATCATACAGTGACTAGAGATGATGAGATTGAGTGTGTGTCTGAGTTGGTGAGTGGGTGAGGTGCAGTGGAGTGGGAGGTCAGTGCAGAAGGGTCGTCAAGAACATCCACATGTATATTGAAATCCCCAAGGATCAATGTAGGGATGGAGAAAGAAGGAATATGAGAAATGGGATCAAAATGGATCAGAAAGTTGGAGATGGGGCCTGGGGGTCAGTAGATGATCGTGACTAGTATCTGGAGTGGGTGGTAAAAGTGGATGATATGGGTTTCAAACGAAGGTCGAGGCGGATGGGGGCGGGGAGGTAGAATGGTGCGAAAGCGGCACTTGGAAGCAAGAACGAAGCCAACTTCTCCCCCTTTCCCAGTGAATCTGGGAGAGTGGGAGATGAGGTCCCCTCTAGAGAGTGGACCAGGAGAGACCATGTCATCTAGGTAGAGCCAGGTTTGTGATGGCAAGGAGGAGCAGTGCCTGAGTACACAAGCTCTCTTCCCTCAAGCAACTTAGAGTCTAGCAGTGAGCTTAGCATGGCTAAATGCAGAAGGCTTCAACTCTGCAACCCTCTCTCCTGCTCCTGTTTCACCAAATTGAGAGAATTGGATGTTTCTGAGAGTAAAAGACGTACAGGAGTAGACTGGTTGAAGATGCCCTTTTCTGTGCTCCCGGAACTTGGACAAAATGGAACTTGGGCCTGAAGAAGGTGCAGTGTTCCTAAAGAGTCCATTGAGTGGCCATAGGTGCAAACCCTGATGGATACAGAGGTGATGACCACATCCCCCTGGGTTAAGGGAAGGGTTCTCAACTAATCAAAGCTCTTGTGAACTGGCCCGGGAACAATAGTGCTAACTTTCCACCTGCAGAAGCAAAAAATTGCTTTTATCATAAGAAAAGACCAAATACACTAGACTTTTTCTGCTGCTCTAAACCCAAGACTAGAACGTCCCTACTTTAATGAAGGAGGCCAAATCAAGTAGTCAGCCAAAGAGTAACGCTCGGCCACCAGCTTCTTCCTCGTGGCATTTTTGACTGGAACTTCAGCAAGTGCTCTAAAGGACATCAAACAGATGTCCTTTTTTTACATTTGCTTCATGTTCTGGCTCCTGATTGCCGGTTTGGAGAGCATATTTAAAGTCACAAAAACTTGGTGATGTACTTTTTGGTTCACGGTCATCCTGTTGTATGCTCTGATTTTGAAGTACCAAATGTTGTGGAATTTGGCCTTTGAGGAAGTTCTTCTGGTTTGTTGAAACCAATGGTGTTTGATCAGCGAGTTGGATTTCTTCCACTTGGTTTAAATCCTGCAACAGGGAGATGTGAATTAGCGGCTCGGCCCCCGCTACTCCAAGTGAATGGAGCCACAGATATGACCACTCTGCACCATTCCTACCACTGACCAAGGTTAGCCCCCGTCCTCCCCAGTAAAGTGCAAAACCTGCAAGCAACTTCTCTTGCTACATTTCCCTGACCAATTCTAACCTGGATGATATAAATGAGACAATGGAAGGTTGTGTTAGAAAACTCCAGTGAGGCTCTGCCCTGGATTTTCTGGATGAGCTGTTGTACAGTGAGGAATACTGTTAGAGCTACAGAGAAGGGCTCTTTATCCAGATGTAGGAGGGAACTCTAGTAGGGCCCTTTTCTCCCTTCCCCATCTACCAAATTTATGTAGGTCCAGCACTCACATGGTCTGATCCATTTTCTGAGATGGTCTGTTTAGAGGGTGAGTTTTTATTTGGCTCCTGGAAAAAAAAATACACGAGACGACATAAGAATGATGTAATGCTCTCCTTCAATCTATTAATTAGTCAGTAGTACTGTACTAAGCATTTGTGAGAATACGTGTAATAGCAGAGTTGGTAGACATGGCCTCTGCCCACAGGGAGCTTAGAGTCCAGAAGGAAAGATAGACATTAAAATAAAGTATGGATATAATAATGTTGGTATTTGTTGGTATTTGTTAAGCGCTTACTATGTGCAGAGCACTGTTCTAAGCGCTGGGCTAGATACAGGGTAATCAGGTTGTCCCACGTGAGGCTCACAGTTAATCCCAATTTTACAGATGAGGTAACTGAGGACAGAAAAGTGAAGTGACTTGCCCAAAGTCACGCAACTGACAAGGGGCAGAGCCGGGGTTCGAACCCATGACCTCTGACTCCCAAGCCCAGGCTCTTTCCACTAAGCCAGGCTGCTTCTCTTATGGATATGTACATAAATGCTGTGGGGCTGAGGATGGGGTGAATATCAAGTGTTTAAAGGGTGCAGAATCCTAGTGCAAGCGTGATGCAGAAGAGAGAAAGAGTAAGGGAAATAAGTAAGGGAAATGAAGGCTTAGTCTGGGAGGAAGAGATGTAATTTTAATTTACTTTTAAAGGCTTTGAAGATGGGAAGAGTGATCGTCTGTCATATATGAAGGGGAAGGGAGTTCCAGGCCAGAGGGAGGATGTGGGTGAGGGGTCAGTGGCGAGATAGACAAGATCAAGGTACAGTGAGTAGGCTGGGGTTGGAGTAGTGAAGTATGTGGACTGGTTTGTAGTAGGAAATCAGTGAGGTAAAATAGGAAGGGGCAAGGTGGTGAGTACATTAAAGCTTTCTTAGTAGCAACAATATTAGATTTTTTAAAACTTTTATAACTCCTTTTAAATCATGTAAATTCAACCATACAACATTGCTACTAATGAAATAGCAATGACTTGCTTAGTATTTAAAAAACACTTCCTTGGGGCTTTACCCTCTTGTTTTAAGTTCTTAATGTTCCATTGAATCTACACCAAGTTTCCTATTCTTCCTGAAGACTGAATTCACCCTTGGAGATCAGTAAATTCATGGTATTAATTGAGCACTTACTGTGTGCACAGCACTGTACAAATGCTTGGGGGGAAAAAATTATTGCTTGGAAGCAGGTTCCTTTATAACCCAGTGTACCCTGCACAAAATCCTGCAGTATGATGAGCTGTGCTCCTTAGTGCTAAGAAACCTGGGGAAAGTCTGTGAGCAGGAAAAATCTCAGCTGGCTGTTGGGGAACTTTTGCTTAGGAAAGGGCTTCAAACTGGCCTTGACTTTTATTTTTTTAATAATATTTGTAAAGCGTTTACTATGTGCCAGGCCATCTACTAAGCACTGGGCTAGATACAAGCTAATCAGATTGGATACAGTCCATTTTCTACATGGGATTCACATTGTTACTCCCCAATTTACAGATGAGGCACAGAGAAGTGAGGTGACTTGCCCTAGGTCATACAGCAGACAAATGGCAGAACCAGGATTAGAACCCTGGTTCTCTGATTCCCAAGCCCGTGCTTTAACCACTGGACCACACTGCTTCTCACCAGCAACACTTCTTGGCTGATGACTTCTATTTGCTAAACTCTGAAGGTAATCTCTGAATTCGTTTTCAAACATGAGTTTTTCCACACTGGATGTTGGGTGCAGTTGAGGTATTGGGGAATGGGGTTTAGCATGGTGTAGTCGATAGATCATGGGCCTGGGAGTCATAATAATAATAATAATTATTATTATTATGGTACTTGTTAAGCATCTACTATGTACCAATAACTGTTCTAAGCGCTGGGGTAGATACAAGTTAATCAGGTTGGACACAGTCCCTTTCTCACGGGGGGCTCCCAGTCTTAATTCCCATTTTACAGGTGAGGTAACTGAGACCCAAAGAAGTTAAATGACTTGCCCAAGGCTACACAGCAGACAAGTGGCAGAGCTGGGAATAGAACTCATGACCTTCTGACTCCCTAGCCCATGCTTTATCCACTACGCCATACTGCTTCCCCAGAAGGTCATGGGCTCTGCTACTTGTCTGCTGAATGACCTTGGGCAAGTCACTTAGCTTCTCTATACCTCAGTTACCTCATCTGTAAAATGGAGATTCAGACTGTGAGTCCCCCACTGCACAGAGATTGGGCCCAACCTGATTTGTTTGTATTTCTCTCCTCCTCCACCCCATCCCCCCCACCACCCAGCATTTAGTACAGTGCCTGGCACTTAACAAGTGCTTAACAAATACCACAATTATTATTGTTATTATTGTTTAGAATGGGTTTTCTCTAATCCATCAATCAATCCATAAGACTAATACTGCAGAACAAACCTTTCTGCAGGGAAGTGAGTAAGCCCATGGGCAGTGCCATAACTGGGCCAGACCAGTGATTCATAATGGATAACTAGAGGGAGATTAGGGAGGTAGAGGGGAAAGGCCACAGGCCTGGGAGTCAAGAAACCTGGGCTCTAATCCCAGCTCTGACCCTTTCCTGCTGTGTGAACTGGAGCAAGTCACTTTTGGGGTCTCAGTTTCCCTTTCTGTGAAATTGAGGTAAGATCCATGTTCTCCCTCCTGCTCAGACTGTGAACCCCATGTGGGCCAGGGACTGTATCCGATCTCCTTATCTGGTATCTACCCCAGTATTTAGCACAGTACTGGGTATATAGTAAATGCTTAACAAGTACAATTCTTCATCTTGTTGTTCTCCTTATCTAGCATTACAATAACTTCATCTCTAGGACAGTCCTGATATTTCCCCAAAGAGAGCCCTCTGTGGCCCTGCTTTAGCTTTTCTCATGCAGATGACAGAGAAGTGAGGCCTGTAGCCTGCTAGCAGTGGGCAAAAATTATAACTGATTTCTTGTTTCCACTTATCCAAAAAACTGGGTCACCCTACCCCCTTGAAACTAATGGCTTTGCTTCTGTGCTAATCCCATGGAAACACTGGCCTTCTTTACCCTCTCAGGATTTATGTGCATAGATAAAAGATTAACTAAACTCCACTGCATCCTGGATAAACCAAATTTAGGCTTCCTGCTCTTGGCTTCTAAAATATGCATGGTGAGTTTCAGGTAATTGGTTGCTAGAGCAGTCACTCAGAGCTAGTGCCCACATTAAATTATTAATTTATCATAATGAGAGCCCACCATTTCAGTGTGTCTTGGTTCAGCAGAGCTGAGTCTTTTTGTTGTTTGTTCTCATCTGGGATAGCAAATGGAATGACCCTTTGCCTCCTTGACATGCCGAGAACAGCGTGATGTCACAAGCTTGGATTGTTGGATCAAGCCCTTGCCTAGTTTAGGGTAATACAGTATAATATAGTGTAGTAAGAGCCTAGTTTGCTTAACCCAATGATCCAATCCAGGACTTATGAGGGTGCATTCTTCTCTGTCTGTAAAGCAGCCAGAAGGCACTCAAGCACTTTGATACTCACCCCAGCCCCACAGCACTTATGTAAATATCCCTATACTTCACTATTTCCCCTATCCCTGATCTATTTTAATGTCTGTTTCCCCCTGTAGACTCCAAACTCCTTTGGGCAGGGATCACATCCACCAACTCTGTTGTATTGTACTTTCCCAAGGGTTTAGTACAGTGCTCTGCACACAGTAAGCACTCAGTAAATACTATTGATCAATCACCAGTCGTAATTTATTGACCATTTATAGAACACTTTACTGAGCACTTGGAGAGTATAATAAAGTAAATAGGACCTCTGCTTTCAATTATCTTACAGTCTAGTGGCAGAGACGGACACTAAAATAAATGACAGGAAACTGAAATCCAGATAATTAAGGGGGCTTGCCCTAAGTCACACAATGGGTGGAGCTGAGATTAGAACCCAGGTCTTCTGACTCCCAGTTCTGGTCTTTTTCCACTAGACCATGCTGCTTCTCATTGCTATAGTTCTATTTAAAAATCACTTTCATAGTAAGATTTAATTTTTGAAAAATGATTATTTAGTGCCTGTGTGTTCTCAGTATTTGGTAGCCAAGTCACAGACTGAGAATATAGTGTGGTCACAAACTTGGATCATCTGGTCAAACATTTATTATTATTATCATTATATATTATTAATAATAATAACACTTATAATAGTGGTATCTGTTGAATACTATGTTCCAAGCACTATGCTAAGCACTGGGGTAGCTAGAGGATAATCAGATTGGACAATGTCCTTGTCTCACATGGAGCTCACCGTCTAAAAGGAGGGAGAACTGGTATTTCAACCCCATTTTAGAGATGAAGAAACTGAGACACAAAGAAGCTAAGTGGGTTGCCCAGGGTTGCACAAGCAAGCAGCAGAGCTGGGATTAGAACCCAGGTGTCCTGACTCCCAGGTCCTAAACTCCTTCCACTATCAATCAGTGGTATTTATTGAGCACTTACTGTATGCAGAGCACTGTACTAAGTGCTTGGGAGAGTAAAGTAGGATTGATAGACATGATCCCTGCCCTCAAGGAGCTTAGAGACCAGTGAGTACTTTACTCGAGGTGCTTAATATCTAAGTGTGGCTTAGTGGAAAGAGTCCAGGCTTGGGAGTCACAAGTTGTGGGTTGTAATCCCGGCTCTGCCACTTATCAACTGTGTGAATTTGGGCAAGCCACTTAAATTCTCTGTGCCTCAGTTACCTCATCTGTAAAATGGGAATTTAGGCTGTTAGCCCCACATGGGACAACCTGATTACCTTGTATCTACCCCAGTGTTAGAACACTGCATGGCACATAGTAAGTGCTTACAAATACCATCATTATTATTATACGGACTGTGTCCAAACTAATTAGCTTGTATCTACCCCAGCGCTTAGTACAGTGCCTGACACATAATAAGCGCTTAACAAATGCCATTCAAAAAGGTCAAGAAACCAACAGTGGGCAAAGCCATCATTCATTGCTGTGGCATGGATGGAGGCTCTTTTGTGGACCCTGCAGCTGGCAACTCATGTGACCTTTTGGTCAGTGGAGCTTCCTCCACTTTGCACATTAATTTTATCCATTCATAATGTAGAATCCTCTTTCCTTCAGTCATATTGAGCGCTTACTGTGGGCCGAGAACGGTACTAAGCACTTGGGAGAGTACAGTATAACAATAAACAGACACATTCCCTGCCCACAATGAGTTTATAGTCTAGATGGGGAGACAGACATTAATGTAAATAAGTTCCAGATATGTACATAAGTGCTGTGAGGCTGGGAGGAGGGATGAATAAAGGGAGCAAGTCAGGGTGACATAGAAGGAAGTGGGAGACAGGAAAGGACGGCTTAGTCAGGGAAGGCCTTTATGAGGAAAAGTGCCTTCAATAAGGCTTTGAAGGTGGGGGAGAGTATCCATTTTGAGTATGGCCCATTGCCCTTTTCTTCCTTCACAGTCATCCATATCAATCAGTGGTATTTATTGAGCCCTTAGTGTGTGCAGAGCACTGTACTAAGTGCTTATGTGAGTACAATAAAGTAGACACGGTCCATCAAGGAGCTACATTCTGTGGGGGAGACAGACACTAAAATAAAGTACAGATAGGAGAAAGAATAAAGGAGATATAGGCATGAGTTAGTGCTTAAGTAGTAGGGTATATGATATATGTACATAAATGCAGTGGGGAGGTTGTTTCTCCCAAAGTGCTCAGGTGGTGCAGAAGTGCTGAAGAGGCAGTTAGGAGAGTATAGCCCAGGGGGATTTGAAATTAATTGAGGAAGGTGTCTTGGAGGAGATGTGTGTTTAAGTGGGCTTTGAAGGTGGGTCTTCTGAACAAAAGGAGAGGGAGTTCTTCCAGAAAGGGTAAGGGTGTGGGCAGAGATCCTCAACTGGAGACATGAGAATGAGGCCCAGCAGGTAGCTTGGCTTGGGAGGAGTGAAGAGTGAGACTTGGGGTATAGTGGGAAAAGTGGATAAGTGGACTCACTCTCTTTGCTCTTCTCCCACCTCCCTGCCCTACAGCACTTATGTATATATCTATAATTCTGTCTATTTATATTGATGCCTGTTTAGTTGTTTTGATGTCTGTCTCCCTGCCTCTAGACTGTAAGCCCATTGTGGGCAGAGATTGTCTCTCTTTATTGCTGTATTGTACTTTCCAAGCACTTAGCACAGTGCTCTGCACACAGTAAGCACTCAATAAATACCACTGAATGAATGAATGAATTAAAGTAGAAGAGAGTCGATTGTGGGCCTAAAGGCCAATGGCTAGGAGTTTCTGTGGCGAGGCCACACTAAACTGCCTTTTTTAGTGACTGTTTGTGATCCTGCCATCAACAAGGAACAGACTGGCGAAGACACTGATGGGCTATATCTGAGACAGGTGATTGCTGGCCTGAGGGGATGGAGCATGGAGGGAGATATGGCTTTCTCTCCCTGTTCTACTCGGTAACAGGCCTGGACCAATCAATGACTACCCCGTAGAGCCACAGCTGCAACACCTAAGGCAGATAAAAGGCAGTCCCTTTGAAACTCACTGGGCATGCAGACAGAGGTGCATGCAGAAGCAGCAAGAGAAGGAGCAGAGGCAAGCAGGGGGAAGCACCTGCAGCAGGAGAGCAGCACTAGAAGGCAGCAGCACTTGGAAGTAGAAAAGAGAAATGTTGGCAGAATGGGCTCCTTTGACCGTAGACTGGTATTGGGGTGTGTATGTGTCACTCCCTTGCAAGCTGGTAAAACTAAGTAAAAACTTTCTACAGTAACCTTGGTGCTTCAGAGGAGTGGTTTGAACTCTACTGTGTGTCACCAAGACTCTCCTGCTCCAGGAAGGTCCTGGTTGGTATGAACTGGGGGCTCACGACAGTTTCTGCTTAATGCAGAGGTTTTTGAGGTCCATTGTTGAGCAGTAAATTCATCATTTAAATTAAAATTTTTTTAAACTAAATGATAATAGTTTATAGGTTATTTCTATGATTTTTTCCCTCTTTTTTCCTTCTTCAATCAGTGGTATTTATTGAGTGCCTGTGGTGTGCACACTGTAATAAGCACTTGGGAGAGGACAGTAGAGTTGTCCTCAAGGAGCTTACAATCCTCCAGGGGAGACAGACATTAACATAATTTTACAGATAGGAGAAAGATGGAAAAGGGAATTTGCATGAAGCAGTCTTCTAGACTGTAAGCTCATTATAGGCAGGGAACATGTCTACCAACTGTGTTGTATTGTACTGTCCCAAGCTCTTAGTACAGTGTTCTGCACACAGAAGCAGTGTTGCCTACTGGATAGAGTACAGGCTTGGGAGTCAGAAGGACCTGGGTCCTAATCCTGGCTACACTGCTTGTCTGCTGTGTGACTTTGGGCTAGTCACCTCACTTCTCTGTGCCTCAGTTCCCTCAGCTGTAAAATGGGGATTAAGACCATGAGTTCCATGTGGGACAGGGACTGTGTCCAACCTGATTAGCTTGTATCTACCCCAGTACTTAGTACAGTGCCTGGCACATAGTAAGTGCTTAACAAATTCCATAAAAAAAATCAGTTGATTCCCAACTAACCTAAGGGAATACTGCAGAGAGTAGTTGGGAAACAGCTCTTGAGTGAGTCCTGGAGGTCATCAAAGCCATCGCTAATTTAAAGAAAGAGTGAGTGGCCTCAGAGAGTGGCACTGTAGAAAATAGCTAACACAGAGGTTGACACCAAATCCTGTCAGTTCCAACTTCACAACCTCTCCAGAATCTACCCCTCCCTTTCCATCCAAACTGGAGCATGCACTTGTCATATCCCATCTCAACTACTGCTACAGCCTCCTTGCAGATGACTCCTTGCCTCCAGCCTCTCCCCTTTCCAGTCCATAGTTTGCTCTACTGCCTGTATCATTTTCTGAAAAAATATCCTCTGCACATCTCCCCACTCCTCAAAATGTTGCAATATTTTTCCATCAAGCAGAAATGCCTCACCATTGGCTTTAAAGTACTCAATCAGCTCTCCCTACCCTACTTAGCCTTGTTCCTCTCCCACCACAACCCAGCCTGCACACTTAGCTCCTCCAATCCCAATTAACTCACTGTGCCTTGCTCTCATCTCTCTTGCCATCAACCCTGTGCTCACACCCTCTCCTCCTTCCTATCCTACAGACCTGCACTCTCCCCATCTTCTAAGTCCTATGAAAACCCAGAACTGGGATTGGGATGCACCGGGGAAGGAGGATGTATGGGGATGGCAGAGATGAGTCTGAGATTCCTCCAAGGGCCATCTTACTCTGTCGTCTTTCCTCCTGTCCTCTACTTGCCTGTAAGCACACTGTGTCACCTAAAAGAATTGCTCCTCTTTCACTACAGCCCAGTCTGCACACTTCCGGTCATCTAACACCAACCTTCTCACTGTGCCTCACTTTGATCTCTTTTGCCATCGACCCTTTCAGCCCCTTGCCTACATCCCTCCTCAAGGCTAGAACTCCCTCCCTCTTCATATCTGACAGGCCTCCATTCTTCTCATCTTTAAAGCCCTACTAAAATCATATCTCCTCCAGAAAGCCACCTCTGACTAGCTTCTTTTCTCCCCACCTTATTCTTCCTCCCTTCTGTGTCACCTATGCACTTAGTTTCATGTCCCCTAAGCACTTTGATCCTCACCCCACCCCCACAGCACTTATGTAAATATTTTTAGGCTCTCTTCCTTCCCATGTAATATATTTTAATGTCTTTCTCTCCCCCATTAGAATATAATCTCCTTGAGGGCAGGGGTCTTTGCCAACTCTATCGTATTGTGTTCTCACAAGTGCTTAGTACAGGACTCTGCACAAGGTACCTGCTTAATAAATACCATTCATTGATTGGGTCTTCATGAAAATCAGCTTCCTCCATCAACAACCAAATGCATTGAGCATCTGCCAAATGCCAGCACTAGGCTAAATGGATGTTAAGAATTTTATCTGGGACTCAGACAGGGAATAATTGTCATCAGTCCTATCAGGTATTGTTCTCAGGGAACTGTGTTGAGTGCTGTTTAGAGCAGGTTTTAAATGATATGGCTCTTGCCTTCTGGGAGTTTATCATCTAAATCTTCACCTCAGAGAGTTGATTTTTCCATATTACAGCTGGACATCCCTTGGCTCTGTCTCATGGTGAAAATGAACACACAGGACAGCTGGCTCATTTGAGCACATTGCAGCTTTTCCTTCAGGGGAGAAAGCTGAAATGATCTGATGAAGAATTTTTTGTCATCTTTTCTGGTACTCAGATGTGATTTCCACCCACTCACATTTTAGTCTTTTAATACTTTTTCTAATCTGGATCTCTGTGTCTAGCAAACATGAAAAACACTCTGTAGGACTGACTAGATACAGCTGGATCTCTTTTATTCCAGTCAGAAAATTGCTTTTAAAATTTCTCCTGAATCGCAGCTTTATCTTCACTGCCAAGAAAGCATGGTGCCAAGGTTCACTAAGAATGAATAGAGGAAAATGATTAGCTGACAAAAGATGGCCTTGCCCATTTGATGAGGTTAAAAAAGCAAAAATTAGCTACAGGGCAGCTTTGACAAATTCCCACTTCAAAAAGTCCTTGTAGCAAACTTTCATATTGTTTCCAGGAGTACAGAAACCAAATTTCAGAAAAATTGAAAGTATCTAAATATACCAACTTTACATCTCTATTGCTTTGCTAAAATCATATATCCTCTGGTAAGCCTTCCCTTACTATCATCTCATCTCCCCACTCTGTTTTTCTTCCCTCCTGTGTCCCCTTTGCAATTGAGTCCATACTCCCTAAGCACTTTGGTCCTCTTTCAACTCCCCTCCCCAATCCCCCACTGTACCTATGTACCTATCTTTGAACTTTGTTGCTTCCCACTACCTGTATTTTATTATAAACTTGACATTGTCCTCAATTCATCTCTCTCATTCAACCCACATATTCAGTCTGTCACCAAATCCCATTGGTTCAACCTTTGCTACATTGCTAAAATCCCCCCTTTCCTCTCCATCCAAACTTCTACTAGGCTGATCCAAGCACTTCAGTGGTATTTATTGACTGACAGAGCACTATACCAACTGCTTGCACTATGCTAAGCACTTATATCCCATCTTGACTACTGCATCAGCCTCCTTGCTGACCTCCCTTTCTTCTGACTCCCCTTATTCCAGTCCTTATTTCACTCTGTTGCCTGGATTATTTTTCTAAAAAAGCAGTCAGTCCATGTCTTCCTACTCAAGAACCTCCAGTGGTTGCCCATCCACCTCCCATTCAAACAGAACCTCTTTGCCATCTGCTTTAAAGCATTCAATCAGCACACCCCCTCCTATGTTGCCTCATTGATTTCCTACTACAACCCAGCCAACTCACTTGTACCTCTGTCTCATCTATCTTGCTGTTTACCCCTTGCCCATGTCCCACCTCTGGCCTGGAACTCTCTCCCCCTCCATATATGACAAACCACCACTCCCCCCATCTTCAAAGTCATATTAAAATCAAATCTCCTCTGAGAGGCCTTCTCTAATGAAACCCTCACTTCCCCTACACCTTCTCCTTTCTGCATTGCATATGCACTTCCATTTGTACCCTTCAAGCACTTAATATTACCCCACTGCCATCCCCACAGCACTTATGGTGGTCTCCCCCTGCAGACTATAAGATCCTGTGGGCAGGGAACATGTCTACCAACTCTCTTTTACTATGCTCTCCCAAGCACTTAATAAGTTCTTAATAAATACTGTAGATAATGTCTGTCTTCCCTGCTAGACTGTAAACTCCTTGAGGGCAGGGATCATGTCTACTTATCTCTTGTACTCTCCCAAGCATTTAGTACAGTGCTCTTTGTGCAGTAAGTGCTTAATACTATTGTTTGATTGAGGTGCCCCTAGATCAGTTACTGTACAATGGGTCCTAATATGTGGTATTGGACTGGATAGCCATACATTACTAGTTCTTGCCTCAGGGCTCACTCCAAGATTTGTGGTATCACTGTTTTTGAAAACAGCTGAACTGGTTAGGTGCCTTGTTTGCCAGACTGTCCCAAATGTGCTTGGCAATTACTTTATTTGTTCATGGTTAGATTGTTCTAGCACAGTGTTTCTAAAATAGGGGCTGCAACTTTTGGGGGGGTGAAGTTGAAGTTTCCTTAGGAAGCAGTAAGTTGTAACCTTGTTCACTCTTTTCCTTGTCCTGATCAACAGTATTTATTTAGCACCTGAATGTAAAGCACTACCACAGAAGGAAGAGGCACAGTCACTACCCTCCAGGAGCCTGTGATCCAATGGGTTGGTCAGACAAAAATTATGTTCAAATAGTAGGAGCATTAGGAGTCATTCAATCAGTGGTATTTATTGAACACATATGCACAGAGCACTGTACTAAGTTCTTGGGAGAGTACAGTACAACAGTTAGTAGGCAAGTTCCCTGCCCACAAGGAATTTACAGTCTAGAGGGTGAGGCAGACATTAAGAGAAATGATAGATATGTACCTAAGTACTTTGGAGCTGAAGGTAGGGTGGATAGCTAGTGCTTAAAAGGTACAGATCCACGTGTATAGGTGATGCAGAAGGGAGCGGTAGTAGTGGAAATGAAGACAGTCCACAAAGATAGAACAGAAGTTGTACAAATGTATTGGAATTAAATAACTGAATAATTGACTATACAAATACACAAAATGTACATAGGTATGTAAGTGCTGAGGCTAGGAATGAAATATTTAAGTGCTTAAGGATTATTTTAGGTTGATGTGATGGGGATGTTGTGAATCAATCCCGAATGACACAGGAGTCAGCTGCCGTGGACACTCTGCGTGTGTTTGTGTGTGTTTGTTTATTTGTGTGTGTTGGTAAGAGTTCATAATGTACTCTTCTTTTCAAGAGAAACAGCGTGGCTCAGTGGAAAGAGCACGGGCTTGGGAGTCAGAGGTCATTGGTTCTAATCCCGGCTCCACCATTTGTCAGCTGAGTGGTTTTGGACAAGTCACTTAACTTCTCTGTGCCTCAGTTACCTCATCTGTAAAATGGGGATTAAAACTGTGAGGCCCATGTGGGACAATTTGATGACCTTGTATCCCCCCAGCACTTAGAACAGTGCTTTGCACATAGTAAGCGCTTAACAATTACCATCATTATTCCTATTATGTGGGGTGAGGAAAAGGTCTGTGGCATCGAAGTTTGAGAGGTGCTGCTAGAGCACCTTCCTTGTAAGGAGTTAAAAGTGCCTTTGTGGATATTAATGGTTATTACTCTGAATCACTAAATTACCCTTGTTTGGAAAGAATTCAGTTGTACTGGACAACAAAGAGTTTTTTTCCTAAATTGGGCGGGGGGGGGAGGGGGGGGAGGGGACGTGGTGGGCGATGGTAGTAGGAAGAAAACCTACAAGAAAGGGAATGAAGATAACTAGAGCTTTAACTTTAGTGCTTAAGATGAATATCTCAGCTTTGGCTAAGAAATATGTCTAAGCTAAACAACTTCCCCACCTTGACTCCCAGTGCCCCCGCCCCCAACATATCCTATGCACATTGGGACACTGGGATTTCAGCTGTTGCAGAGCCCACCATCGCCAATGCCCTCCTCCCCGCCTCCCTCCCCACCATACTGTGAAGGTAAACGGCCGAGTGAATCCACCAGAACCCTGCTGCTTTCATTCATTCATTCAATAGTATTTATTGAGTGCTTACTATGTGCAGAGCACTGTACTAAGCGCTTGGAATGTACAATTTGGCAACAGATAGAGACAATCCCTGCCCATTGACGGGCTTACAGTCTCCAGGTACCTCAGAAGCTCCCCTCTACCAGGTAACCATGCTGCCTCCCTGGGATCTGCACCAGCTTTCTTCTACCTCACCAAGGATTCTCCATCCTGACCTGCCCCGCACCACCCCGGTGGGACAGAGAGAAGCAGCCACAGTCTGGCACCGTCTTCACAGAACCTCAGGAAGGCTGAGGCGGCTGCTGCTGGAACGCTCACTGTGGCCGCAGTTGGGACTGTGGACCCTGAGCCATGAGGAGCTCAAAACTCTGCTCTTCATTCCCCAGCACCTGAGCTTTGTTTTTATCTCTGTTATCTTAGTGTTTTGTTTCATCTCCCCTTTTGGGTCTATCCTAATATTTTTAGATTGTGTCTCCTGAGTGTCAGGGAATATATGTATTCTTTCCCACTTGTGTAATAATTATAATAATACTTATGGTATTTGTTCAGTGCTTACTGTGTGCCAGTTAATGTACTGAGGTGGATAGAAGCGAATCGGGTTAGACACAGTCTCTGTCCCAGGTGGGGCTCACAGTCTCAATCACCATTTTACAGATGAGGTAACTGGGGCACAGAGAAGTTAAATGACTTGCTCAAGGTCACACAGCAGACAAGTGGAAGAGCTGTGATTAGAACCCATGACCTTCTGACTCCCGGGCCCGTGCTCTATCCACTACGCCATGTCATCTTTCCCCACATCTAATGCAATGCTGTGCACATATTAAGTCCTTAAATGGTGCTACTACTACTATTAATTGTATTTTCCACTTGGAAACGAAGTCCCATTGGTCTCTTTTATCTGTGCTGTTTCTGCCGATTAATCAGTTGGCTCCTATTTCGGACTCTGGTGTTGACTTGTTACAAAAATCCTGGTCAGGCTCGGAAACTTTCATCATCACTTCCCTTTTTGCCTCGTTGGACCTCAGCTTCCTCATTTGTAAAAGAGGATCGACAACACTGACTTACCTAGCGGGGGTGTTGTGGGGTAATTCTGCCAACAAAATGACCTGTGGACAAGGTTATGGTGTGTCTAGGGCTAGTGGGCTAGAGCAGGCTCCCTTTTGTGTTTGGGGACAGAAATGCATAACAGTAATAGCAATAGTGTCCCAACTCTACAGCTCCACGTTTTGTCCAGCAAAAGGGAGTTAAATGTACTTTGGATGAGGTGGTGTTGGCAGACAAGAGCCGGGGTGATGGGAGCAGTGGTAAGTGCAGTGTTGGGGTGCCTAGAGGAAAAAGCACAGGCCTGGGAGTTGGAGGACCTGGGTGTTAATTCTGGCTCCACCACTTCTCTGCTGTGACACTTTGGGCAAGTCACTTAACTTCTCTGTACCTGAGTTCCCTCATCTGACAAAATGGAGATTCAGTGCCTCTTCTACCTGCTACTATTAGTATAATAATAATACTCTAAGTGCCTATAATAGTATAAAGAAAATGCTCTTCAATCCATCAATCAGTTATATTTATTGAGTGCTTACAGTGTGCAGAGCACTGTACTAAGCACTTGGAAGACTGCCCACAACTATGAACCCCATGTGGGACCTTATTATCTTGTATCTATCCCATACCTAAGTACAGTGTTTGGCACATAGTAAGTATTTAACAAATACCATTATTATTATTTCTATGTATAATTATTATTATTATTTTTATTATTATAATCATTCTGTAATACAGAAAGGGAAAACCTTCATTGTTTGGAGCTTCTCTCTTCTTGGGACTCGAGACAAGTTAGAGGGAAACTTATGATGCCAAGGAATCCTTGATTGGTATTCCAGTGCCCCTTGAAGTTATTCGACCTTGCCATTTGCAATAAATTTATCCAACCCTCTCTTGAACCTGCTGATATTTTCAGCCTAAATAGTTTCTTGTGGTAATGAATTCCACATGCCTACCGAAAGTATTTTCCTTTGGTTTGTTTTTGATTCTACCACCCTCCTGCTTTAGTTGGGGCTCCCTCGTCCGGTTATTGTGGGATTTGGTGAACAGCAATTCCATGATCGCCCTATCCACACCCTTTGAACTTTTGTAAATTTCAGTCATGTTCTCTCTCCGCATTGTTTCCAAAGAATTCTAAACCAACTCTTAAAACTCTAGTGGGCAGCATGCACTTCTTTGAAAACTGGGCAAAATCAATCATTTACTGAGTGCTTACTGTGTGGAAGGCACTGTTCTAAATGCTTGAGAGTACAGTAGAACAGACACATTTCCTGCCCATAACAAGCAGAGTTGGTAGACACGTTTCCCAGCCCTCAGTGAGCTTACAATCTTAAGGGTGAGCCTATAATTTTATAAAAAAAGCTCTTCAATCAATCCATCAATCAGTTGTATTTATTGAGGGCTTACAGTGAGCAGAGCACTGCACTAAGCACTTGGGAGAGTACAATATAATAGAATTGGTAGACGTGGTACCCACCCACAACGAGGTTACAGTCCAGAGGGGGTTTGCTGTGATGAACTAAGCCACTAGGGACCTAATTCTCAGTGTGACTGCATTGAAGAGACAGAGAATGCCTGGAGAACATAAGACATGGTAGAAGCAAAATAATGGGTTATACCAGTAAGGTATGCTGGCAGGCCCTCTGAGACCATGGCTAGATTGGCATTGTGTTTGGGACATGACAGGTTCATTCCGGTCGGGTGAGGGAAGGTGACAACAGAGGGTTTAAGCAGAAACTGTTTGCTTACCTTTGGCAGTATGTTTTTTTCCAAAAAGATGAGGATAGCATCTTGTCTGCTGCGAATTAAATACCATTTTGATATGTTTGTTTCCTCAGGAAGGATCAATATCTCCTTTCCCCTGTGAACTGCTGGTATCTTGTGCTGAACCAGACCCGCAGGGAGAGCAGGGACCACGCCACGTTGAATGATATCTTCACGAACAATGTCATTGTCCGTCTTTCCCAGATCAGTGAGGATGTCATTAGGCTCTTTAAAAAGGTGAGTGAGCTCCGGGGATTTTTCCGCATCTCCTGACTGAAGCAGGAGAGCATCAAGCCCTCGGCCAGGCTAAGGATGTATAGAAGTGCCTTGTTTACCCAAGTTTCTTGTTTTCTTTAGTGGCGGAAACAAAAAGAGGAGTGTAACTTGATTAACTTGCTCCTCTGACAGCCTTTGATAGCATTTTAGTACTGCGACAGTTTGGGAGGAATCCTATAAATGCATATCCCTACAAATATACTTCCCTCCTTTGTTATCCAAAGTATCTTCAAAACCATGTACCTTTGATAATCATGACTTGCCTAAGCTCCTCCATCATGAATTCTCAAAATTGCCAAACTCCATCAGTAGCGAAAGATATACTGGTGCAATGTGATACTGAAACTCTTCATGCCAAGCAACCTTTTAGCAAGGGTGTCCTCCAATCTCTGTATGGTATAAGAAAAGATCTGAGGGGGTGGATTCCACTTTTCAGATGTAGGTTCACAATCCTCCATCATGAATTCTCAAATTGCCGAGCTCCATCAGTAGCGAAAGATATACTGCTGCAATGTGATACTGAAACTCTTCATGTCAGGCGACCTTTTAGCAAGGGTGTCCTCCATTCTCTGTATGGTATAAGAAAGGATCTGAGGGGGTGGATTCCACTTTTCAGATGTAGGTTCACAATGGCATCCTTAATTTTGGAAATTCAAATGCTCTTGTTATTTCCACTTCACCTAGGGTGTAAGTGAAGATGAAGGTGGGTGCTCAGGTCACATCTGGTGTTGAATTGGCCTCTTGTGGGGGACAGTTCTTTGCCTTTATTTTGGGTTACTCTATGGGCTATTTCCTAGAGGTAGCCTTCATGTCATCTGTGTTCTCCCTGATGGTGTAAAAGAAAGCAAATAGCTGCCTGACTTAATGACTGTGGGAAAAGATTTAATCCTGTGGACTAAAACTGTGTCAATAAAATGGGTAAGCAGCTATAAGTATATTTATAATGAGATGTATCTAATTTGCAGATGCACATGCTGTATCTTTTGGGGACATTTTTAAACTAAAATATAATTGCTTTTGAGTAGGTTATCATAGCTATATTCTTTCCTTTTCTCTATCCCTTCTTATTCATGCATTATCAATCATTGGTATTTATTCTATGCAGAAGGTTCTATTCAATGCTTGGGAGATAATATTCAATGCTAGTAGATGTGATCCCTGCCCTCAGGGCTGCTACAATCGGAGTGGAGGAGTTTCAAGTGTAGATTCCCTAGATCAAAACGATTCATTAGAAGATATTCGAGAGGCATATAGAATAGGGAAAGGGTGAGGAGGGTTAGTGAGAGCCACCAGAAATCTTTGCTGGGTTACCAATAGTCTGTGGACCCCAATTTGGAGTATCCTGAGATAATATCTTATAAAAAGCTTGGGTCGCCTTTTTGCATGTGACCTGTTGAGGAAAGGGCAGAGGGTAGTTTCCCCAGCAGCAGGATATAACCTTAATTTGGTTTGTGTTTCCAGTTCTGGTGATTGTGGGGTGGGCAGGGTATCCTGAGTCAGGCACACCCTCTCACCCAGTTTCCCAAAAGTGCCTGCCTCACTCACCAGACACGGTTTTCTTGGATTTAATCTTGCAGTGGGATGACCGATAGCAAACTTTCAATTAGAATATAAGAATTCAGTCATAGAACGTCAGGAAGAGTAATTGATCAGAAAGAGAGGACAGTTCTTAGTTCATGTGGTCTGGCCAGATACAGAAGTGGCATGGCCTAATGGAAAGAGCCCGGGCCTGGGAATCAGAAGATGTGGGTTCTGTCCTTGCCTTTGTGATGAAAGTGGAGCCATATGTGCTCAATAAGTATGATTGATTGATTAATCTGCACCCTTCAGTTGGGCTGTGGTCATATAGAGTGCCAAAGAGCTTCCTTTATTAATGAATCAAAGTCCTGGATAACTTCATCCTACCTTTGCCCACTGAGTTCCTTAGCTTGATGTGCATATCACATCACACATCCTGTAGCCCTTCTCTTTTGTTATGATCTTGAGGAACTGCAAGGAGTGGATGGATTTCTTGTTTCGCTACTTTAATCTCTGAATCATCTGTGATATTGCTCTCACCGTTACTTCTACTGTATGTGCACCCACTACCCCTGCCAGGTATTTGCTTTAAGGAGTTCTGGAGTGAGAGAGAGAGCATGGATGGCTCCTCAGAAGTTATGACTTCTTTGTGGAAAAGGAACATGCCTTGAATTGGGTGTCTGTTGTACTTTCCCCAATGCTTAGTACAGTGCACTTCACTCAGTAGATGCTCATTAAATTCCATTACTACTATTCCTATTAGGACAACTACTACAGTCCATCATTTCTAGAAGAACAAATCAAGCAAATGTCAAGCACTGGTATTTATGGAGTGCTTGTTGTGAGTAGAGCACTGTACTAAGCACTTGGGATAGTACACTATAATAGAGTTGGTAGGCAGGTTCCCTGCCTCGCAGCACTTATGTGCATATCTGTAATTTATTCATTTATATTAATGTCTGTCTCCCCTGCTAGACTGTAAGCTCATTGTGAGCAGTGAATGTGTCTATTGTTATATTGTGCTCTCCCAAGCACTTAGTACAGTGCTCCACACACAGTAAGTGCTCAATAAATACAATTGAATGAATGAAGAATTATAATAATGAATGAATAGCCTTAGAGAGGCTTTCCTGCCAATGGTAGGATATCCATTTTCCCTACCCCAACCCTAAAATAAAGTTGTATGTAAGTACAGTACCACTCCTCCTACTTTTCTCCTTCCTCTCCCTCTCTCCTATCTCCCTCGCCACCTCCAACTTATCAGTGTCGGTCACTTGGTTGCTAAGGAGTCAATAGTGCCTTTTGGCAGCTGCCTTTAATTTCCGAGCAGCACTATTTAGGAATGTACTTTTCATCCAAATGGATAAGGGGCTAGAAAATGTGCCCTATCATATTTTCTGGTATACGGTGTACATGAGCATGGTGTAGTGGATAGAGCACGGGCCTGGGAGTCAGAAGGTCATGGGTTCTAGTCCTGGCTAGCCACTTGTCTGCTGTGTGACCTCAGGCAAGTCATTTTACTTCTCTGTGCTTCCATTCCCTCATCTTTAAAATGAGAATTAAGACTGTGAACCCCACGTGGGACAGGGACTGCATCCAACTCGATTTGCTTGTATCCACCCCAGTGTTTAGTAGAGTGACTGGCACATAGTAACTACTTAGCAAATACCATCATTATTATTATTATTATCAACCATCCTAATACACATGGATGGAATCTCACTATCAGCATCATCACCTTCACATTTGAAGTATACATAAATGGGCCTTCCACTGTTACGGATGAGGATGAATAGAGAGAAGCAGGCAAAATGTGCTGACATGGCCTTAAACCTCTAATTTTTGAAGAAATCATTATCACAGTTAAAACCTTGGAAAATGGCAAAGCATCTGGACCCGTTGGCATTCCTGATGAAATCTACAAACAAGGAAGGCTTTTCCTCTTTAGACTTCTCCATTTACTAGATGCCCCAGGATTTGAAAGACTCCCCAATTATCACTATCTTCAAGAAGATAGGTGAGAATGCTCATGGAATATCTCAGTTCTTTCCATAGCTAGCATGGACCAAAGCCCAGCATCCTTTTGGACAGACTATTGAAGAATATCAGTGACCACACACTCCCTATGTCAGATTACAACACAGCAAAGCAGACATGATTTTTTGTTGCACAATAGATTTAGAAATGTAGGAAGCACCATAACCTATCTCTCTGGCTGCTCATTCTCAGTCTTTTTTGCGGGCTCCTCCTCTGCCTCCCATCCCCTAACTGTGGGTGTCCCTCAAAGTTCAGTTCTGGGTCCTCTTCTTTTCTCCATCTACACCCACTCCCTTGGAAAACTAATTCACTTGCAGGGCTTCAACTATCACCTATATGCTGATGACACCCAAATCTACATCTCCAGCCCTGATCTCTCTTCCTCTCTGCAGTCTCGCATTTCCTCCTGTCTTCAAGACATCTCTGTTTGGATGTCCTCTTGATACCTCAAACTTAATATGGCTAAAACTGAACTTCTTATCTTCTCACCCAAATCCTGTTCCCCAGCTCAGTTTCCCATCACTGTTGATGGCACCACCATCCTTCCTGTTTCACAAGCCCATAACCTTGGTATTATCCTTAATGATGGTATTTGTTAAGTGCTTACTATGTACCAAGCACTGTTCTAAGCACTGGGGTAATCAAGTTATCCCATGTGGGGCTCACAGTCTTAATCCCTGTTTTACAGATGAGGTAACTGAGGCACAGAGAAGTTAAGTGGCTTGCCCAGGGTCACACAGCAGACAAGTGGCAGAGCTGGAATTAGAACCCACGTCCTCTGATTCCCAAGCCCGGGCTCTTTCCACTAAGCCACACTGCTTCTCAATGTGACTCCTCTCTCTCTTTCCACCCACATATTCAGGATATCACTAAATCCTGTCAGACCTACCTGCACAACATCACCAAAGTCCACCCCTTCTTCCCTGTCCAGGCTGCTACCACACTAATGCAAGCATTTATCCTATTCTGCCTTGATTATTGTATCAGCCTCCTTGCTCACCTCCCTGCCTCCTGTCTCTCCCCACTCCAATCCACCCACCCTTCTACTGCCCGAATCATTTTCCTTCAAAAACGTTCAGACCATGTTTCTCCACTCCTCAAGAAACTCCAGTGGTTGCCCACCCACCTCCGCATCAAACAGAAACTCCTCACCATTGGCTTTAAAGCACTTAATCACCTTACCCCCTCCTACCTTACTTAGCTATTCTCCTACTACAACCCAGCACACACACTTTGTTCCTCTAACCTAACCTTCTCACTGTACCTTCGTCCTATCTCCCTACTACCCTTCCTTTCCAAAATCTTAGAACGAGTCGTCTACAATCGATGCCTAGAATTCCTTAACTCCCATTCTCTCCTAGACCCCCTCCAATCTGGCTTCCATCCCCTCCACTCTACCGAGACTGCTCTCTCTAAGGTCACCCATGACCTCCTTCTTGCCAAATCCAATGGCTCCTACTCCATTCTGATCCTCCTTGACCTCTCTGCTGCCTTTGACACTGTCGACCATCCCCTCCTCCTCCATACCTTATCTCACCTTGGCTTCACGGACTCTGTCCTCTCCTGGTTCTCCTCTTACCTCTCTGGCCGATCATTCTCGGTCTCCTACGCTGGAGCCTCCTCCCCCTCCCATCCTTTAACTGTTGGAGTTCCTCAAGGGTCAGTTCTTGGCCCTCTTCTGTTCTCCATTTACACTCACTCCCTCGGTGAACTCATCCGCTCTCACGGCTTTGACTACCATCTCTACGCAGATGACACGCAGATCTACATCTCCGCCCCTGTCCTCTCCCCCTCCCTTCAGGCTCGCATCTCCTCCTGCCTCCGGGACGTCTCCACCTGGATGTCGGCCCGCCACCTAAAACTCAACATGAGCAAGACTGAGCTCCTCATCTTCCCTCCCAAGCCCGGTCCGCTCCCAGACTTCTCCATCACCGTGGATGGCACGACCATCCTTCCCGTCCCGCAGGCCCGCAATCTCGGTGTCATCCTTGACTCGTCCCTCTCGTTCACCCCACACATCCTATCCGTTACCAAGACCTGCCGGTTTCACCTCTACAATATCGCCAAGATCCGCCCTTTCCTCTCCACCCAAACGGCTACCTTACTATTACGGGCTCTCGTTATATCCCGGCTAGACTACTGTGTCAGCCTTCTCTCTGACCTCCCTTCCTCCTCTCTCGCCCCGCTCCGGTCTATTCTTCACTCCGCTGCCCGGCTCATCTTCCTGCAGAAATGATCTGGGCATGTCACTCCCCTTCTTAAACAACTCCAGTGGTTGCCTATCGACCTCCGCTCCAAACAAAAACTCCTCACTCTAGGCTTCAAGGCTCTCCATCACCTTGCCCCTTCCTACCTCTCCTCCCTTCTCTCTTTCTACCGCCCACCCCGCACGCTCCGCTCCTCCGCCGCCCACCTCCTCGCCGTCCCTCGGTCTCGCCTATCCCGCCGTCGACCCCTGGGTCACGTCCTCCCGCGGTCCTGGAACGCCCTCCCTCCTCACCTCCGCCAAACTGATTCTCTTTCCCTCTTCAAAACCTTACTTAAAGCTCACCTCCTCCAAGAGGCCTTCCCAGACTGAGCTCCTCTTCCCCCTCTACTCCCTCTGCCATCCCCCCTTTACCTCTCCGCAGCTAAAGCCTCATTTTCCCCTTTTCCCTCTGCTCCTCCACCTCTCCCTTCCCATCCCCACAGCACTGTACTCATCCGCTCAACTGTATATATTTTCGTTACCCTATTTATTTTGTTAATGAATTGTACATCGCCTTGATTCTATTTAGTTGCCATTGTTTTTACGAGATGTTCTTCCCCTTGACGCTGTTTAGTGCCATTGTTCTTGTCTGTCCGTCTCCCCCGATTAGACTGTAAGCCTGTCAAACGGCAGGGACTGTCTCCATCTGTTGCCGACTTGTTCATCCCAAGCGCTTAGTACAGTGCTCTGCACATAGTAAGCGCTCAATAAATACTATTGAATGAATGAATGAATACCTTGATCTTGTCTATTTTGCCATCGACTTCTTGCCCACATCACAGCCAAGCTCACAGCCTAAGTAGGAGGGAGAACAGGTAATGAATCCCATTTTACCAATGAGGAAACTGAGCCCAGAGAAGTTGTGACTTTCCCAAGGATTAGAATCTAAGTCTGGCCACTCCCAGGCCCATGCTCTTGCCTCTAGGCCATGCTGCTTCTCTTCATACCCACTAAAGGTCGACAGAGCTTCATCTGGAAGAATCTGGACCAGAACTGAGAAACTAAGCAATTTGTCTGGTCTGCTGCCTGACAAGTTACTCTTAATTTCTAGTTTCCCTTCTGTTCCTCTACCTCTATTGGAATGCAGTAGGGTTGGCTGCTTTGGTTTTAGGAGGACTCTGGTAGCTGTAAGAGCCAGAGATGTTGAATACAGTGTCCTTGGAGAGGGCCTTGTTTCTTTCCTTGGCCTCTGCTCCCTTGTTTTCAGGCACCTAGCTGCTAAGAATTGCTTATCTTTGGCCACCTGGTTACATAGTAACTTGGATGACATGAGCCACTGTCACTAAAAATAGCCAAAGAATTACCAAGGGTGAACCACAGGCCCAAGTATCTAAGTGAGTTGGAATCTCTGGCCCTTGAGGAAGCATTAGAAACCATGGACCCTGGGAGAATTCATCCTTAGGCCAGGGCTATGCAAAGCTGCTGGTCTCTGCTGTCTAAACTGCCAAAAGGAATAAGACCCAAATGATCTCTCCAGCTAGACATTTTGGTCCAAACATAAAATTTTCTGTAAAAAAAATACTTTCTTCAAAAACATGGTCTATGCCTATCCCTGAATCTGTCTGTTATATTGTACTCTCCCAAGTGGTTAGTACAGTTCTCTGCACATGGTAAGCACTCAATACATATGATTGATTGACTGACTGATGGATTCAAGGATTCTATTACCAAGATACAGCTCTTCTCCCACTCCCTTCTGTGTCACCTTGACTCACTCCCTTTATTCATCCCCCCTCCCAGCCCCACAGTACTTATGTAGGTATCTGTAATTTATATTAATGTCTATCTTTCACTCTAGACTATAAGCTCATTGTGGACGGGGATATGTCTGTTTATTGTTTTATTGTACTCTCCCAAGTGCTTAGTACAGTGCTCTTAAGCATTAGACAGTAGACAGAAAACAGTAGAGAAGATTTTTGCCCAAAGCAGGAAGCTGCACAAGGTTTCCCAAACTGGGCAATATACACCCTCTGGGGAAAGCCAACTCTCAGGGTAATTGAGACAAAAATTATGAATGGTTAGAAGATAGCATTCATTCATTCATTCAGTCGTATTTGTTGAGCACTTACTGGGTGCAGAACGCTGTACTAAGTACTTGGAAGTACAATTCAGCAACAGATAGAGACAATCCCTACCCAACAACGGGCACACACACTAAAAGGGGGAGACAGACAGCAAAACAAAACAAGTAGTCAGGCATCAATACCATCAAAATAGATAAATAGAAAATTATTGTTGTTTTTTCATATTATAAAAAGGATAGGTGGCCTTCTAGGTCAGTTCCATAGGAGTACCTAACAACAAAAGTTCATGGAGGTCCAAGGGCTATATAGCCATTATTAGAAACTGAATACCAAGCTGGATGGGCCAGTGGTCTCACTCTGTGATAGCACTGCTTATGTTTTTAAGTTTGTGTAGAACTAAATGACATGCAGAAACATAGGACTTTTGTGAGGCCTAACAATTATTTAAAAAAGCAAGGGAGAAAGTGAATAGGTTCCTCCCAGTCTTACTTAGAGTGTAGATAGCTTGTTGTGGGCAGGGAACATGTCTGCCAACTCTGTTATATTGTACTCTCCCAAGCACTTAGTACAGTGCTCTGTACATATTAAGTGCTCAATAAATACCTTGGATTGATTTACTGGCATGTTGGCAGGGTTTGACCGTGGCCGGAAAGCCCTGACCACTACCCTGTTTAGGGCCTCTGAGGGAGCCTCAGCATGGTGGCTTTGACACACAGAGAGAAAGATAAAGACAGGGTCTGAAAGATGGGACAAATAAAGGAGAAGGGGAGATGGGAACTGCAGAGACAAGGATCAGAAATCATGTCACCTTTAGGAGGTGAGAATGAGGAGATGGAGATGGTATTTGTTCGTTGTCGCTGCCCCCCGCCCCCCCCAGCTTCGGGAGCATCAGTCCTGGGATGGGTGTGGCTGTGCTCCTGGAGCCCCTTACCCTGCACAGCAGTGGGGCTTCTGCTGCTGCCATCCAGTGAGGGAGCCTCTGATGCTGCTGTGATTCAGGTGACAATATATCTGCTGCTGAGGCCTGGTGGTAGGGGTGGAAAAGAAAGAGGGAGGAGGAGGTAGCTCACTACCGGAGTACAGAGGATCCTGAGCCCTAGGTGGAATGCTGGCTACTCAAGGCTACTTCTCTAGCCACAGTCCTCCAAAGTCTGGGACTTGGGCACCTGCAGCCACCCTGAGAACTGGGTCGCCAGGAGCCGAAATCCAGGTGGCCCCAGCCTCTCTCCCTTCTAGTCTCCCTTCCTTCTCTTCCTTTCAATTGCTCCCTCCCCCCATCTCTCATTGAGAGGGAGATGATCCCCTATATGATACCCTCCCATTAGGTGGGATGCATGAGCATCTCAACCAATCTCTTTCTTCCCACCCTACCCCACTTTTAGATTTTTTAGGTGCCTTAAGTGGGAGGTGGGACATGCACCCCTCAGATTTTAGGACTGTTTTGCCCAAATTCATAATTATGGTATTTATTAAATGATTCCTGTAATACACACCTGTTTATTTATTAAATGATTCTATCCTAAGTGCTGGGATAGGTACAAGATGATCAGCTCAGATGTGGTCCCTGCCCCACACAGGGCTCACAGTCTAAGAGAGAGGGAGGAGTAGATGTCTTCTCCTCATTTTAGAGAGAAGGTATCTGCAGCCCAGAGAGGTTAAATGTTGGGTTTAAGGTCACACAGCAAGGCAGTGGGAGGGCTGGGAGGAGAATCCAGTACTTCTCCTAGGCCTTTGCTCTTTCCACTAGGCCTTGACTTCCAGTCCCCTTAGCTAAGATTGGGGGAAAACTGGTGCTTAGCATAGAGTAGGTGTTTAACAAATACCATTAGAAACAAAATAATAAAAAACCTATAAAGCACTGCTTGATAGCCAACCTTGTATTGGACTCTGATTTCATCAACAATCAGTCAATCAATCAATCAGTAGCACTTATGGAGTTCTTACTATGTACAGAGAACTGTACTGAGCGCTTGGGAGTATACAATACAACAGAGTTGGTAGACACCATCACCAACACCCAGCTTTGAATGGCTGTTGTTAATGGTTTTCCAGAATCCAATTGCTGCTCTTTCTTTTGGGTTTCTGATCCGTAAACCCTAGCATGAGAGGTATTTACAATCCAAACCCTTGTTTCAGTTTGTTGTCTTTCCTCCAGCCTTCAGACTTGGGGTCGTTTCTCAGGGATGCAGTGAACTGTGACAGCTTTGTGACCCTGGAATTCAGGAAAGAAGGGAAAATAAGTTTGAAGCATTTGCCTTTTGAACTTCTTCACGCCTTATTTTTCCTGGTTGAAATAAATGAAGGGGGAACAGCAGAGGATGGGGGATGGAGGTAAAAAATGAGCTGCACCTCTTGGGAGCTGAGCTGCGCTGAGCTGTGGGACAGGCTAGATAAATCTTTTGGGTACTCATTTAGGCTGACAGCGTCGGGGCTTTTGATGAAGGTTAACAGGGTGGAAAATAATGAAAAATCTTTTACAGCTGGGATCCTGGCTCTCCTGACTGCAGAACAAAGGAAAACACAGTCTTCCAAAACCAGAGAGGGGGAGAAGGAGGGATCCTCATTTGCAAACATTGAACTTACAATAATAATAATAATTACTATTATTATGGTATTTGTTAAGCACTTACTATGTGTCGAGCACTGTTTTACTTGCTTGGGTAGGTTCAAGTAGATCAGACTGGATGCAGTCCCTGTCCCACATGGGACTCACCATCTAAGAAAGATGGTACCTTGTACCTAATAGCTAAAATTTTATATTTCATCCAGAAGCTCCAAACCCCTCTTACCAACATTCTGTTGTTGGACTCCATATTGTGACTAGTAGATAAATAGAAAGAAGGCAAGATGATTCTTCGGTTATAGATGGAGAAATGGAGACCAGTCTAAAAATGGTCTACTCAAGGTTCGTGACAAATTGGCCATTGAACTGCAGAGAGCTCCCAGGACTTCTGACTGCTTCTTTGGGTGTCTAATCTTCAGGTCAAGCTTCTTATTAGGGAAAGCGCTGGGGTGACACCTGGTCCTGGTATTCAGGAGCTCCAATAGCATGTACACCTTGCTGAAGATCCACAACCTGCTAAGAAATAAGTAGAAAGAGTGGGACAGTAAGTGTCTGCTGCCTATGCACAGATTTGCTACTAATCTCTGGCAGATCAAAATGAGCCAGGTGGTGAGGTCAGAGATTGGGGCCAAGAAAGCCAGAGATGGACAGAGTAGATAGGGGCAGTGGTGGAGAGAGACAAGGAGAGGAGGGGGTACAGAAGAGAGTGACAAAAGGAGAGAGTTTTTTGGGAGGGGGGTCTCATAAGTAAGGTGATCAGAAATCTGGGACAGGATTAATAAACAGGGTAGAATCTCATCTTTCTGGAATGGATTTAGGTTTGGTCCTGTTCAAAGCTAGAGGATAAAGATTAGATGAGCTCTCAAGAGCTTTTAGAATTTAAGCCCAAAGCTAGGAAATGGTTTTACAAAGGCTCGGAACTCACCAATTCTGAATTTTGGATTTTCTCAATGCGATGTAATTTGCTATTGGACATGAAAGCCTAGGCTTTTCATAGCCAGATCTGGAGTGTACTTAGTTATTGGCACTTTTACAAAAGAAAATTTCAGAGACAGTAAGTGCTGGGCAAAATCAGGACAAGTTGCAGGAGGTACACTCCTAACTACAGAATTAAATTGTATAAATAAGCAGTTATTTATGTTTCATGAAACATGCAATGATTCACTGGATTTTCAGTGAAGAAATGCAGCATGATCCCAGGCATGAGTTGAAAACAGAATGCAGTGTGGTGAAGGAGAAAAGAAGCCTATCAATCAATCGACTGATCAATGGTATTTATTGAGTATAAATACCATATATGCATTTATTGTATACAGAACACTGTTCTCTTGGGAAAGTACAATACAACTGAGTTGGCAGACATGTTCCCTGTCCACAACAAACTTACACTCTACAGGAGAGATAGACATTAAAATGGATTATGGATAGGGGAAATAATAGTAATTTAAATAATAATATGTATATATAATAATATATGCATAAGTGCTGTGGGGTTGGGTTGGGTAACAAAGTGCTCAAGGGTTACACAGCTAAGTGCATGGGTGATGCAGAGGGGAGGATGGATTAGGGAAATAAAAAGCTTAGTCTGGGAAGCCCCTTTGGAGGAGATGTGATTTTAGGAGGGTTTTGAAGGTGAGGAGAGTGGCAAGCTATTATATGAGAAGGGGGAGGGAGCTTCACGCCCAAAGGAAAAAGTGAGCAACCAGTTCGTGGCGAGATAGATGAGATCGAGTTACAGTGAATAGGTTGGCATAAGAGGAGTAGAGTCTGCGGACTGGGTTGTAGTAGGAGCTCAGCAAGAGAAGGTAGGAAGGCGAGAACTGATTGCTTTAAAGCCGATGGAAAGGAGTTTCTGTTTGATATGGAGGTGGATGGGCAACCATTGGAGGTTCTTGAGGAATGAGGGGATATGGACTGAATATTTCAGAAAAATGATCTTGGCAGCAGAGTACTGTATGGACTGGAGAGGGGAAAGACAGAAGGCAGGGAGGTCAGCAAGGAGGCTGTTGCAACAGTCAAGGTGGGAAATAATGAGTACTTGGATCAGCATGGTGGCAGTTTTGATGGAGAGGAAAGGGCATATTCTAGAGATGTTGTAAAGGTAGAACCAGCAGAATTTTGTGACAAATTGAATGTGTGGGTTGAATGAGAGAGATGAGGATAATACCAAGGTTATGGGATTGTGAGACAGAGAGGGTGGTGGTTTTGTCTGCAGTGATATAGTCAGGGGAAGGGCAGGTTAAGTGGGAAGGTGAGGGGTTTTTTTTTGAAAGGTTAAGTTTGAGGTATTGGTAGGAGCATTGACAGGACATCCAAGTCAAAATGTCTTGAAGGCTTGGGAAAATGCAAGCCTGCAGAGAAGGAGAGAAGGCTGGAGAGGTAGATTTGGGAATCATATGCGTAGAGATTATAGTTAAAGCTGTGAGAATGAATGAGTTCTCCAAGGGAGTGGATGTAGCTGGAGAATAGAGGGGGATCCAGAACTGAGCCTTGAACCACACCCAAAGCCAGTTAGAGGGTGGGCAGCAGAAAGTCAACAAAGAGACTGAGGAGTGGCCAGAGAGATAGGAGGAGAACCAAGAGAAGACAGTGTCAGTGAAACCAAGGTTAGATAATGTTTCCAGAAGAAGGGCGTGGTCCACATTGTCAAAGGCAGCAGAAAGGTTGAGGAGGAATAGGATGGCATGGTGGAGTGGATAGAGCATGGGCCTGGGAGTCAGAAATTCATGAGTTCTAATCCCAGCTCCATCACTTGTCTGCTGCATGGCCTTGGGCAAGTCTTTTCACTGCTCTGGACCTCACTTACTGCCTATAAAATGGGGATTAAGACTGTGGGCTCCATGAAGGACAGAAATAGTTTCTGTTCAACCCGATTTGCTTGTGTCCACCCCAGTGCTTAGTGCAGTGCCTGACACATAGCAAGCACTTAACAAATACCACAATTATTATTAGTAGTATTATTATGGAGTAGAGGCCATTGAATTTGGCAAGAAGGAGATTGTTGGTGTCTTTAGAGAGGGTCATTTCCATGGAGCGAAGAGGGTAGAAGCCAGATTGCAGGGGGTTTAGGAGAAAGATGGAGGAGTGGAGGTGAATGTAGACAACTTGCTCAAGGAGTTTAGAGAGGAATAGTAAGAGCGAGTTGGGGCGATAACTGGAGGGAACCATGGAGTCAAGGGAGGATTTTTTTTAGGATAGAGGAAATATGGGCATGTTGAAAGTGAGAAGGAATCATTGGAAAGTGAGCAGTTGAAGATGGAGGTAAGGGGGGGCAATTATTTTGATAAGGTGAGAAAGGATGGGGTCAGAGGCACAGGTGGAGGAATAGTATACGAGAGGATGTGGGAAATCTCCTCTTGAGATACTTTTGGGAAAGATGGGAGAGTTGAAGATGGGGAATGAGGGACTGAAGAGGAGAGGGGAGATATTAGGGAGGTCATGTCTGATGGTTTCAATTTTATCAATAGACTACTAGGCCATGGGAAGCAGCATGGCATATTGGAAAGAGCATGGCCTTGGGAGTCAGAGGCCCTGCCTTCTAATCCCGGCTCTGCCACTTACCCGCTGTGCGACCTTGGGCAAGTCACTTAACTTCTCTGTGCCTCAGTTCCCTCATCTGCAAAATGAGATTCAATACCCTTTCTCCTCCTACTTACACTGTGAGCCCCATGTGGGACCTGATTATCTAGTATCTACTCCAGTGCTTAGTACAGACCTTGGCATACTGTAAGCACTTAAATCCCACAATTGTTATTATTATGGCCAGGTCATTAGGGGAAAGAGATGAGAGGGTGGAGTGGTTTTTAGGAAGGAGTTAAAAGTCTGAAACAGTTGTCATGGATAATGGGCATGGGAGTCAGTAAGGATGGAGAAATATTGTTGCTGGGCAGAGGAGAGGGTGGAGCTAAAGCAGTAGAGGATGAATTTTAAGATGGAGGAGGATGGTCTGGTTTCTGGATTATCACCACCTATTCAGATATGGATCAGCTACTAGCATGTAAGGATTGAAAATTGTTTATCAATGACTCTTGTGACCTGAGGCATTATTCAGGAATTTGACTTATTCCTGAGAGCGGTTCATCTCTGTGCAGATGACACATAAATCTACATCTCTGCCACTGTCTTCTCCCCCTCCCTTCAGGCTCGTATTTCCTCCTGCCTCCAGGACATCTCTGCGTGGATGTGTGCCCGCCACCTAAAGCTCAACATGTCCAAAACTGAGCTCCTTATCTTCCCTCCCAAGCCTTGTCCTCTTCCTGACTTCCCTATCACTGTGGATGGTATCACCATCCTTCCCGTCTCTCAAGCCCACAACCTCGGTGTCATCTTTGACTCGGCTCTCTCCTTCACCCCACACATCCAATCTGTCACCAAGACCTGCCGGTCTCACCTTTATAATATCACCAAGATCCGCCCTTTCCTCTCCACCCAAACAGCTATCTTAGTGGTACAGGCTCTCATAATATCCCGCTGGATTATTGTGTCAGCTTTCTCTCTGATCTCCCTTCCTCCTGTCTCTTCCCGCTCCAGTCTATTCTTCATTCCGCTGCCCGACTCAACTTCCTGCAGAAACGCTTTGGGCATGTCACTCCCCTTCTTAAAAACCTCCAGTGGTTGCTTATCCGCCTCCGCACAAAACAAAAACTTCTCACTCTGGGCTACAAGGCTCTCCATCACCTTGCCCCCTCCTACCTCTCCTTCCTTCTCTCTTTCTACTGCCCACCCCGCACGCTCTGCTCCTCTGCCGCCCACATCCTCACCGTCCCCCGTTCTCGCCTATCCCACTGTCGACCCCTGGGCCACGTCCTCCCACTGTCCTGGAATGCCCTCCCTCCTCACCTCCACCAAATTCATTCTCTTCCCCTCTTCAAAGCCCTACTGAGAGCTCACGTCCTCCAAGAGGCCTGCCCAGACTGAGCTTCCCCTTTTCCATCTGCTCCCTCTTCTGCCTCTCTACCCCCCCCCGCCACCTCCCCTCAGCTAAGCCCCCTTCCCCCCCTTTTCCTCTGCTTCTCCCCCTCTCCCTTCCCCTCAGCACTGTGCTCATCCGCTCATTTGTATATATTTTTATTACCCTATTTATTTTGTTAATGAGATGTACATCCCCTTGATTCTATTTATTGCTATTGTTTTAATGAGATGTACAACCCCTTGACTCTATTTATTGCTATTGTTTTTGTCTGTCTCCCCCGATTAGACTGTAAGCCTGTCAATGGGCAGGGACTGTCTCTATCTGTTCCCGATTTGTACATTCCAAGTGCTTAGTACAGTGCTCTGCACATAGTAAGAACTCAAATACTATTGAATGACTCACTATCAGAAAGAATCCTCAGAAGGTTGCACTATTCCTTAATGTAACAGGATCACCGCAGATAAGATGGCTGTGGACATAGCAGCAGCAGTTTCTATTCTTATCCTGTCGTTGTTGCTCCACTTTTTGCTGGACTCCCTGGAGTTCTTGCCTCCACCTGGAAAGCGGCAAATAGTGGAGCAGTAGGAACAGGTAAGAAGAAGACCTCTTGGGACACTACCATCATGACCTAAGCCAGGGCAGGGAAGGAAATTGGAGCCCCAGAGCAGAGGCAGGGAGGCAGGCCTGTGGATAGTGGGATTTCATCTACATAGGAGAGTGGAAAAGATCCAGAGAAAGGAAAGTGCTGTAGAAAGTCAGCATGAGTGCCGAAAAATAGAGCAAGAGCCACTCGTGTGGAGCAAAATCCTAAAGATGACTGTTGATCAGTGGTATTTATTGAGCGCTTAGTGTGTGTAGAGCACGATACAAAGAATTTGGGAGAGTACAATATAATTGGTTGTTCTATAAACATGCAGTGAATGGTTTGATGTGCAGCGGAGAGACCTGACTTTGGGTGGACAACTAATGATTTTCTGTGTGAAGAAGAGCGTGTTTGAATCCACTGAAGAATATGTTAGTCATTCTTGTACCTGGATTTCTTTGTGGAATCAGAAATATACTGCATCAAGTCATTTCCTTAAAGGATGACAGGTTTTTTTTTTTTCTGGTGGTGACTTCAGGCAGTACCAAGAAGGATAGGACATAAAAAAAACACACCCCAAAACAAATCTTTTAACAAACTACATTATTTCAGAATCTTCCAAAAGGTTTTGAGGGGCTAGGTTTGAGACTTTAAAAAGGTGTTTTCATTGCCATCATTGAATCATATTTATTCAACCCTCTGTGTAGCATTGTGATAAGTGGTATTCAATGTGGTGCCTGGTTTTTTTCCAGATTCCTTCTTTCCAAATGGGGCTTGTCCATCACATAGGAGACAGTTGAAAGAAGTATTGCAGTAATCAGTCTGCTGCAAACAACATATCTTTTCTTCAGTCTCACAGCCCGCTCTTTAAGCTGTTTTGTGTCCGTGGGAATGGGTAATTAGGAAAAGTAATGAAGGTGAAGGCCACCAGAAAAAATCATGTTGTTCCTTCCCAACCCTGTCCAATTCCTACAGTGGTCATTTAAACCCATTCTCTCTTTCTTCCATGTATTACAATAGCGATACATTATTCTCTGCATTAGTGACTCCAGAATTGAATTACTTGCCTAGGCAGTGAAGTGAATGTGATTGTTGAGTACTGCAATGTTCTGGATTGAGATCTAATGAGGAAGTGCTCTCTGGAAATAAGAAAGGGCAATTTTTTTGGTTTGTGTTTAACAATCATTCACTGTGTTTCAGCCGGAACTCTTTTTTTTTTTTTGCTCTGGAGTTGTTAATATCAATTCTTAAATTGAATCAGTGCCTTCTTGTCTAGTAATTGCTTTGCTTTGTAATAAGAATGAAAGTCAGCAGAACGGCCTTAAATTAAAGTCCAAGTTGGCTTTTTTAAGGAGCCAAAGTAGGGATGACTGGGTGCCTATTGGTGAATTACAACTAGGCTTGGAAGGTGGATGTTTCGCCTTTGTAGTCGATATGCAATTCAAAAGGTAGAGAGCAAATTAGAAAAAAAGCTTTACGAATCTTTTGGCTTCCCACAGAGGAACAAAGTAATGAGCTGTCATTTTGAAGATGCTAATTACCAAGTTGGCAATCACTGAACACTAACAAGCTGACCTCTGTGAAACCATAGGGTGATTTTTTTTTCAATTCAATTCTTTATTGAGTAGCATCTGTATAATTCACACTCTCATCAAAACAACCACAGAATGACCACCTGGCTGCCAGAGAAAGCAGGTGTCTTAGAAAGAAGGAGGATGAGAGAATGAAGTAATGAGGAGGAATATCTGGGAGTTTAAGAAGTTGAACAAGTATTTGCTTGGAAAAAGAAACAAGCAGAAAGGAGGCTATTTAGAAGACTTTGCTGTAGTGGGAACCAATGTTGCCTAGTAGAAAGACCACAGGCCTGGGAGTCAGAGGACCTGGGTTTTAACCCTGGCTCTGCCGCTTGCCTGCTGTGCGATCATGGGCAAGTCACTGAACCTCAGTGCCTCAGTTTCCTCATCTATCAAATGGGAATAAAATCCTAGTCTCTTCTACTTAGACTATGAGCCCCATGTGGGACAGAGCCTTTGTCCAACCTGATTATTTTGTATCGACCCCAGTACTTAGTAATAATAACGATAATAATAATAACTGTGGTATTTGTTAAGCGCTTACTATGTGCCAAGCACTGTACTGAGCGCTAGGGTGGACCCAAGCAAATTGGGTTGGACCCAGTCCCTGTCCCATATGGGGCTCAGAATCTCAACCCCATTTTACAGATGAAGTAATTGAGGCCCAGACAAGTGAAGCGACTTGCCCAAGGTCACACAGCAGATAAGGGGCCGAGTTGGGATTAGAACCCATGACCTTCTGACTCCCAGGCCTGTGGTCTATCCACCTTGCCAGTGCTTGGCACATAATAAGTGCTTAATGAATAATATGATAATTATTATCAGGTAATAAACTGGAGGTAAAAACTGTAAATTTTGTTTTGATATTGAAATGATGACCATGGAAGACAGTGAATTATGGTTGCAGAATTTTTATAAGATTATAATGCAACATGTAAATTGTTATGCTGGTAGAGGACATGCACAGGAGAGCTCAAGGTGAATGATAAATTATGGCAGAATGATTCTGGACTGAATGCTTGCCTAATGTTTTCTACTCGGGACTGAATAAAAATCTTTGTCTCTATTGAGAGAGTAGGTAGCCATGTTCATGCTGTAAGGGTAGTGTTGTAGGCACTGTAACCCGAGAATTGATACCATTGCTGTCATCACCATAAACGATATATAGTGAGTGCCTACTGGGTGCAGAGCACTCTGCTGGGAAATAGAGAAAATTTAAGACACAGTCCCTGCCCCAAAGCAATTCACTTTCTAATGGTCAAGATCCAGCCACATAGGTCAATGAATAGGGAAGCAATGTGGCCTAGTGGGAAAGAGCAAAGGCCTGGGACCCAGAGAACCTTGGTTCTAATCCCAACTCTACTACTTCCTGGCTGTGTGACCTTGTGTAAATCACTTCACTTCTCTGGTCCTCAGTTCCCTCATCTGAAGATAAGGATTCAATTCCTTTTCTCCCTCCTACTTAGACTGTGAGCCCCTTGAGGGGCCTGATTTTTTTTTATGGCACTTGTTAAGCCCTTATTATGTGCTAGTCACTCTACTAAGTGCCAGGGTAGACATAAATTAATCAGGTTGGACACATTCCCTGTCTCACGTAGGGCTCACATCTTAATCCCCATTTTACAGATGAGGTAACTGAAGCTCAGAGAAATCAAGTGACCTGCCCAAGGTTACATAGCATACAAGTGGTGGAACAGAATTAGAACCCGGGTCCTTCTGACTTCCAGGCCTGTGTTCTATCCACTAGGCCAGTACCTTAATAATAATAATAATAATTATAATAATAATAATTATGGTATTTGTTAAGCACTTACTATGTGCCAGGCACTGTACTAAGCACTGAGGTGGATACAAGCATATCAGGTTGGACACAGTCCCTGTCCCACCTGGGCTCCCAGACTCAATCCCTATTTTACAGATGAGGTAACTGAGTCCCAGAGAAGTAAAGTGACTTGCCCAAGGCCACATAGCAGACAAGTGGCAGAGCTGGGATTAGAACCTATGACCTTCTGACTCCCAGGCCTGTGCTCTGCCCACTACACCATGCTGCTTCTTTGACACATAGTAAGCACTTAACAAAATACCACAATTATTAATGAACATCATGGGCCCAGAATTATCAGTCACAGCTCCAGAAAGTGGCCTCAGAGTTAATACTGACCTTTTAAATCATAATGTGCTCCACCCAAGAGATAAACAGCACAACCTAGGCATAGTTTTACAACTATATAAAACTGTGATACATCTAGAATAATGGCTGGAAAACATATCAGAGCTGGATAAAATTACAGAGAAGGGCAACAAAGATGATTTAGGGTCATGACAGGATTAGGACTCTTCAGTCTGGAAAGACCCAGGCTGAGAGGGGACATGATTGAAGCCTACAGAATCTTGAAGGGTGGGGAAAGGATGAACATGGAATCATTGTTCATCAAATCCCATCACATCAGGATGAGGGGGAGACACCAATTGTAGCTAGCCAGTGGTGGGTTCAAATCAAAGAAATGGAGAGGTTTTTTCACATAGCGGGTGATAAGCATATGGACTCTGTTACCACAGGAGTTGGGCAGGGATGGGATCAGTAGATTCAAGAGGGCTTTGGAAAAATTCATGGCAAGAGGTCCATAATGGCTTACTAGAAAAAAAGTTAAGGATGTAGAGGAGAAAAGTTAGGGATGTTAAATGACGTATTTCTAGACATTAGCATGGCTGTCTAAAAGGGCAGCCAGAGCACGGTTCTTTCAGGTGTCCTGTTGCCACTGTCAGAGAGAAGATCCTGAGCTGAATGGATCATTGGTCTGAACCTGTAATGGTGCTGCTTATGTTCTGAAGGGTAACACATGAAACCTGGGGCTACCAGATCCCTGTGCAAAGAGATTATCCTTTTCTTAAAGCATAATTGTTTTCTTTTATCGAAAACAAGAATAGAACATTGTATTTACTGTGCACTTACTCTTTGCTGAGCACTGTACTAAGTGCTTGGAAGAGTACAGTATAATAGAGCTGGTAGACATGTTCCCTGCCCACAACGACCTTACAGCATGGCCTAGTGGAAAAAAAGGCCTGGTCCAGTGGTGGAAAGAGAATTGCTTTGAGATTCAAGAGACCTGGGTTCTAGTCCCCGTCGTCTTCAGAGCTGGCTATTGTGAACAAGAAAAAACACACGCATACACTTTGCAGTGTGCTGCATCCCTGCCCTCCTACATGCATGTTGTATCCCATGCCCCAGCAGGAACATGGTCGGCAAGGATGAGAGACAAGATAAGAAATGGAAAATGGCACTGCTCAAGTCACGAGCACTAGAATCAATTCCTTTGCATGGGTTCTCAGTCCTGAAGATTGTAAACTCCCTATTAGATTATAAACTCCCCGAGTGCAAGGATCATATCCTATCATATCTCCTGTTCTTTCCCAAGTGCTTAGTACAATACTATAAACACAGTAAGCACTCAATTAACTATGATTATCAATTGATTGAGGTCTCAGTTCAGAGGAAACTTTGTCATCATCAGAGGAAACAGCATGGCACTGGGAGCCAGGAGATCTAGATTCTAATCCCAGTTTTTGCCACTGGCCTGTTTTCTGACCTTGTCCAAGGCACTTAATGTCTCTGGGCCTCAGTTTCCTCATCTGTAAAATGGGGATATGCTTGCTACCTGCTCTCCCTCCCTCTAAGATTGTGAGGCCTGGGTGGGACAAGGATTGCGTTAGATCTGATTATCTTGTATTTCCCCCATGTTGAGCTCATAGGAAGCACTGTATAAATGCCATCGTTAAGATTGGCTTAGCCTGAGACCATATTTCCTAGCCAGTGACTGGTGAGGCAGTCAAGACTGGGGTAGGGTTCTGGAAAGTTGTAGTTTTGCAGAACTAGAGGGATGTCCTGAGGAACAGGACCCAGAAATAGTTTGTTCTCATTTTCAATTTACATTCTTTAGGTATGTCACCCGAGGAATAGCATTACTAGGTAGCCCAATTTTTGATGGGACTATGTGGATGGCTAGGTTCTTTTCTGTGGTTTGCAGAGAAATCATTCCAGATCAGCAATATATGTCCCTTCTGTCATTTGAGGAACCAGACCAGGGTCATAATGTGCACAGAAAAAAAATTGAGAAATGTACTGAAAACATGTGAGAACATTTTATGAAGGAATCGGAGGAAACAAGATGGGTCTTGGTTAAAAGCCAGGGAAAGGATAAATGGAAAGCGAGTGCAGAATGATTAATCTTTGTTTTCCTCTTTTGTTCGCATCAAATCACTAGAAGTTAAAAATATAAAGAAGATTTGGGGTAAATGGAGAAAACGGGAAAATTAGTATCGAGTGAATCCTGATTGTATCTGACATTCCTTGAGTTTTAGAATAAATTAAAATCCTGTCAGGAAGAGGGGGCTACTGCCAGTGAAGTGCTTTGAGCTACTTGGAGACCAGAGGCGTATAAAGACAAATGATTGCTATTATTATTATAAACATGTTGTGCTGTCTGCAGCAGTCTAAAAGCAATTTCTCGGCTTCTTGACGACTGCGATTATTTTAAGGATTTCTGCAAATTAAAATGAAGGCTCTGGGAGCAAATACAGTCCCTGGAGAAAATCTGGGTATCAATACAAGGGAACAAGGCCAACATCTACAATGACTATATCATCCCATTGTTAGACTGCTAAGTAGGTGTTGGCTTGGCTTGCAGTCAAGAATGACTGACTAGCCCATTCCTGAAGAAATAGTGAAATTTGGGCAGCAGAAGCTGTGAGCAGAGGTTGGGGCTAAAATTTGCATTTTGTTGTCTAACAAAGTAAATAAATAAATGACGACATTTAGATTTTGGCCTCAGAAGGCAACTGAAATTGAGCCAGGCAGTAGAAAGGAGGGGCGAAGACTAGATCAGGCAGAGAAAGGGAGAGAAAATAGAGGATGGGAGAACAAGGAGAGGGAGCCGAATGGAAATTTAGGCTGAACGCAGAATCTGTCCTGGAAAACGAGACTCTGGGCTCTGCCGGCTCAGCAAATTGAGGGTGGGAGGTGACTCTGGAATTTTGAGCGTGTACAAACTCGAAGCCAATGCAGCAGTTATGTCAGAAAGATCCAGTTAGGATGTAACACTTCCAGGTGGAATGCCAAGAATCCTTGACAGCACAACATCTTCTTATCCCAGGGCATTTTACAGATTTTCATCCACCAGCTGAGGATGATGGCTGAAAACCAAAATCCCGAACGGTCCCGGCTAAACCAGGGCATGTGGTCAGCATGTGAGCTGGGCATGCAAGAAGGCAGGCTGGTGGAGAGCGGGTGGTAGAAAAACGGTGCAAGCAGCAAGTGAGCGAGCTGGGTGGAAGGTGGTAGCCGAGGCTAGGGACCAGGGGACCAGACTTGGGCTTGTGCCTTGCAGAATGCTTTGATGTTTGTGGCTGCTCGGTTTCTGAGCTTCAGAAGTTACTCTGAGCAAAAAAAGAATTCTATCTGATTTTATAAGGGCCAGTTATTTGGCCAAAAGTGCAAACCATGTGAATCAAATAATGAGCCGAACCCTCCCTTCCCCCCAAAAGAGAACTCATTATCAGAGAACGGGGTCTGTCCTGAAGGGATTGCTTTGGAAGTGGAAATAATATCTCCATTAAGGGGGTGTCCTCTGCTTATATACAAAGTTCAAATAGGGAACATCTGTATTTTAATGAGAACAACAGATTATGGGTGTGCTTTGAAAAGTAATATATGGCATTCATTCGGATTTTGAAGCTGAAATAGTTGAAGGGATTTTTTTTTAAGTGCTGCAGAGACCTCTAGGGCACTGCATGCAATTGACAAATTCCACTCTGAAGTAATATCTACAATTAAGGGTTCCACATTAATTGACACTGAGGCAACGGTGGAGGAGGGGAAAATGCATGAACAATTATTTGTACTTTAGTTCAAGCCAGTGGAGAGTTTTCCAGGATGGAAGAGGATGGGGGAAGCGCTAGATGTGCTATATCAGTCATTGTGGCTTTTAGTATTTCTGTCTTGGCATGACTAGGTGTGGGCTGTAAGCTGTTTCAAGGCAAGCATGTTTACTACCTCTATTGAACTCCCCCAAGCAATTCGTACAGTGCTCTATGCATAGTAAATGCTTAACAAATACCGTTGATTGATTAGGTCGAGAATTGGGGTGGAATTTCCTCCTTAAAGCTTCCATCTCCTCCTTCTTTTCTTTCTCTGCTGGAAGAGATAGCTGTAATTTATTTATATTAATGTCTGTCTCTCCCCCCTTTCTCCAATAGACTGTAAACTCATTGTGGGAAGGGAATGTATTTATTCCCCAGTGCTTAGTACAGTGCTCTGCACATGGTAAGTGCTCAATAAATACGATTGACTGATGGACTGACTGCAAGAGGAGCCTGATGCTCAAGGGAATGGTGACTTCATATTGCCCCTTTCCAGTTGTGCCTCCTCAAATACTCACTTTAGAGATGTGACCCATGCTGTGCCCTCCCACCATCAACCCATCAACCGTGACCTGAGTTCTCCTCCAACCCATAGTCGATCCAATCTGACTGCATCCCTCAAGGTGGCATCTGTGGTATTTGATTCTTTTGCCCCAGCTCTCATGCTGCTCAGTATCACAGACCACATACCATGGCCCTTTGCCACAGACATGGGTCTGAACAGCATCCCAGCTTTCATAATAATTTATCTGCTCGTTTTTTCTCTAAAATGGTGTCTCTCTGCTCCCTAGTGTGACGCATCATACGTGGGTACCCACCAGGGGGTCACACCTGTCAAAAGGAGGTTCTTCTGTCCCCTGGATGAGATTCAACTCCCTCCACTCCGACCCCACCAAAAAATTCCAGACCACTCTCTTCCTCCCTCTTTTCTCGGTGCTTCCCCCAAACCTTCTTGTTTCAGCTTTGCAATATGCCAGGCATATTGTCAATATTACACTCCATGTCCCCTGCTGGTCTCCTGATGAAATATCATTGGACTGGCATGTTTCATTCTGTAGGTCTCATGTTTCTGATCTTTTCATTCCTTTCCCTGGCCCACATGGCTGTGACCTTGTGGAACTGACCAAGCTGGCACAAAGTTGACTTGGGTACAGTGTGGCCACTCCACTCTAGTTTCTCCTTTGTGACCATTTTAGACAGGTGGGGGAGGAGACAGCTAGAATTTCAAGTCTCAGGAGCCCATTAGGACTATCACACATGTATATGTGGCAATATCACCCTGAGATCGATCACTCCATCGGTGCTATTTATTGAGCGCTTACTGTGGGCAGAGCACCGTACAAAGCATTTGGGCGAGTACAACGTAACAGAGTTGGCAGACGCGATCCCTGACTGCAGGGCCACAGAGGGAGACAGACATTAAAATAGATTAGGGATAGGTGAAAGGGTAGAGTAGATAGTAGGGGAAGTAGATCAGGCCCAGGAAGACTTCCATTTCCATTTGAACTAACTTCTGGTTTGAAGCGGTGTGGACTGGATGCCGCACTGATCCCGTCCAACCATTTGTATTAAATACGACTTGTTGGGGATGCTGATGAAAGAGCTTGAAGAATCAGATATAAAATGCATGGTAGGCCCAAGTTTCATGGCCGTATACAACTGCATCTCTGATGATCTTCCCTTTGGTCTGAAGCTTGGTGCCATGTTTCCACATGTGTCTTGTTTCTGTTGTATTCTCTTAAATGCTTTGCACTCATTAGGTGAATAATAAACCCCACAGATGATGATGGTGATGGGGGACTGCGTTCTTTCATTCTCTCAAGAAACATGCTGGCTTTCTAGATTTGGTTTTCTACCTTTTTTTTATCTGATTCCCAGACCTGTGCTATATCCACTAGACTGTACTGCTTCTCTTTTGCTCCTTAGGCTTTTTTTCCATTGAATTCTTCTTTCTAGCATCTTAAGCCTGTTAAAATGGTCTTACTGACTTTTCTCCTTTCTTCCCTTGGGTTTTGGGATATGATCATGCTGTGATCTTTCCTCATCGCAAATTTGTGGTCATTGTTTTCATTATTGTTGTCGTTCCTAAACTATCCTTTCTTGACTTTGTTCTTATCATTCTTTACCCTTGATGATTTCTTTTAGTTCAGTACCTGTTTGTGGTTTTTCAGAATGACTTCTTCTTGTTCCCCGAGTGCTTCAGCAGTAGGTGCTTATTAAAATTATTTTGAATAATAATTTGTAATAATATTTGTTAATAGCTTGTTATATGGCAATCACCATGCAAAGTGCTGGAGTGGATACAAGACTGAACACAATCCCTGTCCTACAAGGGTCTCACAGTCCAAGTAGGATGGGGAAAATGTGTTTAATCATTGCTCTTTTTATGCCCATCTCATGCCCAGGTTGCAGACCATCACCCAGGGCCATCTGTTTTTCAGGGGTAAAACTAGTTGCATTGTACATTCCAAGCGCTTAGTACAGTGCTCTGCACATAGTAAGCACTCAATAAATGCTATTGAATGAGATACCTACCCTGGTGACCAGCTGTCTGGGATATGCAAAAAGCCCCTTCTACACTCTCCAACCTGGAGATCGTAAGCCCTTTGAGGGCAGGACCAAGGCTTGTTCTTTCTCTATAGCTCCCCTTATTCATTCATTCATTCATTCATTCATTCATTCAATCATATTTACTGAGTGCTTACTATGTGCAGAGCACTCTACTAAGCGCTTGGAAAGTACAATTTGGCAACAGATAGAAACAATCCCTACCCAACAATGGGCTCACAGCCTAGAAGAGGGGAGACAGACAACAAAACAAGAAGACAGGCATCAGTAGCATCAAAATAAATAGAACTGTAGATGTATATACGTCATTAATAAAACAGAATAATAAATATGTACATATATACACAAGTGCTGTGGAGCACGGAGGGGGATATAGCAGAGGGAGGGAATTGGGGTGATGGGGAGGGGAGGACGAGCAGAGGAAAAGGTGGGCTCAGTCTGAGAAGGCCTCCTGAAGGAGGTGAGCTTTCAGTGGGGCTTTGAAGGGGGGAAGTGAGCTAGTTTGGGGGATGTGAGGGAGGGAGGGCATTCCAGGCTAGAGGTAGGACGTGGGCTAGGGGTCGATGGCAGGACAGGCGAGAAAGAGGCACAGTGAGGAGGTTAGCAGCAGAGGAGTGGAGTGTGCAGCCTGGCTGTAGAAGGAGAGAAGGGAGGTGAGGTAGGAAGGGGCATGGTGATGGAGAGCTTTGAAGCCAATAGTGAGGAGTTTACAAAGGTTGATAGGCAACCACTGGAAATTTTTGAGGAGCAGGTGACAGACCCAGAGCGTTTCTGTAGAAAGATAATCCAGACAGCAGAACGAAGTATAGACTGAAGCGGGGAGAGACAGGAGGTTGGAAGATCAGAAGGATAGTGCAGTGGTTTCATAAATGGGTGATGGATACCTACTGTCGACTGCCTGGCTGCCCCTTGCTAGTTTAGAACTCTTTGACAAGGCTGACAGTCCATCAGTCACTTAAATGTATTGGCTGTGAGCCCCTTCTAGACTGTGAGCCTGTTGTGGGCAGGGACTGTTTCTATTTGTTGCTGAATTGTGCTTTCCAAGCGCTTAGTACAGTGCTCTGCACATAGTAAATGCTTAGTAAATACGAATGAATGAATGAAAGAATGGACTGCCTACTTTGTACACTCTACTAAGTACTTGGTCAAGTACCATACATTTAGTAAATGTGATCTCCATCCTGAAGAAATCTACAGCCTGGGGAGGGCGTTAGACACCTAAATAAATTATAGGTTAGGGGGAAGCACAGAATACATAAAGATAACTGCATAAGTGCTTTTGGAAGTTGTGAGTACTTAAGGGTTTAAGCGGTGTGGAAGGACTGAAGTGGCAGTTGGGGATGTAAGTGGGGAGATTAGAGATCAATCAGGGCAGGCCTCCCAGAGGAAATGTGATTGAGCAGAGGTGTCCTCATATTCCCATTTGGCTCCACTTATACCAGTTAACTAGGAAGTGTGGCTTTTTCCTGAACAAAGTCTTCCAAAAATCCTGAGGATATTTGTGAGAATTTATACTCTCATGTGACTTAGGGTTTTAGTTCAGTTTTAAAGCTGTTAATTTAAGGTATTGCTTCTTAAATTTCACAAACATTTGGGGATTGAAAGAAATCCTGGAACCACAACTCAAATGCATGTCCTACTGATGGTGAAATAACCCCTGCCCCATCCTTTTTTTTCATCATGGTTGTATCCATGGGCAATGGTGATATTTTCAGATGCCTTCCTCACTTAAGCCCTCTTTTCCCCAGCTCTCTCTCCCTTCTGTGTCATCTGTGCACTTGGATCTGTGACCTTTGGCATTTGATATTTGCCCCACCTTCAGCCCCACAACACTTAGGTCCATCCACATAAATTATACATTATAAATTATTTATTGATATTATTGTCTATCTTGTGGGCAGGGAACATGTTTACCAACTCGTATTGTGTTGTAGTGTACTCTCCCAAGCGCTAAGTACAGGGCTCTGCATACAGTAAGAGCTCATTTTCCTTCAAAAACTTTTAAGACCATGTTTCCCCGCTCCTCAAGAAACTCCAGTAGTTGCCCATCCACCTCTGCATCAAGCAAAAACTCCTCATCGTTGGTTTTAAAGCACTTAATTACCTTGCTCCCTCCTACCTCACCTCGCTCCTCTCCTGCTACAACCCAGCCTCCACATTTCGTTCCGCTAATGCTAACTTTCTCACTATACCTCAGTCTCGTCTATCTCACCGTTGACCTCCCGCCCACATCCTACCTCTGGCTTGGAACACCCTCCCTCTTCAATCAGACAGATAATTGCTCTCCCCCACTTCTAAACCTTGCTGAAGGCACAACTCCTCCAAGAAGCCTTCCCTAACTAAGCCCTCCTCTCCTCTTCTCCCACTCCCTTCTGTGCCGCTGTTACTTGCACCTTCTTTCATCCTCCCTCCCATCCCCACATCCCATATGTATATATCTGTAATTTATGTATTTATATTAATGTCTGTCTCCCCCTTTAGACTGTGAGCTTGTTGTGGGGATGAATGTGTCTGTTGTTATATTGTACTCTCCCAAGTGCTCAGTACAGTGTTTTGCTCACAGTAAGTGCTCAATAAATATGATTGAATGAATGAATTGGTGAGGCAGAGGGCAGTTGTACATATTTGATTTTTGTGGTTCTGTGGTTCTGTTTTTGCACTTTTTGTTTATAAAACAAAGTCTAAAAGACCCTCTCAACTCTTATAGTGATGATACTAACTGGTATTTGTAAGCTCTACATGCTACATACTGTGCTAAGTGCTGGGGTGGATACAATTCAATCAGATTGGGCCCAGTCCCACATGGGGCTCCCAGTCTAAGGAGGAGGAAGAGGGACAGGTATTTAATACTCACTTTTCAGGTATGGAAACTAAGGCACAGAGCAGTCAAATGACTTGCCCAAAGTCACACAGCAGGCAGGTGGTGGATTAGAACCCAGATCCCCAACTTCCAGTCTTGTGCTCCTTCCACTAGACCAGTGGACTGTGAAATGGGTGATGGCATGGATTTATCTGTTGTTAATGAGGTCTCACAGAGAGATTCTGTTCCATAACTGAATCCGCTCTCCTCGCCAACTGTCTCTCAGTGCTGTTGCTGGTCACAGGGAACAGGGAGAGAGAGAGTGGATGACTCAGTGCCAACCATCACCATGACTGCTAAAACAACTCCAGCCTATGCCCTGCTGGCAGCAGGACATACCTGTCCCCTCTTCACTCAACCCTAAACTACAGTCCAGCCAAACATCGGCAGCCCCTCGCTGATCTCTTACTGAAGTTGAGACAGCGGTGACAATAGACAACACCCTTGGTGTCTGAAGAGCTCTCTTTAATAATATAAAATTCCCTCTGAATGACAAGGTGCCCTATCCTGTGTTTTACGGGCATAGTGTTGACAAGATTATCTTTTTAGGTCACTCCCACACTTGGACACGAAGTTACTGTCAGCAGCATCATCTTCAAGCATGAAGGACTGATGGAAGCAGTGGAAAGAGCACTCTAATCCCAGTTCCACCACTTGTCTGCTCTGTGACCAAGGGAAAGTCACTTAGCTTCTCTGTGCCTCAGTTACCTCATCTGCAAAGTGGGGATTAAGACTATGAGCCCTCTGTGGGACCTGGACTGTGTCCAGTCTAATTAACATATCTACCCCAGTGTTTATGCTTATTTACAGTGCCTGACGTATAGTAAGTGCTCAACTAATATCATAAAAAAGGTAAAAAAAAAAAAAAAAAGTCCTGGGTTCTAATTCTGGCTCTGCTGTATGACCTCGGGCAGGTCACTTAACTACTCTGTGCCTCCATTCCCTCGTCTGTAAAATGGGGATTAAATAATCTTCCCTTCATTTAGGCTGCAAGCCTTTATGGGACAGGGACTGTGTCTGACCTGATTAACTTGTATCTATCTCAGTGCTTTTAGTAGATTGCCTGTCCCATAGTATGCACTTAACAAGTACCCTAAAAATATGTAAATTTATGTGTGGCCTATATTTATATATGCCACATATGCATGTATCACGCATCTTTCTATGTATGTATATGCACACACTGTTAAGATTCCTTTTTTAATCTCCATGGCATTCTCTACTATTTGTCTCAAACACACAGAGTAGAAGTCCCTGGCTTCCTTTTTTTGTCCGCCTATCTTTGTTCTCCCTGTCTTTCCACCCCACCGCCTCCCTAATAAACAACTGGCTGCCCTAGAGTCCATTTCACCCCCATTAGCTGGATAGAATGCAAACCTGCAGAGATGCCCAAGCATGGTCTTGATTGGGAAGCAGCGTAGCATAGTGGATAGAGCACGGGCCTGGGAGTCAGAAGTTCATGGGTTCTAATCCTGGCTCCACTACTTGTCTACTTTATGGTCTTGGGCAAGTCACTTTACTTCTCTGGGCCTCAATTATCTCATCTTTAAAATGGGAATGAAGACTGTGAGTCCCATGCAGGACAGGGACTGTGTCCAACCCAGTTTGCTTGTATCTACTCCAGAGCTTAGTACAGTGCCTGGCACACAGTAAGTGCTTAACAAATACCAGAATCATTATTATTATTGTTATTAAAGGGAACTCTCAGTTACTGCAGGGCAGCTGCTCTCCCCTATGCCTCCCTCACTCCAAATGTATGATAAGTGATAAGCTTTTATCATTTATCAGCCTTAGCTGGTTTTAGGATATTAAGGGGATAGGCTTGCTTTTTTAAAAAATCTGTTCACCTTTTCATCCAACCCTGCTCCCTCCATTTCTACACCCCAATGTATATATTTAAAAGAATGTGTCAACACAACACAATCTCATCTTACCTGTCAACCATTTACTTTTTGTGTTCCAGAGTAAAGAAATTGGTTTACAGATGCATGAAGAGCTCTTGAAGGTCACCAATGAATTATACACAGTAAGTTCTGCAGAACTCTCATGTTATTTTGTCTCTTGTATAATCTTTGTCGAGAGGGTTTCCTCCGTGCTTAAACCTGGAGTTGTTTTAACTTGATTCTCAGCAAAATGTCTGGGCCTCATAGGCTTCAATTGGCCCCCTTTGTTCTTTTACCAGAGTCTGTGATTTTCATTTCCCTCTAGAAAGAACTGCAGTTGGATCAGTGCTGCAGCAGAAGTTTTGGAGGGCCTATAGATTTACACCCAACCAAGGGGCTGCAGTTCCTCGTTACCACTAATATTCTTTTATATTGTTGTTATTAATATTATATTTTCATTAGGATATTTGCTAAGCACTTATTACATGCCATGCTCTGTACCAAAAAGGGCTGGACTAGATACAAGATAGGCATGGTGGCCACAATCCCTGTCCCACACGGGGCTCAGAGTCTAAAAGTGGGAGAGAGGATAGGTAGAGAAATCCCCATTATACAGGGAGGAAACTGAGCCACTGAGAAGTGACTTTCCCATTGTCACACAGCAGGCAAATGGTGGAGCTGGGATTAAAACCTGGGTTCTCGGATTCGCAGGCTTGTGCTCTTTCCACTAGGCCATGCTGATTCCCTCTCATAGTTCTCTAACTTACAGAGCTCTGGCATTTTCTGAGCTTCAAGTTTTCCCAGGTCAGGGAAGTTATACCCTTGCAGGGTTTACTGGGTAGAGGAGTTTAAATTGAATTTAATATTACAGACAAAAGGTAGCAAGCCAACCAAAGGATGATGAAGTGATGGTCTTGAGACCTGGTGTCGTGTCATTCGGCTTCATAAATAACCACTTTCCCATGGAGAATACTTTTTTTTTCTTTCAATCCGTGTATTTTCAATCAATCAACACCATTAATTGAGTGCTCACTGTGTGTAGAGCACTGTGGTGAGCACTTGGGTGAGTACTGTAGAGTAGACCATCCCTGCCCTCAAGGAGTTTGTAATTTAGTGGGGGAGAAGACACTAAAAAAAAATTACAGATAGGGGAAGCAGTCCAGGCTAAAGGCATGTACAGAAGTGCTATGGTGGCGGGAATAGACATTTTAAAATGTACACATTTTCTGGGTGGTTAAAACACTTTAATGGATGGTAAGGTTGGTTTAGCTCTGAACTTTATGTGAAACTGATCAGACTCCAAGGATGCTTAGCCTGCCGAGGAGATGAAGAACACTGGAGAAAGTAGGGCAGGTGGAAAAAATGAGTATTTTTGTCCTTGGGCTCCCACTTTTCCAGCCCTGGAACTCAGCCTGTGATGTCCAGTTAAAGACAGAATAAAAACTTGCAGAGCAACTCCCCTGCCAGAAGCCTAAAGGAGAGAGAGAGGACGAGAGGGAACAGACACCATAGGTCCCGTTTTATCTTCTGAAACCAAAAACTTTCAGCGAGACATGGGTGGGGTTACCAGTGGGAATTTGGTTCAGATGACAAAGGCAGTGAAGACCGTTTGGAATAGAAATTGAGCCTTTTTAATATAAAATCAGTTCTCCAAACCATCACCCTTGCCCCCCTCAAACTCCAAAACGTTGGCCCATTCCACAGAGGGCAAAGGCAAAAGAAATTAAAAGTGGATAAAAAGACCAAATCATCCTAGTAGGTTTACAGACATCAGGTACCACAGCAGCCAATGAAGGAGTCATTTTCAGAAAGAGGAGTAGATGGCAGAAGGAATAACAGCAGCTCTTGCATTAACGCTGAGCAGAATAATGATAAGGGCCATCCATCCTCCAGGTTGGGTGGGGGGTGGTTAGGTGGAGAAGGCTAATCCTCAGCTAGGGTTGGAATGAATCACTCTTCCTCTGAAGGAACTAAATTGCCATGGTGCTTGGTGGGGGGTTTAATGCCTTCCTATAGTGCTATCAAAAACAGGGAGGGGAGGGAGCCTAAGCTCATCAAACATGGCTGCTCCTTTAAGAGAAGGCACCCCAAAGAGGGCACAATACCCCTTCTAGCTAAGGAGGGTTTTTGAAGGGCTTTACGAAAAGAGGTCTATAGGTCTCTCCCAGATTTTCAGCTTGTGGCCTTTAAAGGGGACATTATTTTCCAATCATGAAAAGCCCCCCTTGTGTTGTTAACTAATGAATGTTGCTGCGGTTTCTTTTTTTCCAATCCATTGCTGTTAATTAACTTTGCAATAAGCTCCCAGGGACACAGCTGCAGTGGCTTTTCTATATGGCACAATGGTAGAAGACCAGGACAATGTGACTTTGTTCAAGGTGCCCGCAGGAGAAGGTGTGAGAGGATTATAGATCAAATAGTAGCTTGTGACAGGTAGAGTCCATCCTGAAATAATAAAGGGACCATGACTTACACTTCTCTTGTAATTCCCCTCAATGCCAAGTACAGGGCAGTGTGCTAAGTAGGCATTTAGTAAAAACTGTGGATTGTGGTGAAAGCTGTGAGGTTAGATCACAGATAGCAGTGGCAAAGACCAGCAACCTTTGATCTTGTCAGCCTGGTGCTAGAGTGTGTGTGAGGGTTGGAAGTTGGGGTGGGAAGGGGACAGAGGGATGCAGAAAGACAAAAAGGGCAACGGTTCCCACATCATTGCTTCTTCCCAAATAGCCTGAGCTCTCAGAAGGCTGGGGGCTGTGTCTAAGACATTTGTCATTCCTCAAGGGCCTCATACAGTTCTCTGTACAAAATAAGCACTCAGTAAATAGGATGTGATAATGGTTCTAATGGGAATTTCATCCACCTTCAAAGCCCACCTCCTCCAGGAAGCCTTCCCTAATAGTACCCAGCGCTTAGAACAATGCTTTGCACATTGTAAGTGCTTAACAAATGACATTATTATTATTATTATTTAATTTCCTACATCTTAAGTTGCATCAACCTAACAACCCCCCTCCCCCCCCCAAGCACCTATGCACACCCCGGTCTGCCAGTGGTTTGACTAGTACATTATTAAGGAATTAGGGGACATTTATCCAACAGCGCATCTCCATTTGCCTCCAGGATGAACCTGGCATCTTAGGAAGCCACAGGTGCACATGGGTGCACAGTGTAAGGCACCATGAGTGCTGTAGCATGAGTTTTCCTTAATGTGAGGTAATGTGGGGTTTTGTGGGAATACAGGCCTTGAATTTTAGGAGAATAATAGTAATGATAATAACTGTGGTTTTTATAAAGTGCTTACTATGTGCCAGGCACTGTAGTGAAGTGCTGGGGTGGATACGAGCAAATCAGGTTGGACACAGTGCCTGTCCCACATGGAGCTCACAGCCTCAATCCCAGTTTTACAGATGAGGTAACTGAGGCACAGAGAAGTGAAGTGACATGCCCAAGGTCACACAGCAGAGGAGAGGTGGAGGGGAATTAGAACCCATGACCTTCTGACTCCCAGGCCCATGCTCTATCCACTGTGCTAGAGAATCACTCAATCAGTGGTGTTTATTTAGCACTTATTGTATTCAGAGCACTGCAGTAAGCACTTGGGAGAGGACAACACAATAGAGCTGATAGGCACAGTCCTGGACCTCAAAAAGCTTACAGTCTATGGAAGAGCTTAGAGAACTGGGTGTATTTGCACCCATCCTCAGCAGTGACATACACATATTCAGCTGTGCACTTGTTTATTTGGCTATTTCACCATCACCTCATACTTTCTGCATGTTACAGCCTTGTTCACCAGGCAAAGGCCACCGGGGTGTCCCTGGTGCCTGCTCTAGTGTTTTTAGGGGATGTTCAAGAAAGCCCCTTCTCTTCTCTCGAAAGCATTTTCTCTATCCAAAGGGAACTTGTCTCAAACATCATTATTTTCGTTCTCTGTGTCAGTGGTCCTTAAACATTTCTCTCTCAGGACTACATTGGCTGGAAAAAGGTCCCCGTGAGTCACCACTAATTGGGCAGTGAGAATATTTTCCTGGCCCCATCTCCCAGCCATTTCCCAGAGTTCACCTTTCTAGAATGTGAGCTCATCACGGCAGCGTCTTTCTAAAAATGGCCTCAGGAAGTCCCCTAGGAAGGGACTGACAGGGCTGATACCCCTTGCCAGAGATGAAAACCTCCAGTAGTGGTAGTGGTGTGGCTTTGGACTATCTGGAGGCCTTTCAGTCGATCAATAGTGCTTACTGAGCCCTTTCTCTATGCAGAGCACTGTACCAAGCCATATACTACTGGTTCACCTTCGTCCATACTTTGAGAGCCATTGTTCTGGGTCATTCAGTCAGCAGATATCTACTGTGCTCCCACAGAGTAATTGGCATCATTCATGTGTGCACACGTGTGTGCCTGCATAGTGTTTGTGTCAAATGGAGAGGCCCAAAGTGAACTTCCTGGTAATGAACTCCATTCTGTCTTCTGCTTAGTTCTGCTGAAACAACTGTTTTCACTTTGTGTTTGGACTAGAACATTGTTAAAGAATAGCAAGGGCTTAGTACAATGCTTTGTACACAGTAAGTACTCAATAAATACCTTTGATGTTGGATAAGAGAACAGTCTTTGCACAGTGCACGTCTATCTGAACAGAGTGTCAGATGAAACAATTTGTGTTCATGCTCATGGCATCTGAGTGGGTGAGTCCGACAGTGCAAATTTTCCATAGCCTGAATGTTTGCAAGAATGTAGCCCTCATGTTCTAGAACTGGGTGTGTTTGGGAGTTTGACCACAGCAGGAGCTATTTCAATTTCATGGAAATCATTTCACTCTAGTAAAGGGGACTCCAATAATCCCGAACATTTTTCCTTGGTGGCGCTCTCATTTTCTCTTCCAGTCTTCCTTCATTATTTGAATTTAGGCCTAAAGGATTTTAGTAGCGATTCCTTTTCCTCTCTCATTTTAAGCTGCTCATATTTAAAAATCTTCTTAAGAGCAGCAAATGGCAAACAGCCATGAAATATAAAGCATGAATTAACGAAGCTGAGTACTGCAAATCAAGCAAGCATGTCTCAACTAAAGTGTCTTTGAACAATGATTTCTGGCAACGCAGATTTTCTGGGGCCTGTATGACCCCTCTTAATAGGTTCATGAGCGCTGAAAAGCAAACCCATTTATACTGCATTAAACTCGGAGATCTTCCCATTGTGGTAACCTCTAATGGACCCAAGTGGAGGACTGGTTCTAATTTATTTTGTCTCAGCTAAAAATAACCAATAGCTCCATGAAGCAAGCACCCAAACACAAAAGCTCTGGTTTCTTAGGGAAGAGAGCTATAGTTGAACTACCTGTTCAGTGCAGGCCAGCAGCAAATGCTGGTCACAGGCCACTGGGTGGGGCTCTCTAAGGGACAGGATTTCCAGGAGTAAGGCTTCTCATGAGAGGAGTAATGGGCAGGGCCAAAATGCAGGAAATGAAGAAGTACTTTTAGAGACAGGGTGAGAGAGTGAGAGACACTCATGAAACAGTGAGGGGAGGGGGAAGGGAGAGAAGCGGAGGAGGGAGAGACAGGGAGATTAGATAGGGAGGGAGGAAGAAAGAGATAGGGCAGTGAGTTGGGAGGAAGAAGGAGGTGGGGAGATGAGGTGAGGAGGGAGAGACAAGACCACCGCGCTGGGTGTCACTAAGCAACCTCCTCTCCATGGCCTTTCAGCACCTTTCATTCATTCAATTGTATTTATTGAGCACTTACTGTGTGCAGAGTACTGTACTAAGCACTTGGAAAGTACAATTCGGCAAGAGATAGAGACAATCCCTACCCAACAATGTGCTCACAGTCTAGAAGGGGGAGACAGACAACAAAACAAAACAAGTAGACAGGCATCAATAGCATCAAAATAGATAAATAGGATAATAGATAAATAGGATAAATAGGATTTATACTTTCCCCTCCCCACTCCAAAAGATGGAACAGTGGATTACCAGGGTACTCTCTCTGCTACCTAAACCTTTCCCCATTGCCCATTTCCAATGTAGACGAGCATAGGAGAATGCTAGTAGCATTTCCCTTGCAGTTGGTAATCAAAACAGTCTGTTCCTTGCACTTTCCCACCTCCCCTGTCTCTGTGATTCATTCTTCACAGAGGAGTGAGTTTTGATACTTTGGTACCAGTGGAAAGGCGAAGACTTGAGAACCACCTCTTCCTTGAGTACCATGTGGAACAATAATCTGTGAGGTTTTTGGTGGTTCTGTTCTGAAGCATCAGTGATTGCCTGCAAGTTTACACAAAATAGAGGCCCATAAAGAGATTTGTTCATTATAACAAAGTAAGAATGACAGCTAGGAAGGGTCAGTTTAGAGAATGAAGGATAACACCCCACAGTTTTCCATCTACATTTAGGACAGGCAGAATAAGCAAATATTTACTCAAAGATAGATCCAAGAAAACATGGCAATGGACACCTTCTCTGCAGGCCTTTATGCCCAGTAGATTTTCATCTGATTGGGGTGGTTTAGTGTGGTCATATCCGATTCAGCTGGATCAACTAGATAATCCCTTGAGGTGCCCTAGAATTTCCATGGTGTAGTGGATTGAGCATGGGTCTAGTAGTCAGAAGGTCATGGGTTCTAATCCTGGCTCTGCCACTTGTCTGCTGTGTGACCTTGGGCAAGTAGCTTCACTTCTCTGTGCCTCAGTTACCTCATCTGTAAAATGGGGATTGAGACTGTGAGTCCCACATGGATTGGCTTGTGTCCACCTCAGGGCTAGTACATTGCCTGGAACAAATAAGTGCTTAACAAATACCGCAGTTGTTATTATTAGTATTAGAATTCTGAGATCTACTCTTGGTACCTTTTTCCAATGGTGCTGGCTTTGGTTTTCCCATTTTGGGCAGTGGAAGTTGGGAAAACTGCTGGGGTGGCAGAAGAGGATTATGGAGAGCCATAGAGCATGGCTTCAAATGGGAAGCACACAAGGCACCTTATTGCTTTGGGACCTGGCAACTCTGCAAAGATAAGATTTGAAAAATTGATGGTAAAGTTAGTCCCTGTAATGGGGTTAGGCACTGGCAGCAACCTTCCCATGCCACAGTTCTTCTTGCTTCATGACTTGCTCCCAACAGTACTAGCCAAGTGGCTGTGGCCAGGAGAGGATTTTGTGAGGGTGAGGAGCCAGAAAACACATCTGGCCCTATTGGCCTCGAGTCATGGAAGCTGCCGATGGAGAGCTGGGTGAATTAGAGAGCAAACGAGGGCTCCGCTCTCCAGAGCTGGAGAACCCACATGGCCAATGATCTGGGGCTAGCCAGAGTCAGCTCAGTTCCTGTCACGCTCTTTGTCCTCTCCAGGGTCCTTTAAGAGGTGGTGGAGGGGGTCACTGCTCTTTTACTGCAGGGCCGAATGGTGGGTCGGGCACAGGTCCAGAAGAATGTCGGCCTTCTGCTGTGCTGGTTGGGGCAGCTGTCTTTGGTTTTGACCCTTGTTCTCAGGGCTCGTGTATGGTTACCTATTGAGAAGCAGGGCCGGAGACATCACTCCCTGGGCCGCCATGCCCAGGATGGCAGAAGCGTAAGAAGTGCTGAGCTGCGATATGCATAATTAGGTCATCTTTCCCATTTGTAGGGTTGGAGTCTTCTGCCCCTCCCCCCGCTTTGCTGGGTGGCGAGGCAGCAGAGTGCACAGGTGCCCTCTACTGTTATTGCTGCTCCTCCCTCCGGAGCTTAGCATGCTGCCACCCAGATGGGCAGTTGAAAAAATTACTGGGAAGAGGGGAGGTTCATCCACAGGAAAGGAGACACACATACTGGGGGTGGCGGGGGAAGGACACAAGATACTAGGCATCAGTATCTTCCCTGTGTTGGTGTGAAACCTGCAGAGGCTAGAAATGACCAGTACTGACACAAAGGTGGGTTTCCTCACAAGGAACAGGTAACAGTCTGGACCTGGGAACAGAATCAAGCATCTTCTCTGCTGGGTCTGAGCCTCAGCTAGGAAAGGGATGCCATTTTGCATTTGATTAATGATTTTCAATATTATATGGTAGCACTTTGGTTTCTGAATAATTGTATCAATCGATCAATCAATCACTGGTGTTTATTAAGCACTTACTGTGCACAGACTCTCGCTGTACATGTTTTATTCTTATTAATGTTGGTCTTTAGACTGTAAACTTGTTATGGACAGGGAACGTGTCTGCGAATTCTGTTCTTATATACTCTCCCAAGTGTTTAGTAGCCCCGTGGCTTAGTGGAAAGAGCACGGGCTTAGGAGTCGGAGGTCATGGGTTCTAATCCCGGCTCCGCCACTTGTCAGCTGTGTGACTTTGGGCAAGTCACTTAACTTCTCGGTGCCTCAGTTCCCTCCTCTGTAAAATGGGGATTAAGACTGTGAGCCTCATGTAGGACAACCTAATTACCTTGTGTCTACCCCAGCGCTTAGAACAGTGCTCGGCACATAGTAAGCGCTTAACAAATACCAACATTATTATTACAATTCTCTGCACATAGGGAGCCCTCAATAAATATGATTGATCTTCCTCTTGTCCCACTTGACACGGCTATTCTGAGACATTACTCAGCCCTAATAATAATGATAATAATAATCATGGTATTTGTTAAGCACTTTCTATGTGCCAGGCACTATACTAAGTGCTGGGAGGGTAGGTACAAGGTAATTGGGTTGGACACAGTCCCTTCCCACATACGGCTCATAGTCTTAATTCCCATTTTCCAGATGAGGTAACTGAGTCAGAGAAATGAAGGGTCACACAGACAAGTACCAGAATCAGGATTAGAACCCAGGTCCTTCTGACTCCCAGGTCCATGCTCTATCTGTTAGGCCATGCTGCCTACCCGGTTACTGTGAGAAAGCCAATTATTTGAACATCTTCATAGCAATGATGATGGAGTCAACCCATCAGGAACAATGGATGAGCCTCGGTCTTGAGACTTCAGAACCGAGAACCTACTCAGAGAAATTGATTACAGTGCTTGGGGCTTACTCTCACTTCCCTGCCAGTCCTGTTCCTCACAGAGTGCAGAGAGCAAGTAGGCCAGCAGCACACTGCTACATGCATGTGTGGTCTTCACCCCCATTAGCTGCTACCGAAATAATTGGGCCTAGAACCCAGGTCTCTGGTTTCCCAGAGCAGTGTTCTTTCAGTGGACCAACAGCAGGGTCTATACCTCTAGCAACAGAGGTACCAAATACCCTCTCTGTTGGTGACGGGTAGACAGGCAAGTCACTCTTGCTCAAGAAGGCTGAATTAGGATAATTAATTTTGGGTAAACAGGGAAGTTTTCCATTTCAGAACATGCATGTGGGGAAGCTTATTTTGATTTCAGGTTTTCTAGGTTTGGAGAATTGATTTGACTGGAGGCAAATCAGCTCAGCAACCAAATTGAGCTCCAGACTTTAAGCTTGTTCTGGGCATGTCTACCAACTCTGTTACATTGTTCTCTCCCAAGTGCTTAGTGCAGTGCTCTGCACACAGGGCTCAATAAATGCCACTGATTGATTGAGCTGTGGCAGGGATGAAATAAGAGCAGCTTGGTGTTTTGACAAGGGCCCCTCACACCTGCACATTACTACATGAAAGGCCCTGGAGGGAAATTTCCCCCAACTCCCCTGGCTTTCTGTAGCACAAGGGTCTTGTCCCGACCATCGTCCTAGTTATTTTCATATTCCTCAGGTGTGTGTTTGTTCTCCCTTTGCCACGGGTGGCAGCAGTTCCAAACCACGCGGCAGCCCCAGAGCGCTAGAAAGATCAGGAGCATTATTTATTTCTCTTCTCTCAACTGGTTCCTCCGGAAAATCAGCTGGATCCTGCTCATTTCAATTATTCATTAGAGCAGAATTAATAGCTTTGTGGAACACTGAGACCCGAGCACCAGTTTGGTGGGTACTATGATGCCCCAAACCACCAGTCAGCTCACTTGGCCCAACCCACACCCTCTTCTCTTTGTCTCCCTGGTCTGGGATGGAGAATAGCAACAGAGAAAAGCCTACTCACTAAAGGACTGGAGTGGGTAGAAGAAATAGGGCTTCCTGTGGCTCAGAAGGCCAGAGGGGGAAGGGAGGAGAGGCGGGATTGGCTATAGTAGTAAACTCCTTTCCCCGATTTCCTCCTTGGGAGTATAGATAGGGGTGGCAGGAAAATACTGCAGCTGTGGAAGCGGTGGCTGAAAGCTATGAGTTGGTTGATAAACGTGAAGCTTTCCCTCTCCCTATCTGGAAGGTTCTGTAAGTGAATTGGCTTGCTGCCAAGGTCCACTCCTTCCCTCTTCGCCCTCTTCCCAGCATCAGCATATCAGATCTGGTTGGGAGCATGGCCCAGTGCTGCTGCTCCTCCTCCTGAACCTAGAAAAGGAAAACAGGGGGAAGGGAAGGTGTGGTCTTGTATCTTTCTTTTCCTCCCCAACCCCCACCCCTTCCACTAAAGTGGTAGAGTGCACAGCAGGGATGTTGGCTGAAAAGAGCCTGGTGGCCTTTTCCCTCCACTGTCCCCCCAAATGTGGCTCCATGCACATTTCCGCATAGCTGGTGCTCCTCCCCCACACTGTGGCCAGCTCCACTCCCTCAGAAGGCTACTGCCGATTCCTCCTCGGATTACCTTCCCCACCCTTTTTATAAAGGGTATTTGTTAAGTTCTTACTATGTGCCTGGCACTGTACTGAGCCCTGGGGTAGATACAAGATAATCAGGTTGGACACAGTCCCCGTCCCACATGGGGCTCACAGTCTTATTCCCCATTTTACAGATGAGGGAACTGAGGCCCAGGGAAGTGAAATGACTTGCCCAAATTGACAGCAGACAAGCGGAGGAGCTGGATTTAGAACCCAGGTCCTTTGACTCCTAGGCCTGGGCTCTGTCCACTAGACCACACTGCTTTCTTTTGGGGCGATAAATGATCTTTGTATTGGGCCTTTGGGAAAGGCAGGGTGCAAGTCATCAAAATAATTCTGGTTTGTGCTTCATATGATTAAGGCTCTGCTCCTTAACATCCTGGACACACCAAAAAAAAAAAAAAAGGGAAGTAAGATCTGAGTATGATCTCAGGAGTTAGGTTGGCCTGTGGCATTATGTACAAGAATACAAGAATTCTTCTTTAGGAGAGCTTCATGTGTTAGAACCGTGGAAGTTCAGTACAATCTTGGTTAATTGAAGCACCCAGCCATTTTATGTTGCCCTAGAAACAGGAAGTGGGGAAGAACCAGGTTCAAACTCTATGCTTCTTGCTCCTCCTGGTCCTGGGTCCTTGCCTCAGTCTTCTGCAGAGTGGAAGACTTGCAACCAAGTAGGTCTGGGACTCATGGACTGTGAGGCTTTTGTGGGAGGGAAGAGAGAGCGAGAGAGAGAGAGATCAACTGAGCTGTGGCTGAACTAGAGTCCTCAAGAGCCACATGTTGCCAGGGAGCTGCAGGTGGGCAAACTCTGCCCAAGATAATATCCTCAGAACCAATGGAGGTTGCCATTTTACGCAAAATCACATTGCAAATGAAGACTACGATTGTGAGAAGGAGATTTGGGTGGGCACAGATTTGGAAGGGCCCAGCAGTGAGTGCCAGATGGAATTAGCAGACAAATGACTGCAAATCATTTCTAATCTCTTGGCTGAGTGGTTTTGCAGCAGAGGCTGGGAGTGAGCTAGGCACCAATAATAAATACCTTGAATTTGTAGAGCCTTTTTAGTTTTCCAAAGCGCTTTTACATAACTTCTCGCATTTTGTCTTCACAGCATCCCTGTGGGCTAGGGGAGAGACAGGTATTCTTCTTCTTCTTCTTTCAGTCTGGGAGGTTAGCAGCACAAATTGAACAACACAAGCTCCTTTTGACAATCCAGGTACAAAGGTGTGCCTTTCTTGGTCTCTCCAATTTTCAGAGGTAAAAAGGAGAAATTCCCCTTTTAAATACTCTCCTCCCCCACTCCCAACCAAACCTGCTTCTTATTCCTTGGTGATAGGAGTTAGCCCAGGGGAGAAGTGGGCAGTAAGCATCCAAACCCAAGTGTGTGGAGGTTGGGCTGTTAAGACATTTTTGTGGGTGGGTAACTATGGGTATTTGCTTGCAAGTCTGGGTTAAATACCCCTCTGTTGAACGTCTACCAGGGTTTTCATACACCAGGCTGGCTGAATTAAATACAGTTGTGGAACTCTTAGAATCCGTGTATCTAGCATGCCTGGAATGCAAACGTCTTCCTGTTGGGTTCTAAAATAGGCAAGTCCTTTTAAAGCATCTTCACTCAAATTTGAATAGAATAATTACATTGTGTTCCCTACTCCCCAGTTTAATAGGGAACTTTGGCAGATTAAATATTAAACAGTAGTGGCTAAATTATCAGCGCCTACACTGCCTGGTACCTCCAGCTCTGCTCCCTCCTTTAGGGGCTTATGTACACAAATGTACATCGAGTACTTAGTACAGTGCTTTGCACACAGTAAGTGCTCAATAAATACAATTAATAATAATAATAATATTGGGGGCAGGGTGGGGTCCAACGCTCTCATTTTCCTAGAAAATGAAGAATGCTTACCTGCAGGCAGAGCTGGGGTCAGGGTCTGGCTGACGTAGTGGGCTCTGGGATGGAATTCCTCATAGGGAACCAACACACAACCTGCCACGTCTGCTCTCTAGTTGTTGCCACCTTGCTGCTGCCTCTTCAGCTCCAGGTGTTGGAGGGAGAGGCAGAAGGGAAAGGGGTGCAGACATCAGTAGACCGAACTCTGGCCACCTGTATGTGCAGATTCCTCCAAATTACTGCTGTTTGGGTGCATGCCCCCGTAGCCCAAAAGGACTTCTGCGATGAGTAGCTAGCTACTGACTCAGTCAATCCAAGAGTATTATTTAATGAGCGCCTACTGTGCACAGAGTACAGCACTGAGTGCTTGGGAAAGTAAAGTTGGATTTTTGTCCTTTTTCCCCTTGTCAGCTCATTGCATGCATCCTTCTAGACATTAAACTCAGTGTGGGCAGGTAACATGTCTGCCAACTGTGTTATATTGTACTCTGCTAACTGTTCAGTACAGTGCTCTTCAGTCAGTTGGTCGTACTTATTGAGCACTTACTATGTGCAGAGTACTGTACTAAGTGCTTGGGAGAGTACAATGTAAAAATAAGCAGATACATCCCTGCCCACAGTGAGCTTACAGCCTAGAGCTTGCAGTAAGTGGTCAATGTATGTGATTGATTGATTGATTGATAAAACTAGTAAATGAGACAATTTGTGCCCTCAAGGAGCTTTCAAGTTGTTCCTAGATACTGGCAGTTTCAGGACTTAGGTTCAGAAGTGGCCACAAAGTGTGGGACCCCAGAGATGGGGCATCACTACACTGTGCCATTAATAGTAATAATAATAATAGTGATGGTATTTGTTAAGCACTTACTCTGTGCCAAGCACTGTTCTAAGCGTTGGGGTCATGAGGTTGTTCCACGTAGGGCTCACAGTCTTAATCCCCATTTTACAGATGAGGTAACTGAGGCCCAGAGAAGTCACATAGCTGACAAGTGGCAGAGCAGGGATTAGAACCCACGACCTCTGACTCCCAAGCCCATGCTCTTTCCACTAAGCCACACTGCTCCTCTATTGGCAACAAAGCCCAAGCAGTTATACCATATTGGCCTCCAAAATCAAATGATACATGGCTGGCCAGTTCAAGACAAGATGAAACTAAGTCTCTAAGTTCTGGAGGCAGATGATGAAAGAATTCTCTCTGACTAAAAGGACTTTAAGTGAAAGCAACAGATGTGTTTTTCTTTCTAAATGTTCTAGGACAATCAAAACAAATCCTTTTATCCATATTCTGGTGCTTGAGGGGTTTGGGGAGGGAGCAAATTAGCATCTGTTGAACTTTTGGGTGATGCAACTGAGCTACTGAATTATTGGAAAATGGCTCTTGAATGGCCAAGTTGTATGCAAAAATATCTAACCTGTCATTAAGCAGGACCAGAGGGAGCTTCAAGGAGGTAACAGTGGTGGGGGATGACCTGTATCTCGGGCTTCTCCTTTCCCTACTCGGGTGGCCACTGATGGTCCTCCTGGATACTGTCCACAAAGGCTCATGTGACAGTACCCCTGAACCTAGAGCATGTCTCCTGATTCACTACATTGCTCCAGGTCCTTGTCAAAGTGGACATAGTTTCCAAGCCGCTAACTTGGCAGCAGGAGCCAAGGTGGATGGAGGTTGAGCACTTAAAAGAAATCTACTGGACGTAAAAGCATCTGGTTCTGTGCCTGTACTAGAGAGGGAACAGACCAGCTGAAAGGTGGACAGGTGGCCACCCTACTCTTAAGCTCCCCCCATGTTACTGCTGGCCCCGTCTCCATAAGACACCTACCGAAAGTGCTACCCTTTGTCATCCCCCCCGCATCGCATCACCTCTCTCATCCCTCTAACCCTCATGAGACAGACACAAACACTCTCTCTCGTTCTCTCTCTATTAGTTCTGCCAGGGCTGGGGATGGGAAGAGAGACCCAAGGTCACCAGGCTATTGTGACCAGGCTACTAAATGTGGGATGGGTGGAATATGGGGAAAGGGAGAGAGCAGGGCCAAAAGTTATAAAGCCCTTTTGTTGACTCGTAGAAATAGCCCCCATACTGTTGTTAGCAGTTGAATTCCCAAGATACTCCTCCTGAGTGAATTTTTTGGGGTCAGGACTTCCAGGTATTGGTGAAGTCGTGTGTGTGTGTTGGGGGCATGAAGGGGGGTGGGTGTTGTAGTGGGCAGGGTACCTTGAAGTTAATCTAACTGAATGCACTTCCTGTTCAGCAACTTCCCCAAGGTTGATCATTTTCCAAGCAGAAGCGAAAAGGGGACAGGGCAGGGGAGGAGGCAGAGTGGGACTCCATACCCCATAGGACCGCCTCCCCAGAGAGCAGTCATTTACCCCCAAATTTCCTGGACCTAGAAGCCTGAGTCCAAGCTGTTCACCTGTCCCATACTTTCCTCTGCCCCTCCTAGCAAGGAAAAGAAGCCTTGGGTTTTTTGTAGGGATTTGTGGGCAAGCAGGAGAAAAGCTGCCAGCTCCACAAATTGGACATGGGATGGAGGATACTTTCTGCTTTCTCTCCCACTTCTTAGTAGTTTTTAATCCATCCCAACACTTACTACAGATTCTGGCACATAGCGCTTAATAATACCATAATAATAATCATAATAATAAATTTATTTATTAACAGACTTCAAAAGGTATTGAAACTCTGCTAGGCTTTCTTCTCGCCCCTGCCCCAACTCCAGCTATTGCATCCAAACTGCTCCCCACCCCTTGCCCCCACATAATTTCTGCCTTCCCTTTTCCCAGGATTTTTGCTTTTGCTCTGGAATGAGAATGGGACTGATAGGAGACCTGGGAAACTGAGTGCCTGCTGTCATGAGAAGCAACACAGAATGGAACTTAACAGGCAGAATTTCCCACCAATCAGATCCTTCCTGATGAAACCATTCAGAGGATGGGGTGGGAGGAGTGGATTATAAACCACTGATTAAACTGGAGGAATCTGAATGGCAAAAGTTTCCTGACAGTCCTTCATTTGCTGTGGGAGTTGTCAATGATCAAGTTGTAAACCAATCATGGAAAGGTGGGCAGAGGTGGAACTTGATAAGTAGCAGCTGCTTCTTCTTTCTCCTTTCTTTCAATGGCAAGGGTAAGCTTTCCCCCCACAAAAGCTGGGCCCCATCAGTGCCCTTTGGGGAAGCTTAATCCTAGTTACATCACCACAGCCCAGGTCAAAGTAGTCATACCATTGTTGACATCATCCTTATCAGTCAGTCCAGTAGTATATATTGAATGCTTATGGTATGCAGAGCACTGTACTAATGCTCTCCTTGAACCTCAGGGCTGTGGAACCCAAAAATGTAGAGTGGGAGGAGAACAGGTAGCACTGAGGAGGGCCTCTGAAACAGCTCTGCAAAGCCAGGCTTCAAGATGGCTCTTTATCCAGTTCCTTTTTTTAATGGTATTTGTTAAGTGCTTACTATAGCCCAGGCACTGTTCTAAACACTGGGGTAGATACAAGCTAATCAAGTTGGACACAGTCCATGTCCCATATGGGGCTCAAAAGTTCCTAATGGATGGTATTCTCTAAAGTATAAAAAACTATCACTTGTTTAGCACAAGCTGGCCCAGAATTAAATGACCCACAAAGATTGTCTTTCCCAATCAGTAAGTGGTATTTTTTGAGCACTTGTGTTTTGCAGAGCACTGTACTAAGCACTTGGTAGAGTCAAATACCAAAGAGTTGGTAGACATGTTCCCTGCTGACAAGGAACTTACAGTTTAAAGTAGGAGACAGTTATATAAATAATTATATTTCCTTTCCTTTCCCTCTGGAAATAGAGAGGGAGAAGATGGGGAGTCATATTATTCATTCAGTCATATTTATTGAGTGCTTACTTTGTGCAGAACACTGTACTAAGCACTTACTGTACAGTTTTCTGGGAGGATTTGGGGAGATCAAGGAAGCAGTAAAGGAAAGGAGTAAAGGAAGCCAGGGCAGCTTATATAGAGAGGAGCCTGGAAGAGGACCACTCAAAGCTCAGCACTTAGCTAATACTGTCCTGGTGGCAGCAGCTCTCCTGGACAGAAGGGAGACTGCAGAAGATGAGAAGGGAATAGAAATGAGGGAAGGGGAAAACGAGAGCTATAGAAGAGGAGAGCAAGTAGAGGGAGGTGGACAGAGAAGCAGAAGGAGGAGCGGGAGCTACAGATGGGGAAGAGGTGCGAACTGTGAGGAAGGGAGAGAAACAAGGGGGCTTGTGAAAGCTGGAAAGGGAACAGGGAATAGAGCAACATTTCATAAGCTCACAGATTTTTCAGTTTCAGGAAATTCCTCTGCTCTCTGCTAAATTTATAAATGGAATTTACCCATATTTAAAATAGGAAATCAGGATGTGGGTATTGATTTTCTTCACTGAGTCATTTTCTTTACCCTTAGATTCTTCAGCAGATCTCACTTTGGCAAAATTAGATAAGAGCCGTTAGGGAAAAGCTTCACAGTTTTTGGGCTTTGAGGTGGGATTTAAAAGAAGAAACGTTCAACCTGGCAGACTGGAAAAGAGTAATGGAAGGATATTTGTGGCATTACAGGGTGGCACCTAAGCAGATGTCTAAACAGACCGATATGAGGAAGAAGAAAGTAGGTGTTTTTTTTTTTTCGCCCAAAGAGCCGGGACTCTGCTGGTTGTACTGAGATCTTTGACTACTGGTGTTATCAATGGTTGATCAACTAATTGTAACATTGCCCTCTCAGGAGGGGAATACACCTCTCTGCCTGTTCCTTGCCAGACTCCAGGCCTTCCTTGCCAGACTCCAGGCCTGGGTGTTGGGAATGGCATTTTGAAACCTGGGGGTAAACAGTCCAGTCTGAACTTGGCTCTCTGCTTCCCCAGGTCATGAAAACCTATCACATGTATCATGCGGAGAGCATCAGTGCCGAGAGTAAGCTGAAAGAAGCGGAGAAACAAGAAGAGAAGCAGTACAACAAATCGGGGGACATCAGCATGAACCTGCTGCGGCACGAAGACCGGCCTCAGCGCCGGAGCTCCGTCAAAAAGATCGAGAAGATGAAGGAGAAGGTGGGTGGTGCTGTTGGTCCTGGAACAAAGCTGGGAAACCTTAACCTGGCTGGGTCTGGCCTCTGATCATTGTAAACTGGCCCCAGAGTTTCCTCTCCAGGCCATGACCATGAGGGTGAGAGAATGCAGCCTACTCTTTTAAGAACGCCTGTATGGCTTCGTGCAAAGCTATCAGGAGACTCTTGAGAGAAGCCCTCTATGCCTCTGTAGCATTCAGTAGCAATAAAGCTGGATTGAAGTAACAGAGAATTCTTCAAAACTGATGTGATAGGGGAAATGGGCCAAATTCATGCCAGGTCAGTCCATCCTCAGGCAAAGGAAGCATCTAGCTCCTCACGAGATAAGCTCACAAACTTTGTTTGCAAGAGTGGAAAATGGGGCTGGTTTCTCCTCACAGGAGCACAGTTAACATATTGGATGAACATTGTAAAGCATGATCCATGTGTCCTGTAATCTGTCGGATGTAATGTAAATCCAGGCAATAGGAAATTGGGAAACGGCCCATAAGAATGATGGGAGACTTGATGAAGACATCCTCTCAGTTTGCAGCCCAGAACTGACGTGAGCGTTACTAATGGCCGAATGCTTAAGGATGATTTTAGGAAATGTAACCAGAAATTAAGGAGGGATAGGCTAGGGTCAGATCAGAAAGGAGGAAATCAAGGGAAGAGAGGGACAAAGGGAAGGAGTGGAAAAGGGGGAGGAGGCAGTTCTCACCTGATACCTTTGCAACCATTTCCTCTCCTGCTGCCTCCTTCCCTATTGTTTCCACCAGAAGACACAGTCCAGTTCATGTGGGGCCAGCTTTGCTGTTTCTGCCTGCTATATTTCTGCCTGGGTAAGCTAGTATCTGTCTCCGGGGGGCCCTGGACTGACTCCAGGTACTAAAATTGACTGGCTAGCCCCAAGGCTGACAGAGCCCAAACCTGCAGACCTGAAACTTGCAGCCCTGGATCAACAGGCCCATGGTCTCTTGGCCAGCTTGAGCCTTCCTTCTCCTTTTCCCCTTCTCCCCCTACCCTCCATGCACCCCCTCCCTCCCCCTTGGGAAGCCTCCCATTAGCTGAGATATTTATGCTTCTTCCCCAACCTCTTTTTTCTTTTTTCCTTCTTTAGTGGGAGGTGGGACAGACACTAGATTTCTGTTCTGTCCTACTTAAATTGGGAATGTCTGGTCACCTTAATGTTAGGACATACAATGCCCGCAGATTTCCTCAAAACACTAGTGAAGGGGGAAAAAACCTGCTTAGCAGTGACTAAGGCCAAGAAATAATGTGTTAATCCAAATAGTTTGGAAATGAATTTTTAAAATCCCACCAATTTGGAATAGTTGAACAGTCTTTGGAGATGGCATTTTGATATTTATTTCAAATGTCATAAAGGTTTCAAAACGTAAAAGACATGAGGTAATCTTCTGATCACCCTCAGTGCTGGTAAAATGAGTCCCTATATGCTGTGTGCTCCAGAGCTTCAAAGAGACTTGGAGAAGTTGGAAAGAATTCAGAGAAAAGCTACAGAGAAAATTGAAGAGTTGAAAAAAAGAAGAAATGAAGTGAGGGTAGAGCTAGAGAATTTGATCAGAAGAAAAGAGGCTGCTGGATGCCTGAATGGGGGGCAAGGACTATGTTCTTTTAAGCCAGGGACAAGGTTATGGATTTCTAGTCTAGTAGTTGGAATAGAGATGGGTGGGGTTGGGAGTAAGCCAGAACCAGCTGGAACTCGTTTCTGGTATAGGAAAAGGTCCCCAGGATGGCCATTGAGGGGCACCCCCAACCTCAACTGCCTACTGTCTCTTGGGGCGCCAGCAGCTGCAGCCTTACCTCTTCCATTGTCGTATCTCTCCCTCTCCCCGCCACCAATAACCGTGGGGCTGTATGCCCGGCTTCTTCAGTGCCTGGCTGTTCACCCACATCCAACCAGAAAGTCTTGCCCACTTGCCTACTAGGATAGTGGGGGCCACTGGAATTCCAGACAGAATTTTTTTTTACAGTCCTTGCCGGATTTGAGTTTGTTCTAGGAAGATGTTGAGAGACTCCATCAATGGTATTTGAGTGCCTACTCTGGCCAGAGCTCTAGAGTCAGTCAGTTAATCCATTGTATTTGTTGAGCACTTACAGTGTGCAGAGCACTGTACTAAGCATTCATTCATTCCTTCATATTTATTGAGCACTTACTGTGTGCAGAGCACTATACTAAGTGCTTGGGAGAGTACAATATAACATAAAACAGACATATTCCCTGCCCATAATGAGCTCACAGTCTAGAGGGGGAGCAGAACAGCGTTAGTAAACAAGACCCCTCCCCTCAAAGAGTTTACAGTGTAGCCAAGCCCAGGATTCCTGCCCATTAAGAAACCTAGGAGGGAGCCTCCTGGTTGTTCATGATTAGACAAGTTAAATAGTGTTTGTTTCCCTTGCTCTCCTGGCCATTTCACTGTTCATTAGTGCCTCAATCTAAGGTTGGATGTGGGAAGGAGGAAGGTGATGACGGTCAAATCAGTTTTCTTTGCCCTATGTTGCAGCTGTGATAATGTATTGGCAGGGTGGGGCTCATGGGGAGGGTGGCTCTGTTCATTATTGTGAAGTATGTGGATTTCGTTTGTCACACTATCGCTGTCCACTTGGTACAGTGCTCTGCATCCCGTAGGCATGCAGTAAATTCCATCAATTGATCTTGGTGATGAAGCTGTTTAAAAAAAATCCCCAAAGCAAGCAGACAAATTCAGGAAAGGGAGCTGGCAGCTAATATGGCGTCTTCTGTTTTCTTTCTCCCCATTTCAGAGACAAGCCAAGTATTCTGAAAACAAACTGAAGTGTACTAAAGCCCGAAATGATTATTTACTGAACCTGGCGGCTACCAATGCAGCTATTAGTAAATACTATATCCACGATGTCTCCGACCTGATCGACGTAAGTGCCCTAGCACTACACACACACATACACACTCTCGTGCAAGTGTGTGCACGCACTGTTTCTCACTCACAATTTTCCTCTCTCAAGGCAGCTTGGAGTTGCAGATGGAGATCTGAGCAAATATACCCCTTGTACTTTTTCTGTGACGTGCTCTGTAGTGTCGGAGCAAACTGATTGGGCTGTTTCTTGCTGGTGATCCAGGAGCTGTTTGTTTACCACAAAGGTCCCAAGGTCTGAGGGGATTTTTTTTTTAAACCTGGACACGGGGCCTGTGTGTGTCCACAAGTAAATAGGTGCTTACATGTGTGGCTGTCGTAGAAATAGTGACTGACACTATTTTGCAGTGACTCTGCCTGGCACCTTTATCTTGGGTTTTCAAACTCACTGAGAATGTATACATGGGACAGACCTAACTGTATGTTGAAACATTTTGCTAGACATTATGCATGCACGGTCTAATGAGAAGCAGCGAGGGCTAGTCGAAAGTGCATAGGAATAGGAGTCGGGAGACCTGGGTTTCTAATCCTGGCTCCACCACCTGACTGCTCTGTAACCTTGGGGTAGTCACGTATCTTCCCTGGATCTGTTCCCTCATCTGTAAAATGGGGATTCAATACCCTTTCTCCCTTTCCTCTGTGTCTTATCTGTTTATCCTGTATATATTCAGAACAATTCCTGGTACATAGTAAGTACTTAACTTTTTATGGTATTTGTTATGCTCTTACTATGTGTCAGACACTGTACTAAGGACTGGTGTAGATACAAATTGATCAGGTTGGACACAGGTCCTGCTTATAGTCTTCATCCCCATTTTACAGATGAGGGAAATGAGGCACAGAGAAGTTAAGTGACTTGCCCAAGGTCACACAGCAGACAAGTGGCAGAACTTGGAGTAGAACACAGGTTCTCTGACTCCCAGGCCCTAGCTCTTTCCATTAGGCTACACTGCTGCTTCTCATTCCATAGTTGTTATTAGTGAAAAGACAATGGGTCTGGGAATCACATCTCAACCACTTGCCTACTCTGTGTCCTAGGGCAAGTTTTAAAATTCCTCTGTGTCTCAGTTCCTCATTTGTAAAACGGGGTTAATACCTACCTCTACTTTCCTCACAGGGTTTTTTTGAGGATAAGATGAGATTATTGTTGGGGAAATCCCTTTGGAGAAATAAAAAGTCTTTGCAAATTCAAAGTATTATTTAAGGTATTGATGAAAACCAAATTCATTAGCTAATGAACAGGGGGATTTAGAATTTCAGTTGGACTTTGTTTTAACATGCTTTCTTAGGAAATAAATTAGGTCAGTTCCCTAGTGTACTCTGACCTCAATGAAAGTATCTTCTTCTAAGGCAGCAATCTTGGCTACAGACTTTGTGCTATTCACCAAGACCCAGAGGAGGAAGGGGGTGTTCCCAGCATGGCTCTGGGTGTTTTTGGTGAGCCCTAAAATTCCACCCTTTCTCCATTGCTGAGCAGGTGGGTGAAGGGTAGGGGCTGGGCAGTGACAGTATGTTTGTGTATCTTTGGGTAAAGGGGAGAGGGGGAGAGAGAGAGAACTAGAGAACAGAAGGGAGGCACTGCCACTCAACCAGGAGAGGAAAGAACTTGCGGGTGAGCTGCTTTCCCCACTCCACTGCTCAAAGTTTGAGCACTTTATGTATGGCATTGGAGATCAGCACAACCCTCCCTCTGGTCCAGCCCTGTGAGGTGCCTCAGGGTAAAGGTCCACACAGCTCCCTCACCAGAGCTCATGGCTTTTATGCCTTGCCTGGGGTCTCTTAGTTTTGCGGGTCCCTCTTTCCTCACGGGGCTCAAGGTGGTCTGGCCCCGGACCACCGGGGTGCATCTTGGTCATCTTACTTCTAGTCCCTTGGCAGTGGCACCACTGGAAGGGCTTCATAGTTTCATAAATCTGACTCCTCGTAAACCGAGCAGCATTGACAAACTTGGGCCGGCCCTGCTGCAGGTGGGTGAGGTGCCAGGAAAGACAGCTAAAAACCTCCCTAGAGGCAAAGTACAGTCCCAGGCAAGCTCTGGTGGAGGGACATTGAGGAAAAGGATAGTGAGAAACAGCTTCCTGAAGCAGAGAGAAAACTCTTACGTTCTTTCATTCATTGGCATTTATTGAGCACTTGCTATGTGCAGAGCACTGTACTAAGTGCATGGGAGAGAACAATGCAGCAGAGTTGGTAGACACATTCCCTGCCCACAAGAAGCTTATAGTCTACAGTCCTCGCTTCTCCTCCCAGATTTTTCTGCAGAGCAGAGCCCTTTGGACAACACCAAAGCCATATTCCCACTGTAGAGTAGCCCTTCGTGGCATGGCCTGCAGCTTCAGGAAAAAGCAACCCTGGCTACAGTTGAGGCTCTGAGCTGTTGGATACTGCTCTCAGTCTTCTGATTTTCCTGGGATTCATTTTTAGCTTTATGTTTGAGTATTTAACAGTGCTCTCGGGGGTTATTTTATAACCCTGTCTTATATGACACTGACGAACTCTGGCAGACAGCCACTGTAGTAGTTTGGGAAAGCAATTGGCCACAGAAGGAATGATAAGCATTGGGTTAAGGCCATGCAGTGGGCATTTTTGTGGGATTGCCTCCTTGTTTGTGTGCACCTCTTTTTTAATATTTGTTATTTGTTTACTTTGTGCTCGGCACTGTACTAAGCACTACGGCAAATCCAAGATATTTAGATTGGACACAGTCCCTCTTCTATATGGGGTTCACAGTCTTAATCCCCATTTAATAGATGAAGTAACTGAGGCACAGAGAAGTTGTGTCTTGCCCATGGTCACACAGCAGACAAGTGGTAGAGCTGGGATTAGAACCCAGGTCCTCTGACTCCCAGGCCTGTGCTCTTTCCACTAAGCCATGCTGCTTCTCTGGAGGCCATGCTGCCTCTCCTCCTGATTGGCCCAGGAGTCTGCCCAATTGACACCTGTAGTCTAGGGGTTCAGGAAGCTCTGTATTGGCCCCCTCTGTGCCAGCCTGCTTGATCTGCAGACTACTGTGTGGTTTTCCAGGGTTGCCACAGGGTGGGGGTGTGTGACAAAATGCTATCCCATCAGGTTGATGTGCTTGCCAATGTGTGATCTTGGGCATGGCAGTTAACCTCCCTGGCCCTCAGTTTCTTCATCTGTAAAATGGAGATGAATTTCCTGCCCTTCCTTCCCCTTGAACTGTGAGCTCCAATTGGAAAAGGGACTGTGTCCAACCTGATTATCTTGGATCTACTCTACCACTTCGTACATTGTTGTCACATAGTAAGTTCTTAACAAATACCACAACTGTTATTATTTGACCCAATTACTACTGTTACTACTACCTCTTTGCCAAACCACACCCCCTATCCCCTTCCTTCAAAGCCCATTAGAAAGCTATCACCCCTGGGAGGTGTTTCCTAATTAATTACCCCCTCTTCCCAGTCATTCCTTCCCCTCAACCACCACCTCAGTACTCATACACTGTATGTATTTACCTACTGGTTTATTTGTTATTTATCAATTTATATGTGTTGGTTTTTTAAATCTCCTTATTTTATTGCATATTCATCAATTTATATGTACTTGTCTTCCCTATTACCTTGTAAGATCTTTAAGAACAGGAACAAAGTCTTCTGCTTCTTTACTCTGTGGCCTAGTGGAACGAGCACAGGTCTGGGAATCAGAAGACCTGGGTTCTCATGTTGGCTCTGCTGCTTGCTGTGTGACCCTGGGCAAGTCATTTAACTGTTCTGTACCTCAATTTCCTCATCTGTGAAATGGGGATTCAATATCTGTTCTCTCTCCCCCTAGACTGAGAGTCTTGTGTGGGACACTGATTTTCTTTTATCTACCTTAATGCTTCGTATAGTGCTTTGCCCATCGTAAGTGCTTAACAAATACAATTATTATTATTATTATTAGCACAGCAGCAGCAGCACAACATTAAATACTTTGGATGATGAAGTTGTATTCATCCCTCTAGAATAATTTAGGACAGTCTTACTTGAAGGCAGGGGCATGGACTAGATGACCTGTTAGGAGCCTTTTCCAGCCCTGGCAGCTTACTATTTTAGTCATTTACATTGAAAATTCATTTTTAGCCGGATGACTTCAGTGCTGATGTTTGCTTACCAAAACATTGTCAAGACCCTGAGAGGATTATGGCAGCAATTAATCCAAATCCTTTATTTGAGAATTTGTGTTGATAGAGTTTTCAAATTTCCTCCCTCACATCAGGATCTTTTAAGGCCCCAAGACAATTATCCACAGGGACCGATTAGATTTTATAACAACTCAATTGGTTTATAAAAATCAGTGAAAAATGTAATTGTTAATATGGTATTCCTGGGAAATTCTGTGGGTTAGAGACACTCAGACAAAGCCAGATCCCAGCACACTCTTCTCCCAAAAGTAGCTTCCACAACATGGGGAACGAAGGAGTTATAAGTAGAAATAGCCATTAAAAAACCCTACAACATACTATATAGGAAAAGTGAAATTTACCTGGTCTAGAGATAATTTTAGAAACAACCAAGGTCTCTGAGCTGGATCGTGGAATCTGCAGCTCTTCGCCTGTTTTCTTTTTTGAACAGGAACATTGTCTAGTTGGTAATTCAGTAATAGCTGAAAGCCTTTAGGGAACTGGGTTTGCCATCCTTGTTAGTGTTGTTGAAGAAGCACTGGTGATTTTTCTCTGGGTAAAGTGAAAAGGCCGTACTGTAATGGTTGTGAGGTTTTTGTTCTTTGCAGTGGCTGAACTGAGAGAATGACACTGAGTTCAGAATACCTTCAGAGTGCATTGTGAAGAAAAATCTAGCCAAAGTCGACGAAGAGTATAGAGGATTGGAGGGAGGGAGTTGGAATGAAATTTAGGTGAAAAGTAAATATGCTGAAGGCATCCTTAAAGAACTTCTGATGCAAAGGTTTTGGATAATGATGAACACTAGAAAGAGGACACCAACCGATTCTGGGAAAAGCAGTGAACTCTTTATTGTTAATCCTGACTTCTTCTCCCTCCTGCTAGAGCTGCAGTTGGCTTGCTTTTAGACATGCAGAATCTCACATTAATCTACTGCTGCCAGTAGTATACTTCTATAGCTACAGAAGGTTCAGACTTTCACTTGCAGGGTCTGGGCACTCAGCCATATCCTGAAGAATTTCCAAAGCTCTACCATTAAGATTTTCTGTTCACTAGGTGCCCTCTCCACGGGGCAAAGCTACAGTCAATTCTCCTATAACACAGAGAGTTTGGTGTTCTGAAAAGCCTTGTGTTCAAGAAATCTTGCCTTTTAGAATTCGAGCCTGGACCAGTGCCACTCACATGTGCAAAATCTTTTTTTCCAGTATTGCATTACATTCTATCCAGGTAGGTATGTATTGTGGGAAGAATGTTCCATAATTCTAAATGGTATTCTACCCAAAACACACGGGGAAAGCACACATTATTGAAGAATGGCTGTTTTGATTTCTCCTTCATAGTTTCCATTTCTACTCCTCAGGCTTAGTGCTAGTAACAATTGTGCTAGTTGTTAAGCACTTACTGGGTGCCAAGCACTGGGATAATCAAATCGGACACAGTCCCCGTCCCACAGGGGGCTCACAGTCTAAGCGGCAGGGAGAACGGATATTGGATCCCCGTTTAACTGATGGGAAAACTGAGGCCCAGAGGAATGAAATGATTTGCATAGCCGACAAGTGGCAGAGCCAGGATTAAAACCCAGATTCCCAGACCCCTCATGCTGAGATAGCCTTTCTAGGGCAATCAGCAAACTTTTTTTCCAGAGGCTCCACCTATACATTAACCATGAGGATAAGTATACTCTTGCTTTCAAATCCACTCGTCTCTGCTTTCCCCATAGCCAAGGGATGTTTTTGTAGGGTGGAATGAAAGGGAGGGGAAGCTGAGCTAGAATGAGCCTCCAGTGAGATGTGGAGTCTCCACAATCCTAGAGGAAACCAGGAAATTTCCAGAGAGATAGTCAGCTTTGTTGCCGCATTGATTGAGTTTCTGCCACTTCTGAGTGACTGTTGGAATGCCTCTTCTCACCTCTTTCTCTTCCATACGTATCTAACTCAGCATCCAGAACTGAAGACTTCCCAAAAGCTCCACCATTAAGGCTCTCTGCTCTGTAGGCACCACCTCCACTGGGGCAAAACTACAGTTAATTCTCCTATAACACAGAGAGGTTGGCTTTCCGAAGAACCTTATGTTCTTGAAATCTCACATTGCAGAATTTGAGCCTGGACCAATGCCATTTGTGCAAAATCTTTTTATCCAATATTGCATCACATTCTATCCCGATAGAATGATAGATTCTATCCCAAAAGGTTTTTAATAATAATTATGGTGCTTGTTAAGCACTTTCTATGTTCCAATCACTGTTCTAAGTGCTGGGGTAGATACAAGTTCATCAGGTTGGACACGGTCCCTGTCCCACGTGGGCCTCACATTTTTCTCTTCTTATCTCTATCCCTTCCATATCTATCTACCCCAGTGCTTAGAACAGTGCCTGACACGTAGTCAGCACTTAATAAGTACAGTAATAAGAATAATATGCTCTGTCCTGGTGTTGTCTCCCTTCTGTCCTTCACAACTCTTTGAGGAATCTTGCCCTGAGTTTGTGTTTATTTTCCTGGAGCCCCACCTCTCTTGGGATTATTGTGTGCAGAACAAGTGGTTGGGAGAATGCAATACAAATATTCCCTGCCCACAAGAAGCTATCACAATTGTTATTAATTATTACTGTACTGTTTGTCCCCTGAACATATGTAAAGAGAGGGAGAGAGAGAGAGAGAAAAGAGAGAGAAAGAACCCTCCTCTGGCAGCATAGCCTGTTTAACCATAACATGGGGCAGAAACTCTGGGCAATGGAGCCATGGTACTTCACTGCCCCAGGTCAGAATTTCATTCAGCTCCTTCCCCATTACTGACATTTCTCTTATTGTAGAGGGAAAAGAGCCAACAAATTTTCTCTCCTTTCCCTCTCATCTAGTTACAGGAGCGATCTCTCCCAAACTGGAAGCATGGGGAAGCAGATCGTAGGATAGGGCGGTAAAGTTTTTGTTTGGCAAAGCTGAATTGTAATTTTTCTAGCTTGATTATAATGGATGTTGTTGTGGATTTTAACTGTGATTCTTGGTTGTTGAAGAAATGAAAATGACAGCAGCCACTGCTGTCAGTAGGTGTTTTGCAATTCATTGTTTTGTTATTTTTCTCTCCTTAAGTGCTGTGATCTGGGATTTCATGCCAGTCTGGCTAGAACCTTTAGGACTTACCTCTCTGCTGAATATAACCTGGAAACCTCACGCCACGAGGGATTAGACGTCATTGAGAATGCGGTGGATAATTTGGATGCACGGAGTGACAAACACACGGTTATGGACATGTGCAATCAGGTCTTCTGTCCCCCGCTGAAGTTTGAGTTCCAGCCCCACATGGGGGATGAGGTACTCGATCCACATGGGAGCCCCTTCATCTCCCTTTCATTCCCTTGGTTTGTTCTCCATGTTTGCTCTTTGAGCTCTTCTTTCTTTCCTCCATCATCTCCTGGGTTCCAGCAAAAAGCATGCCTCTCCCACATCCTCCAATCTGCAGGGGGAGGTATCCAGGAAAGAAAGTGGGCTGGAACTGTATGGTTTCCCAAGTGTGAGAAACAGCGTGGCCTAGTGGAAGGATCTCAGGCCTAGAAATCAGAGGACCTGGGTTTTAATCCCAGCTCTACTGCTTGTCTCCTCTGTGACCTTGGGCAAGTCACTTCATTTATCTGTGTCTCAGTTCCCTCATCTGAAAAACAGAGTCAATACCTGTTTCCCCTCCTATGTAGACTGTGGCCCTCATGTAGGATCTGATTATCTTGTCTCTGAACCAGCACTTAGTACAGGGCTTGGCACATAGTAAGCACGGTCTTTCAGCCTTGCCTTTCTCAGACCCTGCCCCATTAGAGAAGGGGCCCCTCTGAAGGCCTCAATGTTCCTTTGTGGCCTTTGACAATTCTTTTATTGTGTTTTCTTTTCCTCTGTTCCCTTTGACATTTATAGGGCCTCTTTAAGGAGACCCCAGTGAATAGTTAAAAACCCAGTGCTTGAAAATTCCAGATGTAAGCTTCCTGCTAGTGACTGGGATCTGGAGTTTGCTTAGTTTGAATACCCTGGGACTAGTTGCTCTTTTGTTTGTGCTGGAACCCGGGGTGCTTCTGGCACCCGGGATTCATAAACCTGTTTTTGCTCCCAAAACACTTAGTCTCCAAACATCACCTGCCTACATCTCCCCAGCTCCCCACAGTTTCTCTAGAGCCTAAGCATTTAGCATAGTTCTCTGTGCATAGGAAGTGCTCAATAAATTCCATTGATTAATAGATTAAAGCCCCTCTGACGCTATTCCCTGAAGCTCTGCAGAGCCACTTTCTTCTCCATCTCCTTCTGCTCTTTGGGAGGATGACTAATCAGAAACTCCTGATGTAAGTGCAAGAGTTTCTACTAGCTAGCCAACATCTTGGATGTAGGAACATAGCAGCAAATGGCACTAGGACTCTGTCACCTTTACCCATTCTGTTGCTGCAATTGGTCTCTTGGTGGCAGTTCCACTTTTATTGGTTCTTTCTAGCTAGAAGTTCATTCCTCCAGGTAGTAAAGGATTCAAGGGAGGAGGGCCGGGAGTCCACAAGCTGTTACAGAAGTGTGAATTAAACAATTAGTCTTCATGCAATAAAGATGAAATAATAAGATATCATTATGTACCTTTTTAAGCAGGTTACAGGCTTATCAGGATATGTGAAAGCATCTCCTTTCAAACAGGGCACCAATTTCCTATGCCCTGCTGCATTCAGAAGAGATTTAAGTTTGTTGTGGGCAGGGAGTTGTGCCTGTTTATTGTTATATTGTACTCTCCCAAGCTCTTAGTACAGTGCTCTGCACACAGAAGATGCTCAATAAATGCAATTGAATAAATTAATTTTTTACATGGTATGTAAGTGCTTTTATGTGCAAGGCACTGTACTAAGTGCTGGGGTAGATTCAAGCTAATCAGATTGTACACAGTCCATGTTCCACATGGGGCTCACAGTCTTAATCCTCATTTTACAGATGAGGTAACTAAGGCTCAGAGAAATGAAGTCATTTGCCCAAGGTCACAGAGCAGACAGGTAGCAGAGCTGGGATTAGAATCCAGGTCCTTCCAACTCCCAGGCCTGTGCTTTATCCACTAGGCCATGTTGCTTCTATTTATTATGCTCTTCCTTTCTTCCCTTCTACCTTGGTCATAGTCCAAAAAGGAAAACTAATATCCCCTTGATTTCTATTGCACTCCCATATCTGTTAGCTGTTGAGAGGGGGAAAAAGGGTAACTTATTTACTAATTTGGTTTTCTTGATCTAGGTGTGTCAGGTCAGTGCCCAGCAGCCAGTTCAGACTGAACTGCTTATGCGTTACCACCAGCTACAGTCAAGACTGGCCACCCTCAAGATAGAGAATGAAGAGGTGAGTGATTTGGTTAAGTTATCTTTGTCTTGGAACATAATAATAATAATTGTGGCATATGTTAAGCACTTACTGTGTGCCAGGCACTGTACTAAGCGCTGGGGTGGATACAAGCAAATCGGGTTGGACACAGTCCCTGTCCCCCGAGGAGCTCACAGTCTCAATCTCCATTTTCCAGATGAGGTAACTGAGGCACAAAGAACTGAAGGGACTTGCCCAGAGTCCCACAGCAGACAAGGGGCAGAGCTGCGATTAGAACCCGTGACCTTCTGACTCCCCGGCCTGTGCTCTATCCACTACCCCATGCTGCTTCTCAGCATGTTTACTTTCCATGTGCTGGACCTCAAAGGTTATGTGCTGTATCCCACTTGGGGCAGCCAGGAAAATAAGCACCTGCGTAGGAAATTGAGGATACTCTGTCTCTCTAAAGGAAATTTAGAGGGTGTTTGCTGCACGCAGATGCTTTCTACTCTCTTGACCTAGTGCTAGGAGGAGCGGGTAAAAGATTGGGATAGCTAGGAATGGCTCAGGGTGGCAATGGTAATTGTGGGTGGAACTAATGTAGATTTTGCAGTCACAAAATTGTGCATGCAAATTTTTTTTAATATATTTAAAAATGGCATCCTCCTTTAAGCCTCAGTGACGGCTGGATTGATGCATTGGGTGATGTTGACTAGATCACTAGGTGATTTAGGGCAAACCATGTGTCTTAGCACTGGTGAAAATTTGCAATCAGAGATCCTTCAGGGAACCAAAACTGTGAGATGATGGAAGCGTCTCTTGACCTCTTGAGCTTGTCATAACATGTGGAGGGGGATGGCTTTCTTGTCTTCTGACAGCAGATGAAATTTTAACATTGAAGATTAGGAACCTAAAGTGGACAAGTACATTCATTCATTGATTTGGATTTTTTTTTTGTTTGCTTTATTTTGTAAACAACCAACAATCAGGGTATTTACTGAGCATTTACTGTGTACAGACCACTGTATTAAGCACTTGGGAGAGTTCAGTAGTGTAGGTAGACACGATTCCTGACCTCAGGAATCAATTTAAACATCACCTTTTTGCCAATAGGGTGATAGGAATTCTTTGCCAATAAACTGAAATAATTTTCCAATGCCCAAACATATTTTTCTAGCCTGCTCTTTCTTCTCTTTTCCCCTGACACAAATCATAACTTGCCCTAGGTGAGAGGATGAGTAGCTCTTTGCAGAGATAGTGGAATATCCAGCAATTAAGACATCCAAAGCAGTTGACAAACTTGCATTCATCTCCATGAGTAGATGGTGGGGACTGATGTTCCAGTGTTACGATACACTGGAATAAGAAGTAAAGTTAAATTTCCAAACCAGTGTAAAATCACTGGTTAAACACTGGCCTAAGCTCATTTCTCCTTATAGCACTTGACCCCTTAACTATTGGCCTTCTGCTCTAGCCTCCATGCTGCTATCAACCCGTATCTTCCCATTGATTTTGGGGAGGAATGTACTCTATTTAACTCCCCAGTGAGAGAGGCGAGAGGGTTCCTGCTTTCCTCAAATATCAGCTGGTAACTGATTTAAAGACATGGCTCAACCAAGGGTCAAGACAGTGTCAAACACTGTAACAGAGTAGTGAACTGGTGGGAGACCATCACAGCAGACAGCAATTAGGAAAACATTGGTCTTCTTGAGCCAAGGCTTCATGAAGAGTGGAATACCAACTACACAGGTGAAACAAAGAACTATCTTTACGTCCCGCCATTGCAGATGCGAGTGTTGGTTACACACTGTTATTTTTTCAACCCGCTCCCATGCACGGTTAAGAGCTCACCATTAGTAACGTCTTTGAAAACCTAGTCCAGCTATATATGTATTAGACACTTGGATGTCCCAGTCCTCTAACCTTCCCCCTAGTTAATTTATCAACTCAAACCTGCACATAGAAGACCGAGTAGCTGCTCTCAATGTCCACAGAAGACAGAAAAGAGGGAATGGGTTCATACTGCTGCAAGAGAGACTTCAGTTTGGCTTCAAGAAGGACTTCTTGAAATTGATTACATGCTGGAACAGGCCATATCAGTGGAACAGGTTGGGGAATCTCTGTCCTAAGGGAGCATTAAAAATTGGTACCAGTACCAAACCATGTGCATGATTTAAATGGATCTGGAGGCAAACCATTACCTGGGGATCAGTGATCCACAAAAATGGTTCTAGGCAGCAGGCAGAGTTGAGCTAGTATCCACTGGCTTTCCCGATATGCATGGATCTCTCTCTCTCTCTCTCTCTCTCTCTCTCTCTCTCACACACACACACACACACACGCCCTCCCCCCCCCCCCCCCCCCGGCAATCCCCCCTATTTACTAGAGGACTGCCTCTCTCCTGGCCTTTTCCTCCTCCCAAATTCATTCATTCAGTAGTATTTATTGAGTGCTTACTATGTGCAGAGCACTGTACTAAGCGCTTGGAATGTACAATTCAGCAACAGATAGAGACAATCCCTGCCCAATGACGGGTTTCTCTAACAAGTACCAGCCCGAGAAAGATGGGGTTTCCATCCTGATCATCCACTGCCTGGGACTTGGCTTGGCCAATCTTTTGGTACCCTGCAGTGACCTGCAGTGGAACCATATAGATGTGCACTTCCCTTAAAGAAGCAGTGTGGCTCAGTGGAAAGAGCACGGCTTAGGGGTAAGAGGTCATGGGTTCGAACCCTGGCTCTGCCACTTGTCATCTGTGTGACTGTGGGCAAGTCACTTAACTTCTCTGTGCCTCAGTTACCTCATCTGGAAAATGGGGATTAAGACTGTGAGCCCTACGTGGGACAACCTGATTACCTTGTATCTACCCCAGCACTTAGAACAGTGCTTGGCACATAGTAAGCACTTAACAAATACTATTATTTTATTATTTAAGGCTTAGCCAGATGATCTCTTGAGGTCTCTTCCAGTTAGGGTTCTTGGTTGTACGACACTCATTCTGAAGCACTGGGCCAAAGCAATGACATGGCTCAATTTTAGTTGGCTTTACAGCGACAGGGCTGTTTCCTGTGGAGACTTTAAAGGCCAGTTGGTTGAAGATGGATGCTGATATGTTTGAGTTAGTTGAATCGATGCCTCGAGAGGTGAGAATCAGTTGCAGATGGTTGGTTGAAGACACAGTTCAGCAATCAAGCGGGCCAACCTTGTATTTTATAGGACTGCTTATTTGACTCTTTTCCCATTTTCCTTTACCTCTCATTTCCCTAGGTCAGAAAAACATTAGATGCCACCATGCAGACTCTGCAGGATATGCTGACAGTGGAAGATTTTGATGTATCTGATGCCTTCCAACATAGCCGCTCCACCGAGTCAGTCAAATCTGCTGCTTCTGAGACATATATGAGCAAAATCAACATTGCCAAACGGAGAGCCAACCAACAGGAAACCGAAATGTTTTATTTTACGGTGAGTCTAATCTTTTGCTGTCCAGTACACCCAGTACTAATTGATGGCTGCTGTCCCATTCACTCTTCTCTCTGGAGAGCACCAGGAACCTGTAGGAGCTATGGAAAGGACTTTATTTAATTAGACCTAAGAATTCACATGAAATAAACAAGAGGTCATTTTGCTTTGATTTTCTGAAACAAAGGAAGTGAACTTGAAAAGAGACTTTAAAAAAAAAAAAGTAATACTGAAAATGAACCAAAGCAGAATATGCCCACTTTCCCTATACTGCAGGACTCATGTTCTTGCAAAAACTCATATTAAGGGAAATTTGCCTTGCAATACTCACCATGTCTGGAGAATGATTTTTCCAGTGCTGTGGCACACTCCATCCAACAAGGCTTCACATTGTCGGAAGAATGACATTCTAGCCAAAGTGCGTAGTAAAATACGTATTGTGGCGGAAGTGTGTAATCTGGAATGTTCAAAATAATCGTTCTGAACTCATGTGACACAGAGATTAACCAAGACCGTTACTTGTGTGTGCTGTGATGAGAATGAATAACACTCACTAGATGCAAAGTTTACTAAGTAATAGCAGCTGTGGAGTTGAATCTCTGAATGTCGCAAGTTCTTTCGGCTGGGCCTAGACTAAGAAAATAATGCAGATGATAATACAAGTGGCTTGCAAGTCACCTTCCTGCCTCCTCCCTAATTGTCTGGATTGATTTACCACCATTTGGTGATGTTTTTTGTTATATATTTCACTCGTGATATTACATACAAACAGAATAACTAATATTTCACTCTGGCAGTTCAGATGAACATATTCTTTGGGCCTTATTCATACCTGCTAGGAAATAATTCCTAGTGGAGAGAGCACAGCCTATCGGTCACTTCTTGGCCTAATACAGACAATATCCTTATAACTGTTGCAGCCAAACAATATGCCTTATGACAGCTGCCGCCATGCCATGCTGCCAAACAGAGTAGCTGTTTCTTTCAAAGCAGTAGTGCTGAAGCCAAGAAATCCATCTAGTTCATGTCATTTCTCCGTGACGGTGGTGGTCAGGAGAGCCATTTTCCTGTTTCAGGACGTAAGGCAGTTATGACCTGTGTACTCTCCTGCACCAACTTTCCTATTACACTGCTGGAAGCAGACAGGGCAACTGACCCTCTTGGGGACTTGGGGCTGGCCACGACAAATAGTGGAGGCAGCCCTAGTGTTTTCCTTGACTAACACCCTTCTTACGTCCTACAGTATCTATGGCAGATGTTCTCCCAGGAGGGTGGGAACTTGGCTGATGCCATCATTGCATTTGGACCTGGTGAGGTTATCTTATTCCTCAACACTGAAATCATTTCATACTATTTACTGTTAGTTCTCTTCCCTAAGCAGAATGGGGTATTTGGTCATGAAAATCATCTTCTTCCATCCTTCTCCTTTGCCCCGATCTCTGGACTTGTCTAGAAAGACATTTGCCTGCAAATCATCTTTCCTGCTTGAAAATGTGAAACCATTCCCCCAAATACAATGAGACCTTCCATAGTGGCTGCCATGAGTGGGTCTGGTAAAGAATCTCTCTCCCCCTGGAAATTCTCCATCTTGATCACCTTTGTGTAAATGCAGAAAGGGACAGCTTAGAGACTCTGTGACAGGAGAAACAAACTGCTAGCTTGGTTTTGCTGAGCCTTTTTCCAGACCACACAAAAGAAGATTTTCATGGAACTCTTGTCTTAGGGATTTCTACTGACCTAACTGTGACCTGAGGTGTGTGGCACTGGACACAGGATTCTAGGCTAACAGGATTGAGGGGACTGATATTTAAATAGCAAAGAGTGAAAGAGCAAATTTCAAACCCTTTTGCTCCCCTTTACTCAACTTTGGTTCATTTGAGAGCAAGGGATTCTCCCTTTAATTCCTAATTTCCGAATCCCCTGCTTCAGTCTCCTGATGGCTCAAAAGCTGTTACAGTAAAAGAACAGTTTCACACAAAATCTTTACCTGACTTGTGCTTGTGTTTTGCAGAAATTTAAGGAGTATGTCAATGGCAGTAATCTTATCACCAAGCTCCAGGCTAAGCATGATTTACTAAAGCAGACCCTTGGAGAAGGTGAGTTGGGTGATTCCATTCAGGCAGAAAGCCCCAGTTTCACAATAGGGTGTTTTAAACTCTGGAGTCTGGAAATAATCACCTGTCCCTGATTTTTCTTGAGATGCATGCCAGCCAGCACTTGTGGTTAGCTGGTTCTCCAACTGAAGTCCTTGCCATCCTCCAAGGTGTCAGCAATTCCTTTGGAATGCATTTTTTATGAGGTACCTAGTGGGTTACTAGAGGGAAAGTTGTAGATGTACGGGAAGTTGGGGGTGTTACACTGGTTCATCTGTTACTTAAGGTGGGCATCCAGGAGGGCAGTTGTCACATGCTTCTACAAGCATCCTTATGCCACTTTTGGGGACTGAACATGAGCTGGATGGACCATCAGCCTGACCCAGTTATTGCATCGCTCACCTTCTTATGTTCTTATTACATACTTGTAGCAATCCTGTTTTGGGTCCTCCTTTATGACAACCACATTTAACAAAAATTGGCTTGGCACTAAGCTGAAAAACCTACTAAAACATACCCAACATCCAGAAACCAAATAGTTGAGCATCATTTTTTTTGTTGGGGGGGGAGTAGAGGAGGGGTCAGTAGGGGAATGTAGCCAAAGATGGTCATCAGATCATCAACACTGAATGGTTACTACAATTCAAAGTCACCTTGATAAAGAATTTGGACCTTCCCTCCAAGTTGTAATTTTTCTATCAAAACCACTAATTTTTTTATTCTCCTAACATAGCTGAAACTCAGGTCATCCAATTTTGCTCTCGCATTCAGAAACCAGAAAGTGGAACCGACTAAAGACAGTTAATGAACCTGTCCAATCTGTCCCTTGTGTTCCCATGCGGCAAGTGATGAGTAAATGATAAAAAAAATCAAATCAAGTACTTTCCGGTGAGTCATGCATAGTATTGACAGCACCAGAGGAAAGGGCTTTTTATGAAAAATGATTCAGCTCTCTGCCTATCTCCCCTCGTCTTGCTCGCTTTGCCTAGCACAGTGGGAGAAGCTGTTATCAGTTCACATGTTTTGAGAACTCACTGTGATGGGCCTCATGGAGACTTGACAGAATATAGAAGAGATAAAGGAACCTCCAATTTGTGGAAGAGAGAAATCTATCCTAATAAACAGTCAAAATTGTACCCATATCAATTTAAAACAAGTATTCTCTTTCACACACAGAAATATATATACACACACACACACATATATATATATATATATATGCATATGGCTAACTTCTAATTGCACCTCTACACACTCAGATGATCCCATTTCTGTGGAAAGGTTAGTATGTGAATTTACACTTCTGCTTTGCTGGGAAAGGTTCTGGGAGAGGCATATATGGATCTAGGCTTGGAAGAGTACAAGGGACTTCGTTGGGAAGAGTTATTCCACATATGAACTTGAACATGGGTCAAATAATGCAGCAGGAGGAAGGGGTGAATGTAAGGGGCAATGAGAAGGTTTGCCTGAGCAGAGGTGACAGGTAGGTCACTGTTGGAGAGGAAAATGATTAAGTACAGTCATACAGACCGCCTTTCAAAAGAGTTTATATTCAAATCTGAAGCCCCGAGGAGCAGTTGGATGATGTTGCGAGACCTGGTTAAAGCAGAATTTGATGAAGAAAACTCTGATGAAGACATACATATTTAAGACCGATTGAAGTTTTCTTCATCAAGGATGGGGAGACCAGCCAAGAAGCTTGCAGATATCAATCAATGGTATTTATTGAGCGCTTACTGTGTGCAGAACACTGTACTAAGTGCATGGGAGAGTACAGTACTACAGAATTGACAGGTTCCCTGCCCATAATGAGTTTACAGGGCAAGAGATAAAGAATGAATGCTAAATAAATATGTATCGATAGCAGACTTTGGAGAGAGAAGAGGAATGAGACAGCAAATTTGCGAGTATGCTTGCAAAGGAGGATGTCGATCCAAGATAGGGTGGTCAGGAATAAGAATCAGTCTTGAAGAACAATGAGGATGAATTCTGAGGTTCTGAACTTAGGCGACCAGGAAGCTGGACAGTGAAAATAGATCAGGGGTAAGAAATGAATATTGTCACTTTCATTTTGTCATTTTGGACAAGATGTGAGATCCCACACACAGTGGGATGTATGGGAGTGGGCTGTGGGAGACTACTCAGAGATACAGATGCGGATCTGGATATTATCCATGTGGCAACAATAGATAAAAGCCTGGGAGTGGATGAGCTCCCTGAGTTAGTAGATACAAAAAGAAAAAGAATAGATCTTCAGAACATATCCCATTGTCATTGGAAGGGTAGGGGTGTGGAAGCTATCAAAAGAGACACTGAAAAATAATTTTTACAGGTTAGAGGGTACCCAGAAAGAGAAAGTGCTTCAGAAGCTTAGTTCAGAAAAAAATTGGAGAAAAATGTCAGCACATGGGTGTTAAATGCTGCAGAGTACTAAATTAAAATGTACTGATAATAGCTATTATGATGATAATTAGATGCATGTAGTGCATCATAATAACGATATGTATTCAGAACCCAGTGGGTGCTTTCATGCTTGGGGGAAACATTCAGGCTACACAATTGGGGTTTTTCTTTGATGTCTCAAGCGGGGCTTCAATATAGATCACGCAGTTCTGTGACCACACTGCAAGTCATAGCTCACGTTGCCCTCTCCTTGTGGGTTGCTGGCCAGAGAAGGTCAGAGGTCAAGGTGAGCTCCTGTTTCTTTTTCTGTACAACTGCTACTCCTAAAAGAGAAGTGATGGGATTGGTGTGAACAGCGCTCAGTACAGCGACTGGCACATAGTAAATGCTTAATAAATGCTACAGTTATTGTTAACAGGATCATTTGTCTGCCCAAGCCCATCATCCTAGCATAGTCAACTGCTGACCTCCCTCATAGTCAGCATTAGCCCCAGGTCAGATGACATTGGCATTGATCAGAGTCTCCAATAATACTAATAATTGTGGTATTTGTTGAGTGCTTACTCTGTGCTAAGCACTATATCAAGAGCTGGGGTAGAGACAAGACCATTAGAGCAGACACAGTCTCTGTCCCACATGGGGTCACAGTCTAAGTTAGGAGGGAGTAGAACTTAACTTTTCTGTGCCTCATTTTCTTCATCTGTAAAATGGGAATTAGGTGATTTGCCCAAGGTCACACAGAGCAGGTAAATAGAGCTGGGATTGGAACCAGGGCCCCTGACTCCCAGGCCTGTGGTCCTCTCACTAGGCCACACTGCTTCAGTCCCTTTCCCCACCTCTCCTGGTTGCCATCATAATTCACAACTCAGAGGTAAGAGAGACAGAGATACTGGGTTAAATAACTGATAACTTTGTGGATATGCACTCCTTTGGCTTTGTATTTCTGACCTTGCCTCAAACACAAGCCATTTCCTTTCTATGACTTCAGGGTTTGGTGCGGGGAGAGGGGAATGCTATTATTGTGCTCATCTAAGCCAAGGAGGTGGTCCGCCCTTCAACCCGACTTTGATGACAATGCTACCACCAGGTGATTAATATAGTGCTCTGCACACAGTAAGCGCTCAATAAGTGCCCTTGATTAATTGATACTGACATACCAGTGGCAGCACCGTCATTATTCCTCTGATTGAAGTTTGTGTTAGAGGAGCAAAGCATATGGAATGGATTGTGGTAGGAAGGGGAAAGCTGATTAAGTGCTTTGAAGCTGATGGTAAGGAGTTTCTGTTTGTGGAGGTGGGTGAGTAACCACCGGCGCTTCTCGAGGAGTGGGGAAAGGTGGACTGAAATTTTTTTAGAAAAATGATCCGGGCAGCAGAGTGAAGTAAAGGCTGGAGTGGGATGAGACAGGATACTACAATTCAGCTTGCACACTTCACTCCTCTCACACCAACCTACTTACTATACCTCAGTCTCGTTTGTCTCACCACTGACCCCTTGCCCTCATCCTTCCTCTGGCCTGGAACTCCCTTCCTCTTCATATCCAACAGATCACCACTCTCCCCACCTTCAAAGCCATATTAAAATCACATCTCCTCCAAGAGGCATTCCTTGACTGAGCCCTCATTTCCCTTACTCCCTCTCCCCTCTGCGGCACCCTTGCATTTGGATCAGTACCCTTTAGGCACTTGATATTCATCCCACCCTCAGACCCACAGCACTTATATTAATGGGTGTCTCCCCCCTTGTAGACTCTAAATTCTTTGTAGGCAGGGAAAGTATGTCCCAACTCAGTTGCATTCTACTCTCCCAAATGCTTAATAGAGTGCTATGCACACAGTAAGTGCTCAATAATTACCAATGACTGACTTCAGAAACCCCCTTCAGCGACTTTCTGATCTTGTGTCTGATGGTTGAATGCTTCACCTTTTGGTTTATTAGGAGACAAAATATGGCCAGCTGATTGGTCACATTTATATAAAATCAAATGCTCCAGGTTCAGAAGACTGATTAAGTTTTAACATCTCAAGTGGCTGTTCTAATTTGCAGAAGAGCATGCTTCTTTCCTAAGGCAGCATCAGCTGTGTCACAAGCAATCCTTCATGGCAAGACTCTCGCTGAAGCTCTTAATACAATAAAAAATGAACTGGATTTTGTTGGCCCCAATCCCAACATATTTTGCCTTCCAAGTTTATTTAGCCTTCAACCCACCCTTTGCTCTTAAATGTGATTTTATGGCCTCCATTATGTGTTCTAAGATGACTGTAGCCATCAGATACTCCAGAAAAAAAAGAAAGCTTAAGTGTAAGGACAGTTATATAACAACCCATTAGAATCATCACTGTTCCCAGAATTTTCCTCATACAGCACACTAGGTCCTCATTCATGGAACAGCAATAGCATCCATTAAATTCTCACAGGGGCTGACCATGTTTCATATTGGCTTGGATCTTGTTAGGTCTAATCAATCATGGCAAATTGCCAGGCAGAGATGAGCCCTGCATGAGCAGCTGTTTCCACATTCCAGATTCAACATATGGGAGGTAAGGGAGGGGTGGAGGAGCTAGGGGGAGGTGTTAGTGGGAGTTTGACCCCAGAGGACCTTTCCCATAGTTCCAAGTTCCTTTTGCAGAAGAAAGGGTTGTCTCTCATGATAGCTATGCCAGGGAGGTGCCGTCAATCACCGTGGTAAGTGATGGTTATGAAGGATGGACCACTTATTGTAGCCCAACAGAGAAAATTTGAATTCGGGTGAGCTGGGTCTTCAAATGTTTTTTACTGTCCCCACTCACTGCTCACATGCTTTGGCAGGTCCACTCTGGTAATAGTGCACATGAGGATTGTTGTGTTTAAGATGAAACCTTCAGTCTGACTGTGCAAGTGAGGATGACTGATGAGGGATATGGGAAAGTTGCTTAAATAAAAGTAGCCTGTCGGATCTTGAACATTCATTCAATCGTATTTGTTGACCACTTACAATGTGCAGAGCACTGTACTAAGTGCGTAGGAGAGTACACTACAGCAATAAACAGACATATTCCCTGCCCATAATGAGCTTACAGTCTTGGGGGTGGGGGGAGAGACAGACATCAATACAAATAAATAAGCGTTCCTTTGAGTACTTCTCTGTCTTGTTCCTGGACATTTGGGCCTCACATATAAACAGACATGTTTACTACAGCATCCTTGATAATATTTCTTGAATACTTCCTGGGTGCCAAGCATACTACTAGGCATTTGGCTCTTCATACAAAAGAAACAAAGGATGCAATCTTCCCTTTGAGGAGTTTACAGTGTCTGTGTAGATATATAAGTTGATCAATCTATCATAGTTCAGTTGTATTTATCAGTGCTCATAGTTGGAGAGAATAGATATGAACAGTGAACCAAGTCTAGACCATATGCTCATTGTAGGCCGAGAACATATCTACCAGCTCCGTTGTACAGTTCAGCACACAGTATGCACTCAGTAAATACCATTGGTTGATTCTTTGACTGGACATGCCATGCCATCAGGTGTCTTAGCACTCATAAATGTATCTCCCCCCTCTCTTGTATTGTACTTTCCCAAGAGCTTAATATGTTGCTCTTCAGTCACTTATATGACCATTGTTCATATCTGTTCTACCACTCTCAATACTGCCTTCTCCTTTGGATTGTGTGCTCCTGAGTGCAAGGATACTTTTGACTGTTCCCCAGGTGTGTAGTACTTGATATATGCTATTCACATTGATACAGATACTGAAATTCCAGAGGTACTTACTTGGCCATCAAGAAGCAGTGGATGCAGTTTTTTCAAATTTGGACCCAGGCAGGTGAAATAGAAGTAGCAAATGTGATGCTGAAATGCCAACTTCTGGCACCAGGCTCTTAGGGAGCCCCCAAATCTTGGAGTGGCTATGTCATTACCTGTGATTGGGCCGTCCGACTGCTGGCTTTCTTGACTTTAATAATAATAATAATAATAATAATGTTGGTATTTGTTAAGCGCTTACTATGTGCCGAGCACTGTTCTAAGCGCTGGGGTAGACATAGGGGAATCAGGTTGTCCCACGTGGGGCTCACAGTCTTAATCCCCATTTTACAGATGAGGGAACTGAGGCACAGAGAAGTTAAGTGACTTGCCCACAGTCACACAGCCGACAAGTGGCAGAGCTGGGATTCGAACTCATGAGCCCTGACTCCAAAGCCCATGCTCTTTCCACTGAGCCACGCTACTTCTCCCTTGACTTTCCCACCAGAGGTGTAGGTCCCTGGACTAGGTGCCAGGGGCCTGATCCCAGGCTCCCTAAAGGGTCTGGGTAGGGCTGAAGTGGCTCCTGGCGTGGAGATACATGTGAAGATGGTGCTGCTCAAGCTGCCCCAAACTTTGTGCATGCTCACTGAGACACTGGCAGCTGGCTGCATTCCAGCCTGTGGCGAATCCACCCCCAACAAATAGCTTGATGACACCATTTTATCATGCATCTATGAATGTAACCAGTAGCATGGAGGAACTGTCGTGGGGAACGAAGATGTTGTTTTCCCAGGAAGGAGAAAAGGGGTGAATCTGTTCTGATTCTCATATTCTTTACATCATCCTCTCCTGGTTCTCTTCCCGTCTTTCTGGCCACTCATTCTATCTCTTTTGTGGGCTCCTCTGCCTCCCATGGCTCCTCTGCTTCCCATCCCCTAACTGTAGGAGTCCCTCAGAACTCAGTTCTGGTCCCCCTTCTATTTTCCATCTACAGACACTCCCTTGGACCATTCATTCACACCCATTGCTTCAATTACCATCTCTGTACAGATCTACACCTTCAACTCTACTCTCTCGCCTTCTCTGCAGGCTCTTATTTCCTCTTACCTTCAGGACTTCTCTACTTGGATGTCCCGCCGACGCCTTTACCTCAACATGCCCAAAATAGAACTCCTTATCTTCCCACCCATATCCTGTCCTCCCCATGACTTTGCCATTACTGTGTCACTACCATTCTCCCTGTCTCACAAGCCCATAATCTTAGCATTGACCTCAACTCATCTTTGTCATTCAACACATATTCCATGTCAACACATCCTGTCGATTCAACCTTCATAACATCACAAGAATCCACCCCTTCTTCTCCATCTAAATTGCAACCACATTAATTCAAGAAATTATCGTGTATCACCTTGATTACTGCATCAACCTTCCTGCTGACCTCCCTGTCTCCTGTCTCTCCCCACTCCAGTCCATATTTCACTCTGCTGTCCGGATCACTTTTCTACAAAATTGTTCAGTCCATATTTCCCCATTTTTCAAGAACCTTCAGTGGTTGCCCATCCATCTCCACATCAGAAACTTCATACCCTTGGCATTCAAGCACTCAATCACCTTGTCCCTCCTGCCTTACCTCTCTGATATCTTACTAAAACCCAGTCCACACACTTTGCCCCTGTGATGCCAACCTACTCACTGTACCTCAGTCTCGTCTACCTCACCGCCAAACCCTTGCCCACATCCTGCCTCCGGCCTAGAACTCCCTCTGCCTTAATAGCCAACAGACGATCACTCTCCCCACCTTCAAAGCCTTATTAAAATCACGTCTCCTCCAAGAGGGCTTTCCTGACTAAGCCCTCATTTCCTCTTCTTCCACTCCCTTCCACATCACCCTTGCACTTTGATTTGTATCATTTATCCACCCCTCTCTCATTTATGTACATATGTGAAGTTTATATTAATGCCTGTCTCCCCCTCTAGACTATAAGCTCATTGTGGAATGGGAACATGTCTACCAACTCAGTTATACCATACTCTCCCAAGGGCTTAGTATAGTGCTCTGCACACAGTAAGTGTTCAATAAGTGTGATTGATTGATTTTTCCTTGGCCAGGAAGTTCTGGTCCCTTGGCTCATAGCAAGGGACTCCTGCTGTAGCACTAGAGAGTTAAAGGTTCTATCTAGCTTTTGCCGATGCCATTCCCTCTGCCAATATGCAGAGTAGGAGTCCAAAAGTAATTTTAGAATTTCAGCCTTGTAAAAATGCTGGAAGAAGAAATTCTCTGCAATATTGTGGGATAAAAATGTGTATTCTGGCCCTTTATGAGGTTACCACAAACAGAGCATGAAAAAATGTGTAATAAATGGCATCTTCCTTTAAATGTTGCACTTAAGAGAAATCAATGTTTGGAATACTCACAGCCACTGTGAGGAGAGAGTGTAGTTTGATTTGATGGTAAATGGAGACTTCTAAATATCAATATAGTACACATATACCTCCACAATATAGTGAGGGTTATGGTCCTCAAAAATGTGGTTGAATCATGAATGGCTGTATAGAGGAGTGGAGTGGATCTTCCCATAGAAGCAGCATGGCCTAGTGGGAAGAGCACAGGCATGGGAATCAGTTACTTCATCTATAAAATGGGGATTAAGACTCTGAGCCATATGTGGGACAGGGACTGTGTCCAACCTGATTATCTTGTATCTACCCCAGTGCTTAGTACAGTGCCTGGCACACAGTAAGTGCTTAATAAATTCCATTAAAATCTTATAATAATGATGGTATTTGTTAAGTGCTTACTATGTGCAAGGCATTGTTCTAAGTGCTGGATATTTTATCAGTAGTAATAGTAATACTTGTGGTATTTGTTAAGCACTTACTCTACCCCAAGTACTAAGCACTTAGTACTAAGTGCTAATATAAATACAGAATAATCAGGTCCCAAATGGGCTCACAGAGTAAGTAGAAGAGTGAACAGCCATTGCATCCCCATTTTGCAACTGAGGGAACTGAGGCACAGAGAAGGTAAGTGACTTGCCCAATGTCACACAGTAGTTAAGAGGTGGAGCTGGGGTTAGAACACAGATCCTCTGACACCCAGGCCCATGCTTTTTACACTAAGCCTTGCTGCTTAGGACCTGTTCCAAAACCTTTGGAAAAAATGAAATTCTTTCCCATGCTACATATACTGTAACCTTACGTATCACTAAACTAAATAAAGAGTTGTACTGTGATTAGGAACCATTACAGGAAGCTTATCCTGATGACTGCTAGTTGTTTTTCAGTTTTAGTGAAGAATTTTTCCAACTTAGTTTGAACAACAGCCTTTTTTCATAAAGAAACTGACAGTAGGCCAACTTCTTTTAAACCTCTGGGCATCTTTGAATTCTCTCTATTAGGGTCATTTTTATAAATTCCTCTACTTTCTCAAAAATTGAAGCAAAACTTTTTAATCCCCTAATTGTATCTACTGGTGGAGAAATTATAACTACTTGATCATCTGTTTCAGCATCTTGCAAGGATGCATTGTTAAAGTTCGATGAGGTCCTTGTGGGCCAGCGATTCCTTGATGTAGGAACTCAGCGACAACTGCATCATCCATTTCTAAATGAAATTGCCTTTCTAATGATAATAATCATTGTGGTGTTAAGCACTTTCTAGGTACTAAGCATTGGGGTAAACAAGCTGATAAACATAAGCTGATGAGGTGGGACTTGGTCCCTGTCCCACATAAGGCTCACAGTCTTAAGTGGAAGGGAAAACAGGATTGAATCCCCATGTTACAGATGAGGAAACTGAAGCTCAGGGAAGTGAAGTGACTTGCCCAAGGTCAGGCCACAGTAAGTAGTGGTGCCAAAATTATTACCCAGGTCCCCAGACTTCCAGGCCCTTGCTCTCTCCACTAGACCATGGTGCCTCTCTAACAACTAGTTCCCTACCTTAACACCTTCTTTGCTTATCTGCTCAGGAGTTTCTTCAGTGCCCTAAAACCTGACACAAAGTATGGGGAACTCTTTCTCTAAGATCCACTTCTTTTGATTGCTTAAAAGCCATCTTCGTGGGAAGGATTTACTTACTTGTAGCATTGGACTAGGACTTCAAGGTGATTGGACTTTGCATGGGACTGGGCATCAAAGAATTTAGGTTGTCTCCGCTGGGTTGTGTATGTCGTGGCTTGGTTGCAGTGTAATGTAAGGTGTCAGACTACACTGGCTGTCTCCCTGGGTTATATGTATCTTGGGGTGGCTATAACCTGAGGTTTGCTTGTACTGCAGAGAGGCTTTACTCACTTCCCTCCAGCACTGTCTGGATAGTCTGAAATAAGCCTTGTGTGCAGTAAAAACCCCATTTGCCTGCGCTTAAACACCTGTGTTGAATCTAAATGGTCACTTTCTGCAACACCTTTAAATGAGCTTGGGAGTATTTGTGTTTTTTGAAAGGGCTGTAGGGTTCAAATTCCTCCTTAATGACTTGTCTATGGTTGTAAATAGCTGAAAATATGTTTGGGGTCATTGATTGATTAGTTGGTCCACATACATGACTCCTAATCCCCTGCAGTGTGTGGAAGCAACCAGAGAAGGCAGAAAGTTATGATGATGCCTCATTTCTGCTCTGTTCCCTCTCTTAACTTCCTTTAGGGAGTTGGGATTCATCACTACCTGGGGATCTCTTCCATCTCAGCTCTGCGACAAACTGAAAGAACAAAGGATTGTTTTGTCCCTTAAAACACATTTGTTCATCTTAGAATATGGGAAGATAAATGACCATTGAAGAATATAGAGGAAGTGGAGCAAGCTCAGGAGATATAATGTGAGGCCCAGTACTAAATAGCCTATAAGGCAGTCCTAGACCTGTTCAAGACATTAGCACAGGCTGAACTGCCAGGTCAAAGCCTTGAGGGGATCCCACTGGGAGGAGTCAAAGGTCATTATGGATCAACCATTAGAACCATCATTCCCAGGAACAGGTTAATCAGATTTCTCCTCCCTCTAGCAGGGGAATAAGACCATGATTGGCTAGCACGAAATCGGCCTTGTTACGCTGAGGTGGCCAGTTATCTCATGAAAGCTCAACTGGGCCTCACAGAACTTTCCTGTAGTCTGATGCAATTAATAATAATAATGATAATAATAATGGAATTTAAGTACTTACTATGTGCCAAACACTAAGTGCTGGGGTAGGTACAAGATAATCAGATTGGACACAGTCCCTGCCCACATGAGGTGCTCAGTCTTTTAAGGGCCTTTCATAAAATAATAGGATGAGCCCAGCAAGTCCTCCAGGGAAGGGATCCTCAAAACAAGCCATCCCTTCCTGAAGGGAAATAAGATGAATTTGGTGAATTATGAATTTTGGGTTTGAAACAGATGAGATTCTGGCATATCTTTGTGGCAGTGGTATTAGTAGGGTTAGCGTAGCAACAAACCCCACAATCCTCTGAAGAAGGCTTTACCTTCAGGCAAATTCAGTTTCTCACCTGTCACAAGCAGTTAACTTGGGATTTAAAGACTGGGATTTGGAAGGGATTTTTTCAAAAAAGACAAATGTACCATCTATGTCCTTGGCACTAATGTGGAAACAAGATGAAAATTCATGTGTTTTTCTTTCTAGGTGAAAGAGCTGAATGTGGCACTACAAGGTAAGAGGCTGTATCCTTCTTTCCTTCTATTTTGTGGGGGCTATTCATGTTCTTTCCACACAGGGACCAAGGATCGTGTTGGACCTGAAGTACTTATTCTGAGCACATGACTTGGATGAAGTGGGGACAGCAGCAAATTCCTGGGCATTAGACAGTTAGCATGTTATGATTCTAGGCCACCCAGTGCAAGGAAATGCACTTTGAGAAGGAGGGAATAGAGTCACGCACCCAACCCTGGCCTAAATTTGGCTACTTTGTCTAAGTGGATTCATTAGAAAAGTTACCAACAGGACTTGGTTTTTTGCAAAGACTATTCCCAGCTGAAAGGACTTGGGAATGCTGGGAAGAGCTCTTCCAGCCCAGTGAAATGTAGGCTTTTGATAGATGCCCCAGGACAAGTTGTTTTCACAGCTTTTTATGAGAGTCTGAGCAACATGGGACATTTAAGGGGCACCATTCCCAGGTGATCGTGTTCCTCACTACTGCCCACCCTAAAAGGGAAACATCTCAAAGCAAAAGACTCTGATGAACTCATTGGTTACTTTACACCTAGGCTATCATAGGGTGGCTCCTTCGCAGCAAAAATTTTAATGCAAACAGTAGCTGGGCAACCTGCCTGTTACAGCTTTTTAACCTAACCCTCTGTGGCAAATGCCCTTCATAAATATTGGATAATTATCAAGACTTGGACTGCCCATGTACTCAACTCTATAAATATATGTTCATACAACTCATAATCGCTGTATTTGCAGGGGCTCTGTGTGGCGAGATTATTTGTACCAGCTTTGCAAATGGGCATCTGCTTCCTTGGAGCAGTGCCACTGAGTACCTTCCATTTCCAATGCCCCTTGAGCCTCTGGGCCTCCAGGATACGTTTCCTCCCACCCCATTCTCTCTCTGTTTCTCTGTTTCTCCTCCTCCCTTTCTCACTCACTCACTCTTTCCCTCCCTATTAGATTCCACCAATCAGCTATGCGATCTATCTGCTTTTTGAGCACTAGTGACAGCAAGCAAGTGGTTGTATTTTAACCACCTGCCTGCCAGATCCTCCAAGCTAGATGATTCAAGATATGTGTCTTCATTTGTAAGCAAGATTTTAATTGTGGGGAAGGATCTTTTAAATAATTGAAAGGCAATCAATTTTAGTGGTATTTCATAGTAAACTAATAGTAAAGGGCTGAGTTTTTCAAAGAATTCAGAACAGTCATCCAGATATTTGTGGTGTACAAATGAAGTACCAAGAACTGAAGTGCTATTTTTTAGCTTGGGAAGATATTTAAGTGTGAAAAGAACAGTTTGGAGTGTCATGAAGGGAATTCATGAAGGTCAGTGTCACAAACTGCTGAAAACAACAGTGTCTTAGAGCAACAGTACACTGAGCAGTTGAAAGAAATCTTGTCCTTGATGAGGAGAAAAGTTTTAGTGGATAGTGCTGACGAATGACTTCAAACCTGCAAAAACATAACAAAATGTTCAAGACCAAAATGTTTGAATTGGAGTGCCTTGTTTTTTTCACTAGAAATGGGGCTCCAGACTTTGACCGGTATCCATCTACACCTAATGATGTAGCTACTAAGAAGTGATAGTCTTTAAAAATGTTTGTGGGTTTTTCTCAGCTAAATTGTTTTGGATGCACTATAAATGAAGACTGGAATTTCTTTCAAAAATATGCTCAGGATTGTGCCACAGGACATATTTCATAGTGGAGGTAACCATCACATAAGAGTAAACAAGTGGAGGGATACTGATGAGCAAACCCACAGGCTAAGAACAGTAAGTGGGGGAAGGAGCTCCTCATCTTCCCTCCCAAGCCCGGTCCTCTCCCAGACTTCCCTATCACCGTGAATGGTACGACCATCCTTCCCGTCTCTCAGGCCCGCAACCTCGGTGTCATCTTTGACCCGTCTCTCTCGTTCACCCCACACATCCAATCCGTTACCAAGACCTGCCGGTCTCACCTTTATAATATCGTCAAGATCCACCCTTTCCTCTCCACCCAAATGGCTACCTTACTGCTACAGGCTCTCGTAATATCCCGGCTAGACTACTGTGTCAGCCTTCTCTCTGATCTCCCTTCCTCCTCTCTCTCCCCGCTCCAGTCTATTCTTCACTCCGCTGCCTGGCTCATCTTCCTGCAGAAACGCTCTGGGCATGTCACTCCCCTTCTTAAAAACCTCCAGTGGTTGCCTTTCAACCTCCGCACAAAACAAAAACTTCTCACTCTAGGCTTCGAGGCTCTCCATCACCTTGCCCCTTCCTACCTCTCCTCCCTTCTCTCTTTCTACTGCCCACCCTGCACGCTCCGCTCCTCTGCCGCCCACCTCCTCACCGTCCCTTGGTCTCACCTATCCCACCGTCGACCCCTGGGCCACGTCCTCCCGCAGTCCTGGAATGCCCTCCCTCCTCACCTCCGCCAAACTAATTCTCTTCCCCTCTTCAAATCCCTACTTAAAGCTCACCTTCTCCAAGAGGCCTTCCCAGACTGAGCTCCCCTTTTCCCTCTGCTCCCTCTACCCCCCGCTTCACCTCTCCGCAGCTAAACCCTCTTCTCCCCCCTTTCCCCCTGTTCCTCCCCCTCTCCCGTCCCATCCCCTCAGCACTGTACTCGTCCGCTCAACTGTATATGTCTTCATCACCCTATTTATTTAGTTTAATGAGATGTACATCACCCTGATTCTATTTATTTTCTATTGTTTTAATGAAATGTTCTTCCCCTTGACTCTATTGCCATTGTTCTTGTCTGTCTGTCTCCCCCGATTAGACTGTAAGCCCGTCAAAGGGCAGGGACTGTCTCTATCTGTTGCCGGTTTGTACATTCCAAGTGCTTAGTACAGTGCTCTGCACATAGTAAGCGCTCAATAAATACTATCGAATGAAGAAGCACCCCCTGTGTCAGCTACACCCAACAGATGGACAGAGCCCCTTAGCTCAAGTCTCTGGGAGCAACTTCATTAAGGAATTCTACATCCCTATGCCCTACTTTCCTTTTCCCCAAACCTTTTTTGGGTAGAAATAAGACAATTCATGAGAAAAGATAGATACCTACACTTCAAAATGAGCTGCATTCAGTTATCTGGTGAATATTTTTTAGTGTTGCATCATTAAAGATACAAGAGCAGCAGCTCTTTCTTGGGAATGTTGGGAACTTTGGAAGTTTTATTGACATTTTCAGACCATTAGTGAGGTAGAGTCCTGTTTGGGCCAAAAATCTGGACCCTACACCAAGACAAGCCCAGAAAATGTTAGGCCAATACCTGACCCAGCACTAGCTGGACCAATCTGAGTTCCTGGGAGGTGAGATCACATTTGTCCCATGTGTCATGCATCTGTGTCTGTGTGCTACTGGAAGGCGCGTGCGGACTCCTGTGCTTGCTTGAATCATTGTACATGTGTGGGGAGTGAGAGCCACCCCTGCCAAGCTAACCTGGAACCAAGGTCCTCCTGGGCCTAGAACCCAAGCTTGGCTTTCCTTTCTGCAGCTCAGTCTAAGGTCCAAAGGCCTGGCCTGAGCTTGTGAAAAGTACTACCTGCAGTTGACATGTCCTCAACAGTTCTCCCTTATCTTAGTTGGTACAACTCACTGGGATGCTTGACTTACTCCCTGAGCGGCGCTTCCTCACCAAGAGAATCCGACTCCACATCCAACAACCTCCAAACTATTTAAGAATGAAGAATGACACATTCCCCTCTAATAAGTTCATGTGTGATCAGAGGAAGCAGACAGAAAAATATTTACAACTAATTAGATAAAAATATATATGAACATATATACACACACACTGAGGAAAGGGTATAAATAAGTCCATAAGTACTAGAGTTGGCTGAAAAGCTGATATGGCTCAGGGTGTTGGGAGATTAATTAGGGAAGAAATGTTGTAGTACCTGGGATTTTAGGAGGCCTTTGAATATGGGGAGAGCTGTTTGTGATAAGGGAAGGGGAGGGAGTTAATAATGGTGGTATTTGTTAAGCGCTTACTATGTACTATTCTAAGTGCTGGGGTAGATACTAGGTAATCAGGTTGTCCCACATGGGGCTCACAGCCTTAATCCCCATTTTACAGATGAGGGAACTGAGGCAGAGAGAAGTTAAGTGACTTGCCCAAGGTCATACAGCAGACAAGTGGAGCAGGGATTAGAACCCATGACCTCTGTCTCCCAGGCCCAGGCTCTTTCCACTAAGCCATGCTGCTTCTACAAGCTAGGGGAACAGTGTAAAGGATGGGCTGGAGTCAGGAGAGTTGAGAGCACTTGGATTTGTACCCTTGTTTTTCAGTGGTATTTGTTAAATGCTTACTGTGTACTGGGCACTGTGCTAAGTGCTAGGGGAGATACAAGCTAATCAGGTTGGACACAGTCCATGACCCACATGGGGCTCACAATCTTAACCCCCATTTTACAGATGAAGTAACTGAGCCCCAGAGAAGTGAAGTGACTTGCCCAAGGTCACATGGCACACATGTGGTGGAGCTGGGTTTAGAGTCCAGGTCCTTCTGACTCCCAGGCCCATGCTGTATCCACTAGGCCATGCTGCTTCTACTGATACTGAAAGACATTTCTCACCTAGAACCCATTAACCTCCATTGAAGAGGAGTGGGTTTCCTCTAGGGAATCTATCCCAAGTCCCCCTAGAATGACCTGAACTGAGGTTCTCCTTCCTGGGGAGAAGCATCTCCTTCCTCTCTCCTTAGGCCCTCTCTGCCGGTTGCTGCTGCAGCATGTCCTCCTTATGGGGAGTGTGAAAATAGGAGAGGTTGGCCACTCTGACCCTTCCTCTCCTTGCTGGCTCCCCACAGGTCTCCTCATTCTCATTGTTCTCAACATTCATCACCCCCATTCTACTGTGCTCCCCCCCGACACACACACACACCCTCCCCCCCCCGCATATACACACATAAAGACCTCTACTCTCGACATCCTCTACAGCTACACTCCTTGAATCTTTTAGTGCTACTAATGGCAGGGCCTCCTCTTTGCTTGGAAAAGCGCATATCATCCGAACAGCCCGGCAAAAAGTCAGTTAAGGACCAACGTGTTAAGCAATTTTCAGTGTGACTGAGGAGCATGAGGGGGTGCTTAAGCGCAGTTTACAGCCCTGGGATATGCAAATGTTCCATTTTGTCTGAGTCATTTGGAATATTAGAACAATTTTTACTCTAGGTGCAGGGCCACCCAACATTTTATCAGTAGTTGAGTCTCTGTAATTTTAGGTTGGAATAAAACTATGTTCTTGCTCCCAATGCCATCAGAAACCACATTTCACATCATGCCTTGCAAATAGTGAGACAGATGGAGGGTGGCCTCGGTAACTTCTTAATTGGACAGGGACTGCGTTGGCCTTTGGCCCCTAATTCCCAGCGCTCACTGGGAAGACAAGTTGTTCCAGCATTGTACGCTACAGGGGCTCTTCAGCAGAGCTTTCAAATGGGTCAGAACAGAACTTGTCTCCATGGCAACTCTGGGTGGGCTGCAAGCTGGACTTTTTGGTTGAAGCCTATCCCCAAGTGACATCAGGCCTTTCTGACTGAGGCAGAAGCACTCTTAGCCCCCATCAGAGCTGCTCGATATTCCTGTCTTCATTGTTCAGCTGGATTTTCCCCTTCTACCCTGGATCAGGTACAAAATCACATGAGATTTCTTACCCAATTAGAGACAATTCTGGGGTAAATCAGTGCCCGATATCTCCACCTCAGGCACCTTGTACTAGAGTCTCTGGATAAATACAGCTGCTTTAATTGAATAACTCCGATCACGTTGGTACCCAGAGGCACATTAGGTCTTTATAAAATTCGATGTTTCCATCCTGCTTATTTGTTCATTCAGTCATATTTATTGAGCACTTACTGTGTGCAGAGCCCTGTACTAAGCGCTTGGAAAGTATCATTCGGCAACAGAGACAATCCGTACCCAACAACAGGTTCACAGCTCTCTGAGGATGGTTGCAGAAGGGTTCCTCTCTTTGAATTTCTCAGCAACACCAAACCTTATGAGTTGCGTTTCCCTAGCAAATAACCTACAAAGGAGCTTTGGGAAATAAAATGTACTTCTGTCTTGCCCTGCTGGACAAGTAGCTAACTGGTCCTTAAACTTCTTTGGGTAAATGAATGATCCAAATGTCCAACTTGAAGCAGAAGGGGGAAATTGGCTTCTGGTTTCTTTTTCTTCGTCTCTCCCTTCCCCTCCCTCCTCCCCCTACTCTCTCTTTCTCTCTTGCTGTCTCTCTCTGTGTCTCTCTCTCTCTCTGCCACTGAACAGCAGAAGAGATGGAAGACTTAGGCTGCCTCACTTTCCTTGGCTGAGCTCTTCCTCTGCTCCCCACCTTGTGCCCCATCCTGCACTGCAGTAAGTCTATCTAGATGTGGTGTTGTACAAAGTGGAAGAGCTACAGTTCTCTGTCAGACGTTTAGATTTGAGGTTCTGTTTCCCATTCACCTTAAAAAGAAAAAAAATCCCCCCATTTTCATTAAAATGCTTGGAACTTGTGGGCTGGAAAACTGGATTCTTCCCATTTGTGTCTTTTCCCAATTGTATATTCTTTCTAGGTTTAAAAACAGGAAGAACTGGAGTGATAAGAAATTGTCCAGTTTTCTACCCTGGATCTGTGCATACTATATGTCCAGAATTGGCATTCTTTGGCTATATTGTTGCTGGCCACAGTGTTGAATCGACCAACCCAAACTGTGCAAATGAGGCCATTTTTAAGGTCCTGCTGAACATACAGAAGCCCAGATTTGGGATCGTTGAGCTGTGAAGGGTGGCTAGTGTTTGCGCAGTGGTGTGGACTCTAGTTAAGCCACAGACTGAATTTCCATGTTTTCTTTTTGCTTTTAAATTTGGAAACAAAAGAAGATATTTTTCAGAGCATAAAAAAAGCCACTTAAGAGAAGGAGTATGAATCTAGCTGACCAAGAAATTGGAGTTGCATTTTGGGTTCATAAGCACCCTCAACAGTATTCTTTTGACTATTTTAATTTGCATTTGAGAGTTTCTTATCTCTGTGAAAACTACCTCTCAAGGCCGTGTTTTTTCGACAGTGGAACTAGTGGATGGCATGGTATTTGGAGTAAATTGTCTCTTTTCTGTGCATGTACTGGGGCTAGCAAGCATTTGCTCAATACACAGGACTCTGTCAGAGGATGGATGGCATTTTTACATAGGTCAAGCTCATTGCAAAGTGTAGTTCAATGAGCCAGCTTAACGTGGCAAAAAAGAAAACCTTTCAGAGTTCTCAGCCATGGTATTTCTTTGATTTACAATCCATTCCAGCAATAGCAAAATTGGTTGATGACCATATGGACTGTTCTTGTGGTAAACAATGTCTAGAGAAGAGCAATAGCAATGTCTTTTTCTTAAAGTAGTGTTTTCCAAGCCCTCAGAGAAAATTTCCTCCATCTCAGTGCTTTGGCATTTAAATTCCCCCTTCTGAAAAAAAAAATTAAGAGCAAAACAGATTTAAAAGGAGAATGGCCTTGATGAGGTAGGATACAAAAAGATGAGCAGATCATTGCACACAGATATATGCATGGTACAAACTGCCAAATGTCTGTCATTGTTTCCCTGTGAATTGTGCTATTTTTGTCCCCGAGAAGCATTCTTGTCAGGTCATACGGAGTAGAACTCAGGAATTTGGGATTCCTCCTGAAAGCAAGAAATTTTCAAGCCTGCAATCAAAAGTATTTCTTTGACTTTTGTGGTAGACGAGGTGGGGTAATGGGGAGAGAGTAGTTAGCTGGAAATCAGATGTTAGGTCCAAGTCCTGGCTCCGATACTGGATTTCTGTGAGACCTTGGACAAGCTGTTTCACCCCACTCTCTCTCTCTCTCTTTCTCCCTTTCAAATGAGGACAATAAATACCTCCTCTGTACATGATTAATGAAGTGGTTGGTAAAATGCTTTCAGCTCCTTTTATGAAAGTCATTATGCAGAGGAATACATATCAATAATAACTCAGGGGCTTTGAGAGAGCTTTGTGCTGAATTTAAGCCAAAATATTGGAAATTAACCCTCATTTTTAAAAGCCACTTGCTTTCTCTGATTTCCAAATTAAATCTCTAAGCCCTGATTCCTACTCCATCTTGTCAGCTCCTCGGGATGGTAGATGCTGTTTTGACTTTGAATTGTACTTTCTGATGCTCATATTGAAGACCCTTTGAAAAACATTGTTTTTCTAATGGAAGTGATTAGAATGTGTTTTTGTTACATGAGAGTTTTTCTTTAACAGTTTTATCCTGAGACCTGCTTAACCTGGTGGGTAATTAAGATCTTCCAAAATAGAGACCTAGTGATAGAGTATTAGACACTAAAGCGCCGAAATTCCAGATTCTTCTTTTCTGCCTTTTTTTCCCCCCTGCCCTGTGGTCATGAGTTGTGAGAGCTTTCCCAGGTGTGTATTTATGTTGGTGTTCTGTTGATTTCTTTTGTTCCATTTTCCCCTAGGCCCCCATGTCTTCCCCCTAAACCACAGAAAATGAGGAGACCTAGGCCTCTCTCAGTGTATAACCATAGACTCTTTAACGGCAGTATGGAAACGTTCATTAAGGTACTTACTGAGTACAGTAAGAGTCTGTGAATGCTCTGAATGTAATGGCACCGTCTTTCTCGCGATAACTTTTTCTAACCGCTGACTCGCTTCCTGTCCTGAGCCTATTCTGTCCTATCTGCCATAACCTGCATATCAGGTGACCGGCTGTAGTCTGCTCTTTGCCTCAGTGAAGATTTTCAATCACAGTTCTTCTCCCTCAGAGTGGGCTCACTCTAAGTACCTCCCTACTTCTAGGAGAGATAGGAGAATAATGACCCTTGTGGAACAAAAATGGAGATCAGACACATTCTCTCCCCTTAGCAGTTTAGTTGCCATCTGCTATGTCACATTCGAACAGGCAGAGCTGTAGAAAGCACTATTAAGTGAATACCCTCATCTAAATTTGCATCACACTTGCCTGTCAGAGAGAGATTTGCTGTAGATCAAACTGAAAGAAAATCCCTGAAGATGATTGTCTTTTGTTTTAAATGGTCAAGGTAACAGAAGAGGGAAGCAAGGGATATATTTATTAATTTCTTTTCCAAATAGCTAGTCTTCCTGCCAGACGTGTTAATACATATTTTTAAAGTTTTACATGAAGCTAAATATATTCCAGTTTCTCCTTTCTCCTTCTCTGGGTGCAAGAGAGGTAAGCACCACTCGGGAGTCTCTTATATAGCCTGATGGTAAGAATAGAGATGGATGGCACTAGCATCAGTGGGGAGATAGGGGAGTGGAAGACAGGGAGTATTCTCTCCATTACTGAAGGGTAAAAAGCATCAGCATAGCCAATTAGTTTGAGTGCTGAATGCTATCCAGTTGACTGATATCATCTGCAGAAAATGGAACACTTAGATGTCTGGAGAACTAGCTGCTTCCAGTAAGTTATCAACAACTTCTCGATGGAGGCTTCCGATCTGTGGGAAAAGCTATGTTGAGCGTTTCTTTTGGAAAGGATTTAAGGAACTTAAAACGAGGACTAAGAGAGGTGGATTAGTGGGGGAATAAGTGGAGTGGACTTTCAAAGATGACACCACTCCCCCACCCCCTCCTATTTCCCCCCAACCAGTAGAGGAAGCAGGAGGATGCGAAGAAGGAGATTATGCCAGATGGTGATCCAAGGCTAGAGTGCGTACCCTGGGTGGTGGAGAATATGGCAGGGTTTCAAGGGTTGGAAGGAGTTCAGTGCCTTAAGGACTGTCTGCAGGCAGCAGCCTGGGGGTACTGGGATCAAAGGCATGTCTTGGGGTCATGGGGTTGTCCTAGTTTGGAGCAGATGGCTCTGGATGAGGAAACTGCTCCCGGGTGGAAGGAGCCCTTCTGGGACAGTGGGTGATAGAGGCCTCCAGAGGGGATAATAATAATAATAATGTTGGTATTTGTTAAGCGCTTACTATGTGCCGAGCACTGTTCTAAGCGCTGGGGTAGACACAGGGGAATCAGGTTGTCCCACGTGGGGCTCACAGTCTTAATCCCCATTTTACAGATGAGGTAACTGAGGCACCGAGAAGTTAAGTGACTTGCCCAAAGTCACACAGCTGACAAGTGGCTGCGGCGGGATTTGAACCCATGACTTCTGACTCCAAAGCCCGTGCTCTTTCCACTGAGCCACGGATGCTCCAGGGTGGGTGGACTAGCCTACGATGAAGAGCAGATCCCAAAACAAAACGGCCATTCAGGAGACAGATCATCCTGGGGTGTGGAAATTTATCTGAGAACTTGAGCTTTATTGTGGTGGAGGAGTGTCCTTGGATTGGGTGGGGAAAGGCTTTAGGGCATTACCCATGTGAGATGATGGGGCCATGGTCCACATGAGACCCCTTTTGTTCCTCCTCTCCTTTTTCCCTTTTTTATTTCTTCTCTCTTGATTTCTTCCCCTCCCTTTCTTCTTTCTTCCCAACCCCAGGCAAACCGCATCCCAACCCCTCCCATCAATCTGTTCATCTCCTACACATGCTCAGTTGTGTGGCGGCCCATGAACCAAGACCCTTGGTACATTTACAGCAGATATTTTTGAGTGCAGTTGCCCTCGTCCCTTGAGCAGCCTTGATAAGGTGAAATCCCTTCCTCATCTCTAGTGTCTGCCCCTGCTCCAGTAAACTGCACTCATTGTCCCTCATGGCTAAAGCTGGACTGTTTCTAGTCCTACAGCAGGAGGCTGATTTGGCACTAAGTAGGCGGAATGGGTGAGGGGGACGGATGGGAAGGTGTACAAGAGTACTTTGGTCTGAGGCAGTAATGAACTTCCTCAGGAGAAGTAAGGGAATGCTGCACTGTGTTATGTGGCAGGTCAGAAATGATTTCACCCCTTAGGCTATATAGTGAATAAATACTAAGGTCACACGTCTTATTACTGGGGCTGACTGGTCATTGACAAGCAGGGGGACTATTTAGGCCAGAACTAAGACCCACAAACCTAAAGATATTCTACCACTTTTGCAAGCTGCTGGAAGTGATTGAAGTCCCTTTGGGGAAAGGTGTAGAAAAAGACCATTGCAATGACCAGTGCAGATGATGTGACATTTTACACCAGAGCTGTATCTAGGTATTCTGGAGTTCTTTTAGGTCTTAGTATTCTAGGCATCATTTAGTCCTCCCCAGCTTTATTTATTCCTCCAACAGTCTCCAAATCTCCCTTTCTTCTCTGCATTATTTTCAAAGCCTCCATACCCAGACTGTAGCCTCCTGGGCTGAACACACAGAAATCTGCTCCCCACCTCCCCCACCTTGCTCCCCCAATCTCTCAGCAGGCTCTGACCCACCCCAGGATGAAGGTGATTAAAAAACAAAGGTGTCCTTATAATAATTCGCTTGACTAGAAAGCACTAAGGAGCTCATAGCAATGTTTCCTAAAGAAGACAGGTAGAAAGGGGAATTTACTGTTAGCATACTGCCCATCCATTGTGTTAAAGAGCTTCTTGGGCACGAGACAGGTGCAGTCCTATTAGAATGCCAAATAAAAGAGCAAACTCCAGAATTGGCATTGGAGAACTCTACTCAGTCACTGAGGCTCAGGGAAGACATTTGAAACAGGCTTGTTGGTCTGCAGATCTGAATTGGTTCTTTCTCAGCTGCCATTGCATTTGAGCTTTCATGGCCTCAGAAGGATATGCTTACTCTAACTGATCTTATTCTTGCATAATCTTTTCTTTTTTTCCTGCTCTGCTGCTTTTTTTGTTATCAGAGGAAGAAGAAATGCTCGAACCAGGAACCAGGTATTTACTAGAAGGGCCTTCTTTCCCCCAAACACTGAACTGAACAACTGTCAGAACTCCGTGTTACTGACTGGAAATAGAGATCTAGAGTGCAAACCATAGTTCCCTCTGTCTACTTTCTCCTTTTCCCTGGATCCATTGGAAAATGGAGGGAAAATTGCTCATAGGTGGAAAAGAGCCAAAATTTCTTGTTGGCACTGGCCCTGTCATAAAATACAAGGTCTACTTCAAACATATTTTCTCACATATTAGCTCAAAAATATGACCACTAATTTCTATTTGGTTTAAGGCCCATTCTGATGCACTCCTGGCAGTTGCATTTACCATAGAATTTTGTCATAGACTCCTGTAATTGTTGGCCTCCCGTGAGGCCTAGTTCAGTGGAGAGGTAGTTAAACTGCAAAATTAAATAGCTGTAGTCCAATTATTTTGATTATAAGACAAGGGTCCCCTTGTAACACCTCTTGCCTCAGGCCATTGTTATTGCTAGACTGGGGCCCACTGGTCCCCAGGGGAATGCCTCAGGCAACTATGTTGGAGGAGAGCTTAGCCCCAGCACATCATTCCAGGTGGGAGGTGGGAGACACCCCCTTCCTCCCCCCTCCCCCCGACACACACAAAGGGCTTCCACCACTTGAATCTGTTCCCTTCTTCGTAGCCTAGAGCCCAGGCCAACACCCCCGCAGAACTGACCTTCAAAGAGGTTGGATTTTGGAGTCCTGTACCCTGCCAAGCAGCAAGAATCCCTCTGTTCTGTGCCCCTGCAGAGTCCACCAGTTCCCCACTCTGTGGTTATGGAAGCCGAGGTTGTTCAACCCAGCTTAGAGCTGGGGAAGCTTATGCTGAGGAGTTGGCAATCAGCTCCAGTCCCTTTGGCCACTCACTGTGAGGAGTTTGCAGAGGCCTTCAGGTGATAAAATGGGGCTGCAGGCCATTTTCCCAACCCCAGCCAGGCTGGCTTGTATTTTCCTTTCAGAAATTGGCTAACAAAGAGCATTTCACATGCATTAGGCATGTCTTTTTCATGAATAATTGACCATTTCTAATTGTCTTTGACTCTGGAAAGCTTTAGGTTTTAGCAGTTCCTTGCCTTGCTTATTTTCTTACTAATTTGGGGGTACGGATCTTCAAACTGGAGTTTGTAATCTGTATTTGAAATGATATTCAAATATATGGGGAGTGAACCACTAAGCTCTTAATTCTTTTTCAAGGATTCAGGACAGGCTATTCCACTTGTGGTTGAAAGCTGCATTCGCTACATCAATTTATACGGTAAGCTGAAGGACATTTTCACCTTTATCTTTAGATGAACTGAGGTCTGTTTTTTAAGGGAAAAATTATCATTCCCCACAATATGGGACAGTGAATTGGAGACATGTCCCTTCTTCCTCCTTGCTCTCCATCTTCCCCTCTCCCCGTCCCCCTATGAACCATTTGGAGAGCAGAAAACGGCACACTTCTGATCAACTTTGAAAATGTCCAAGTCTCATGGATCCTCTTCATTCAGAAAGATATTTTAAGTGATTTGGGAACTTTTGCAGATACTTGGAACTAGTAAAAAAAAAAATTAAAAAAATGTACTTCCCTTCATTTTCTTGCATGTTCAAGTATTTTAAATTCCTTTTAAAAAGTCCTGTATTTTAAAAAGTCCTAAATTTCTTCTGGAAAGAATGTGTGCATGTATGTGCAAGTGTGTGGGAAAGATGGCTGGTATTGCTTTATCATTTCCTCTTTTTGATTGTTGGAAAAATCAGCCCTTTAATCAGTAGTATTTATTGAGTGCCTGTTGTGTGCAGAGCACTGAACTAAGCATTTCGGAATGTACAGTGTAAGTAAAAATCATCTTCTCTTGCTCTCAAGGATCTTTCAATAATCAATCAATAGTATTTATTCAGCACTTACTATGTGCAAAGCACTGTACTAAGTGCTTGGGAGAGTACAAGACAACAGAGTTGGTAGACATGTTCCCTGTTCACAGGGAGCTTACAATCTAGAAGGGGAGACAGACATTAAGAAAAATAAATTATGGATATATACACAGAAAGCTTACTGTGGGCAGGGAACATGTCTACCAACACTGTTGCTTTATACACTCCTAAGCACTTAGTACAATGTTCTGCAAAGAGTAAGCTCTCAATAAATGCCATTGATGATGCTGATGAAGTGCTGTGGGGCTGAGGGTGGGGTGAATAAGAAGTGCCCAAATGCATAGAATATGCAGAAGGACAAGGGAGATAGAATTTAAACTCTCCTATCCAGTTTACATGGGGCTCTTCTCTCCATTCCTATGCTTGGAAAACTCCCATTGAAGTTGGCAGGTGGGGGATCCTAGGAGCAGATGATTATGAAAGTAATGGATTTGGATTTGCTGAAAGGAATATCCTTTTTAGCTACAATCCCATTTACTGTTTTCCTATTGAAACTATGTAATATTGCACCTATTTTGCACCCATCTCCTTTGTCCTTAGAAAGGTACTCTCCTTTGCCCATTTCTCTCCAAATCTGAAGGTTATTAACCTGCCATAACTTTTTTGTAAACAGTTCTAGTGCAGTGGAGGGAGTGGGAAGGGAATCATAATCAAAATTCAGAAATGTCAAATGGTTTCCTTTTCTTTTCATTTTTCCAGGTCTCCAGCAGCAGGGTATTTTTAGAGTTCCTGGATCTCAGGTTGAAGTCAATGACATCAAAAATTCCTTTGAGAGAGGTAAGGCAACATTCTATTGCCTAACAAGTTTTACCCCTGTTATTGTCCTGTCGAAATCGGGAAGAGATACAAATGTTTATCCCCTAGACTGAATTTCAGTGTTGTGGAAGCCGTGTGACAGGGAAAGGAGTGGTGCTGGGATTTTATATATATTGGAAAAGAGAGTTTAATTTTGGAAAGCTTCAATAGCTCTTAGGAGACCCTGCAGTTAATTAAAAATAATGCAAGAACCCAAACGAGGAAATCTGGATAGACAAGGGTCAGGTAAACAACCAAAATGTTGTTGGCAGTACCCATGTTTGTTCATTCACTCAGTCGTATTTATTGAGTGCTTTCTGTGTGCAGAGAACTGTACTAAGTGCTTGGAAAGTACAATTCGGCAACAAATAGAGACAATCCCTACCCAACAATGGGCCATGTTTCCCGATACCTCCCCATCCTCCTCTCGATCATCTGCTCCTCCTTCCACAGCTCATCTTATCTCTAGACCAGTGTTTCTCAAACTTGGCACTTGGGATCTTCTAGAGCAGAGGTTTTCCACCAGAGATACAGATCCTCCTGAATACTTCAAAGGACTGTAGCAGATATAACTGTTGTGGCAGCAGAATTGGCTGCTCCAGCTCCTGAGACTGCTGAGCTGCTTCTTGCTGGGTTCCCTGATGAGACAAGAACTGTGGACAACACTCCCAGCTCCCCAGAATCTGTGCCTCTGCCATAAACTTTGTTCCACAGTACAAAACCTGAACTCTCGATCGTTAGTGGCATCAATGGGAACAGTGTGTCTTCTCACATTTTCAGGCTACTGCTACTGCATTAAATCAGTCAATCAGTAGGTATTTATTGAGATCTTATTCCATACAGAGCACTGTACTGGGGATTGGGAGAGAACAACAGAATTAGCAGACATGATCCCTGCTCACAAAGAACTTACAGTCTAGATGGGGAGACAGGCACTCAAAATACAGATAGAGGGGGAAGGAACAGGGTTTAAAGATATGTATGTAAGTGCTTCAGAGGAGGGGGAGGAGGTGAGTAGCTAAGGGCTTATGTAATGCTCCAGTGGCAGTAGGGAGAGAAATAGGGTGGGAAGATGAGAGATTAATCAGGGAAGACCTCCTGGAGGAGATGGCTTGGCTCCAGCTCCAGTGAATATTCTTCTGTGCTTGGCTGGGGGCTGAATGTGAGGAAGGATATTTAATTATCTGTGATATTTCTTAAATGCATACTGTGTGTTAAGCAGTGTATTAAGTGCTGGGGTAGATACAAGATAATCAGGTTTGCCACAGTTCCTGTCCCACATGAGGCTAACAGTCCAAGAGGGTGGGAGGACAGGAATTTAGTCCCCATTTTGCAAGTGAGGAAACTGAGGCTCTGAGAAGTTAGGTACTTTGCCCAAGGTCGCACAGCAGGCAGGTGGTAGAGTGGGGATTAGAACCCAGATCCTCTTACTCCGAAGTCCATACTCTATCCACTAGACCATGCTGCATCTCCCATATTTCAGAGGAACCCTGAATCCTCAGGGGTATAATTTCTAAAAATGATTGAAAATACTTGTCCTAGAGAGTAATGGAAACTCCCGAATCTACTTTTAACCCCCCTGTTCATTTTTCATCTCTTAATTTTCTACTATCACTGTATTCCTTGCCTGTTTTCCCCTCTACTTATCTGTCCTGGGTGAAATTAAGGAAAAATATTATTGCATCTCATTCCATTTCTAAGCAGCCTGTTGAACCTTTTTTTTTTTCTTGGAAACCTGGCGGGGAGGACATGGGCAGGTTTAGAGAGCCCATGATCTGAAGATTCAAAGGTTTGAGTTCCATTGAACCAGCCTAAGAAGATACAAGGCTGCCTGTTACAAATACGAGTTTTCCCCACACAAATTCCTCTAGAAGCAGTATTTAATAGTGATATTGTTTATGAAGTGCTTATTGGGTGCAGAGCACTGTACTAAGCACTGGGAAAGAATACACAGTTGGGAATTAAACACAGTCCCTGTCCCTCAGGGGACTCATAATGTAACAATCTATCATCATGTGAAGATTAAACAAAAAGAAAATTAAAAAGAGATGCAATTATTTTAAGACTACTGCTCAGATTTCTTCTGGGCTTTGTGCATATGGACCAGTGCTGTTTTTCATGCTTGGTCTATAGAAGATGTAATTGAGGGAGGGAAGAAGGGAGGGGGAGAGGAGAGAGCTCACAGGATCTGAGATCCGATATATTTTGGGAGGCTGTGAAAGGGACCTGGTCCTTGGTAAGGAGTCAGCTGGAACCTGTTCTGTTAAAGACTACAGGCTGCTGCAGAATTTACCTAACACCTTTAGCAATTTGTCTTCCAGAAGCTCAAAACAGTGTACCAGCACTCTCTGTCATCCATACAGATTTTTAGAAATGAATATATTAACTTCAGCAAATTTGCAAGTTTATCCAAACCAGAAAAGTTCTCACAGTCAAATCTCTTTATTCTCAACCCAGAATGAATTATGGTCAGTAAAGGCATTTAAGTGCTTAATGTCTGCCATGCACTGTGCTAAATGCTGGAGTAGAGACAAGAAAATCAGATCAGAAACAGTGCCTTTCCTACATGGGGTTCAAAATCTAAGAGATAGGAAGAGGTGGTAATTTATCCCCATCTTACAGATGAGGAAACTGAAGCACAGAGAGATTGTGACTTGCCCAAGGTCACACAGCAGGCCAGCAACAGAGGTGGAATTAGAACCTGGTTCTTGTCTCTTTCCTTTGCCCTTTCCATTAGGCCACACTGCCTCCCTCCACCAAGACTGTATAACTGTGTAAGTCAGTTTTCAGTATTTATTTCTGTTCATCCTATGGCTTGCCTTATACAAAGGGCCATTTGAGCCTTTTTCAGATAAATCTTGTCTCATCCTACTTCTAAGTTTGCTTCTCTGAATATTCCATCAATTGCTGTGGTACTTACACTCCACTCTCAATGCTTACCTAAGATTAGTTCCATTTCTTGCTCTCCAAAACTCTGCCCTTGACATTTCTGTTAAAATCAATCCACCAATCTTTCTTTAATGATGAACTCTTCATTGGTCCCATTCTCAAGTCAATTGCATTTTTTTTTTGCCAAAGCTGCTTCCTCCTGGGAATTCACCAAGTAATGTGCTTCTGCTTGTCTCATTTCCCTTAACAGCATTCTGGGGTGTGATCATTATTTCTCTCCTCTTTGCTTTAGCTTCCATCTTACAATTAGTTTCCTATGACAGGTTATCCACAGTATCTGGCTCCATCTCCTTGACAACTCTACAGTTTGAACACTTCTCAGGAATCTTTTTTAGCCACCCACTCCTCACATCCCACATTCTCTAGCGTGTGACAGAATTTTCCCAGAGCATATTTCTGTATATTTTACAGGTTTAAATTCGACTCTCCAAGCTTCCTCATGCATACACTCTTTCCAGCTCCATTTTCTATCCATTTCACTTACTTGTCCCAAATCTTTCCCCCCTTTGGTGGAAAAGTCCCTTCTTATTCTTTGAGATAAAGAAGTTGGGAATAGAAGTTCTTGTGCCATCTTAATAATAATAATAATAATAATAATAATAATGGTATTTAAGTGCTTGCTATGTGCCAAGCACTGTTCTAAGTGCTGGGGTAAATACAAGGTAATCAGGTTGGAAACAGTCCCTGTTCCACGTGAGGCTCATACTCTTAATCCCCATTTTACAGTTGAGGTAACTGAGGCACAGAAATGTTAAGCGATTTGCCCAAGGTCACACAGCAGACAAGTGGTGCAACCAGGATTAGAACACACAGCCTTTGACTCCCAAGCCCATGCTCTTGTCACTAGGCCATGCTGCTTCCCTAAAATGCCTACCGTCTTCTTAAAATGAAAACCACTTCCTATTCCAAGTTGTCTATCCCACAATAACTGTGATATTAGTTAAACACTTATATATGTGCCAAGCACTATTCTAAGTGCTGGGATAAATATGGTGCAGTCTGATCAGACAGAATCTCTCCTCCACATGGGGCTCCCAACCTAAGCTGGAGAGAGAACAGGTGTTTTAGCCCCATTTTACAGATGAGAATACCGAGACAGAGAGAAGTTAAGTGACTTGCCCAAGGTCACTCAGCAAGCAAGTGGTAGAGCCAGGATTAGAACCCAGGTCTCCTGACTTCAAGTCAGTCAATGGTATTTATTGAGTGCTTATTATCTGCAGAGCACTGAACTTAGCTCTTGGAAGAATACAGTACGACAGAGTTGGCTGACACATTCCATGACCACAACTGAGAAGCAGCATGGCATAGTGGAATGAGCACAGGCTTGGGAGTCAGAAGGTCATGGGTTCTAACCTCAGCTCCACCACTTGTCTGTTGTGTGACCTTGGGCAAGTCACTTTACTTCTCTGTGCCTCAGGTCCCTCATCTGTAAAATGGGGATTAAGACTGTGAGCCCCTTGTGGGACAGGGACTGTGTCCAACCCAATTTGCTTATATCCACCCCAGTGCTTAGAACAGTGCTTGGCACTTAGTAAGTGCTTAACAAATGCCATCATTAGTAGTAGTATTAATAATTATAACTTTGCTCTTCCTAATAGGCCACACTGCCCGCACTCCCCTTTGCTTCTTTTCCTGTGTGGTCAGGTGGCTTTTTGCAGCGTTTGCAGTATTGTCCCCTTTAAAAAAGATTCATCCAGGCCACCACACACTTTGATCCATGACCAAAGGTACAAAAGATTACTACCACACAGGAATACAGGTAGGGTGGGATCAAGTTTCCAAATCTGTTGTAGCTAACATCTCTTGTTTAGATTTTATTTTAGATTTCCAATTTAACCTTTCCCCATGCTTACACACCAAGTATCTCTATCTCTCCCTCTCCCTACCCATAACTTGAAAATAATTAATAGTGATTGTTGAAATATCTGCCAAACTTTATTCTCACTATCTAAATGCATAACATTCATTCATTCATTGTCATATTTATTGAGTGCTTACTGTGTGCAGAGCACTGTACTAAGCACTTGGAAAGTACAATTCAGAAACAGAGACAATCCTTGCCCACAATGGGCTAACAGTGTAGAAGGGGGAGACAGATATCAAAACAAGTAAACAGGCATCAATATAAATAAATAGAATTATAGATATATAGGTATTAATAAAATAAATAGAATTATAAATATGTACATATATACACGTGCTGTGGGGTGGGGAGGGAGGTAGAGCACAAGGCGCGAGTGGGGATGATGGGGAGAGGAGGGGGAGCAGAGGAAAAGGGGGGCTTAGTCCGTGAAGACCTCCTAAAGGAGGTGAGCTTTCAGTAGGGCTTTGAAGGGGGGAATTGTGTTAGTTTGGTGGATGTGAGGAGAGAGGGCATTCTAGGCCAGAGGTAGGACGTGGGCCAGGGGTTGATGGCGGGACAGGTGAGAACGAGGCACAGTGAGGTTAGTAACAGAGGAGCGAGTGTGTGGGCTGGGCTGTAGAAGGAGAGAAGGGAGGTGAGGTAGGAGGGGGCAAGGTGATGGAGAGCTTTGAAGCCAATAGTGAGGAGTTTTTGCTTGATATGGAGATTAATTGGCAACTACTGGAGGTTTTTGAAGAGGGGAGTGATATACCCAGAACGTTTCTGTAGAAAGATAATCCGGACAGCAGAGTGAAGTATAGACTGAAGTGGGGAGAGACAGGAGTTTGGGAGATCAGAAAGGATGCTGCTGCGGTAGTCCAGTCGGGATATGATGAGTGATTGTACTAACATGGTAGCGGTTTGGCTGAAGAAGAAAGGGCAGATCTTGGCGATGTTATGAAGGTGAGACTGGCAGGTTTTGGTGACTGATTGGATATGTGGGGTGAAGGAGATAGCGAAGTCAAGGATGACACCAAGGTTGCGGGCTTGTAAGACGGGAAGGATGATAGTGCCGTCCACAGTGACGGGAAAGTCAGGGAGAGGACAGACAGAGTTTGGGAGGGAAGATAAGGAGCTCAGTCTTGGACATGTTGAGTTTAGGGTGGTGGGAGGACATCCAGGTGGAGATGTCCTGAAGGCAGGAGATGTGAGCCGGGAGAGAGAACAGGGGAGGAGATGTAGATTTGGGTATCATCCATGTAGAGATGATCGTTGAAGCCATGGGAATGAATGAGTTCCCCGAGGGAGTGAGTATAGATGGAGAAGAAAAGGGGGCCAGGAACTGACCCTTGGGGAACCCCTACAGTTAGGGAGTGGGAGGGGGAGGAGGAGCCCACAAAGGAGACTGAGAATCAAAGGCCGGAGAAATAAGAGGAGAACCAGGAGAGTACAGAGTCAGTGAACTTTGCTTCCATTTTGATCCTGTATTAGATGCCAACTCAGCTGCAACTCTTCTCCCTGACAGATTTATTCCTGATACACTGAAGGGATCCTTTATCTATTTCATTTCCTGTTCTTTTTTTCCTCTCCAGCCATTTCACATTGGGATGCTAGTTCTGTTGTATTCGGTATTCTCTTTTGTTAATGAATTGCAGAAACACAAATAAATTGGAAACATTAAAAAATGAAAAGGCATAGTGTGCCTTGCTCTTTCAAGAGCTTGCCTGGGTGGGACTGAAAAAAAACACTCCATTAACATAGTCTACTGCCCTTTTCAGGATAGAAAGAACATCGATTCTTTTGATATGTGGTATTGAAGAAGACTTTTGCGAATACCATGGACTGCCCGAAAAAGAAACAAATGGATTTTAGAGCAAATTAAGCCAAAGTGGTCTTTGGAAGGCCAGATAGCTCGACTTAGATTAGCATATTTTGGACATATAATCAGGAGGACTAATTCTCTGGAGAAGATACTAATGCTAGGAAAAGTCCAGAGAAAACATTGAAGAGGCAGACCAGCAGCTAGATGGATAGAGACCATAACAATGATAACGGAAGAACCATAGAAAGCTTGCGGATTATGGCAGAGGACAGGATGTTCTGGAGAAAATATGTCCATGGAGTCGCTATGAATCAGAAATGACTCGACGACACTTAAAAATAATAATACTGCCCTTTTAGTGTCTCCAAGAATCTAGTAGTGATAGTATTTAAGTGCTTCCTGTGAGCCAAGCACTGATGTAGGTGCTGAGAAAGAGTACCTAGGTAGGAATTAGTCCCTGGCCTTCAAAGTTTCATGGGGCTCTCAATCTAAAACAAAGTTGGGTGGGGGTGGGGGAGGAGAGAGGAAATAGCAACAGACACATAAGGAGAGATGAAACAATAAAGACACTAAAACAATGCAAGGCAAGGACAAATACACAAAGTTAAACAAACCCAATGAAACAAAAGCAATGGGTACTGTGGCTAGGGGAGCAGAAGTTGGGGCTCCTTGTGGCCCAGAGTCCAACAATTACAGCCACAGTGAGCACCTCTTCTGCAATAGTCACCTTTCCAACATTCTACATTTTGTGCAGATCTCATGCCATCACTTCCTTCTCCCTACTTGCTTGAGGTTCATTAACCCTACTGCCCAAAACCTCCCCAGGGAAATTCTTGATGATATTTTATAATCCACTCCCGAAATGGTAACAGCCTTCAGTGGTAGATTTCAGTTCTTGAAGTACTTTTTAAGGCATCTCTTCAGAGTTCTTGTGCCTCTAGACATTACTTTTCAATAGCACATTAAACAAATCATGAAGAGTTCCCATTACTGGGTGGAAAATCTGGATTGAAAAATATGGTTATACCATCTGTTTGTGGAACTGTTTCTTTTTTAAAGACACTCATACTTACAATAACAATGATACTTTGAGTTTTGTATAATGCTTTTATTTTTCCAAAGCACTTCCCCGCAATTATCTCATTTTGTACGCACAACATCCCTGTGAGTTAGGGAGAGGCGGTATTATTATCCCCAATTTACAGAGTGGAAACTTAAGCTTAGAATTTAAATGACACAGCAGGTTAGTGGCAGATTGGGACTAAAACTCTGGTCTTCTGAATCCCAGACCCATGCTCTGAAAATTAGTAAATGATGACAGAATTTATTAATTGCTAACTATGGACCCAGCACTGTCCTTCCACCAGACCACAGTGCTTCAACTAGAGATTTGCTTCTTGTAAAGGCAAAGAGAAAATTAGTTGCAAGTAACACATTATATTTACCGTACTACTTGTGGCTGGATCCCCTGAGGGGAGAGGTCGAGGTGAGTTGGTCTTAAAATGAAAGCAACCTAAGTGAAAAAGACCTGGTAAATCTAGTTAGTAGTACTAACCTGGTAATAATCTTCCTAATCTAATGTTTGGGAAAAGATCCATTTGCTTTGCACCAAGGGAACATATTTTGCAGAGTCAAAGTATAAAACATGACTGCCACACAGAAATTCAGGTGCCAGAAGATGACTGGAATCAGTAAAGGAGTGAATCAGTCAATCAGTGGTATTTACGGAGCATATTACTGGGTGCAGGGCTCTGTACTATACTAACTGCTTGGAAAAGTGCAATACAATAGAGTTGGTAGACACAATTCCTGTCCTCAAAGAGTTTATAGTCTAGTAGGGGAGACAGAAACTAGAATAAATTACAGGTAAGGGGAAGCAACACTGAGTAAGAAATCATTTATAATCGAACACTTTAGAAAGTTGATTATCCAAACCTGTCAAGTTTTTAACCAAGGCTGTCAGATAATTAACACTATTCCCAAACCCCATTCTGTTTTGTTATCCAAATTTTGACTATCTGAGTTAGTCTGCAGCCCCAGTTAGCTTGGATCATGATCTTTCCACTTTAAGTACTTTATCTTTAGGGGAACCTTCCCCACCTCTTCATCTCACCCACAAAACTCTTGCCTGGAAATTTTTGAATTGTCCAAATGACATCTGCAGCAATTTTGAAATAATTGCTATCTCCGATTGGCTTATTCAGGAAAATGCAGTATCAGTGGGTTTTTTTAATAAATTATTGCTGTTGTATGTATGAAGTACTTTCTATAATAATAATAATAGTGATACTAATGGAATGTGTTAAGTGCTTACTATGTGCTAACCCCTGGGGTAGGTGCAGGATAATGAGATGGGACACTGTCCCTGCCCCACATGGGGCTCTCAGTCAAAGAGGAAGGAATACCAAGTGCATGGGGAAGCAGCGTGGCTCAGTGGCAAGAGCCTGGGCTTCGGAGTCAGAGGTCATGGGTTCGACTCCCGGCTCTGCCACTTGTCAGCTGAGTGACTGTGGGCAAGTCACTTAACTTCTCTGTACCTCAGTTACCTCATCTGTATAATGGGGATTAACTGTGAGCCTCACATGGGACGACCTGATTACCCTGTATCTACCCCAGCGCTTTGAACAGTGCTCTGCATATAGTAAGCGCTTAACAAATACCAATATTATTATTATTATTATAATTATAATTCCTATTTTACAGATGAGGAAGCTGGCACACACAGGGGCTAAGAGACATGCTCAACGTCATACAGCAGGCCAGTGGCAGAGCTAGGAGTAGAATCTGCATCTCCTCTTTCTGTCCCGTGCTAGTCCCACTAAGCTACGTTGCCCCCTTACCCTTCAGGCAATCCTTTTACTTCTCATTGAAATAATAACCTAACTCCCTCTATTACTATAGGATGAGCATTTTTCGCATAACACGATGTATCAAATAATCAATTGCCTGATACATCAGGCCATACTGAGGAAACAGTGTGGAAGGCTATGTCTCCATTGACTGGTTTTCGGTCTACAATGAATCAGTCGTATTTAGTACAGAGCACTGTACTAAGCGCTTGGGAGGGTACAATACAACGGAGTTGGTAGACATGTTCCAGGAAATGCTACTTCATCACATGGGATCTACATCTCCCTTGTGCCTGCAGGTGAAGACCCCCTTGCCGATGATCAGAATGAACGAGATATTAATTCAGTGGCTGGAGTCTTAAAGCTGTATTTCCGAGGCCTGGAAAACCCCCTCTTTCCTAAGGAAAGGTTTCAAGATTTGATATCTACGATTAGTAAGTACCGTTGGGTCAATGGAAAAGGGGAAATGAACGGAAACTCCTGGGAAAATTTGTTTTTTACAGCCTCTGGAGCTAGTACAGTGCACTGCACAAAGTAGGCCCTCAGTCAAGACTGTTGATGATGAACAAAGAGGACACGAATGTGGCCAAGGTCCAGGACTACCCAGTCATCTGATGGCAAAACCATCCATCCAGTCACCAATAATGAAATAAGTTCCTGGAGTATGTTGGCGACATTTGCCGGGAGAGGTGCTATTTAAAGGAGCAGATGAAAGTGGATTCTAACCCACAGGGCAAAGTGATTTGAGGAGAGGAGCATTGAGACAGTATTAGGGAAAGGATAACAGATGATTGGGATTTAACCTTCTCAGGAAATGAGAGGGACATGTTGTGGGGGTGGGGAGAGAACATTTCAAAGCACAATCCCCCCAAAAATAGGGAAATTGCAGGAATGGGGAACCTGGAGATTGGCCTGATGGCAGGTTTTTTTTCAATTAATATATGTGTGTATATATGTGTGTGTGTGTATATATATATATATATAGTACATATATATAGCAAATCCAGTAGGGAGTAGAGCAGGATCAGGGTCCCAGTATGAGTGCTGGAACCAGGGTAACTTAATAACTGTCTTGGAGTATGTGAACATTTTTATGGGGAGAGTGCTGACCGTTGTTCTGCATCTACCCCACTGAGGACTGAACAAGAGGAAATGGGCTTAAATTCAAGCAGACGAGATTTCGGTTGGACAGAAGGAAGAACTTCTCTACCATCGGGATGATAAAACGATGAAATGGGCTGCTCAGGGAGGTGGTGGAGTCTCTGCCCACCCAGGATGGTTTTACTTATTCACCTGGCTGGAGGCAGTACTGGGCTAGAAGATCTCCCATCCAGCTCTACAGTTCCATGAACATTTAATGCCCCTGAAAGTGTTCCTTTAGTGTTCTCCACTCTGTGTCTCTCAACTGTTTCTCTTGACTCTTCCTCCTCCCTGTCCTCACCAACCTCCTCCTCCTCTCCCCTCCTCCCCCCATCCCCCTAAATGTCCTCAACACTCCTGTTGCCCAGCCCTCTCAAGCTGAAAAGGAGGGGACGAGAGGCTCCAATGCTCTTCAAATGGTCATTGAGGATGTGAGTTGCCTACCATATGAATGGTACTCGCCAAAAGAAAGGAAAGTGGCAATGCAGAGCCATTTTCACACCTTCCCAGGACTAGTTCTGACATCCCTGGAGCTATTCAGGCACTGGACTCTGCCAAAGAGCTGCAAGATTTCCTTAAAACAGGTTGCCCAAAGAATTTTCCAACATTTCCTGGCTTCCTTTTGGGCCAGAAATGCTTCAAGAATAGCCTGCCTCATTAACTTGGCTGGTACATGAAGAAGCCTGGATGCACCACCAACGAGAAATCAGAAAAACTCCAGTTGCTCCAGTTTGGCATGCCTTAAAAGTGGTGGCATTTAGGACTTGGGACAAGGTTTGACATTCTCAATTAACTAGATAAACTGGCTTAATCGATCTCTGTTCAGTAATCAATGAGGCAGTCGATCTGTCAGCAGTAATGATTGAGTGCTCACTAGTGTGCTGAGCACTGTACTATAGGTTGCAGGGTTACAGAGGAACATGAAACAGTGAAGGCTGTAAAAAACCTTGTTCCCTAAGCTAACTGTATTCAACCGACTGCATTTTGTTGTGATTGGAAAATCATCTTTCTTGACTCCATAAAAGAGGATGGAGAGACATGGGGAGGACAGTCTGCTGATGTAAAAAGCTGATTACATGGTCTTTCTAAAGACCTCATTGTTAACTCTGCATTTCATATTTACAAAATGCTCAAATCTTTCATCGAGTCCAGAAATGTGACATTTTCCTTTAGGGTGAGGAACTCTGCTGGCAGGGGTGGAGATCCGGCCCTCCTGTGGCAGGGATAGCGGCCAGGCAGGCCCACCTCTGGGTTCTGCCTTTTGCCTCCTGCAAGCCTCCAGCTTGGAAGCCATATGAGCTCACTCTAAGCTGGTTCTCTACTAATTCACTCATTAACTTGCATCTGTGGTTCCTGAAATCACTGGGTTTACTACTTTCTGTGACCCGAGTGCCCAAAGATTGCCCAGATGATCCACTATGAGCCAAAAAAGTGAGATATTCGTTAGCATTTGTAAGGCATGTCTGATGCCTCCACCAAAGTGGTGGTTGGAGAGGAAACGTATTTATTTAATACACTTTTAAGAAACTGGGATTAACACCAGTGTTATTTCCTTAATACGGTCTTAGCCATTTGAAGTAGACAGAGTGAGTTTGTTGAGTTTGGGTGCATGTAGGTTGGTTGCCCTCTGATTTTTCTCTCCTGAATTTTTAGGAAATTGGACCATTTCGACCAATGGTTTTACACTTTTCTTCAGAAGTAACATATGGCATATAGAACTCAAACTCATTTCAGACTAGGGGATCTCTGTGCTTGAAAATATATCTCTGTAGGCATTGTTTGGATGCCAGCCAGTGCAAGTCATCCTGATTCTGAGGGTTTCACTTTCACTGGGCTGTGGGGAAGGAGAAATGGTGAACCCAACAGTTGGTGAATTGTACATGGAAGTAGAGTTCAAATGATGAGAGAGAACACTCCTTATCCCCCATTCCATAGAATTGTTATCTCAAAGAAATTGTCCCTGTAGAAAGCAATCACATTTTGATCGTAATTGAGCTCCAAGACCTGAAATTCAGGTATCTAGGAAACTTCATTCACAATCTGAAAAAATGGAGACTGAGAAAATACCTTCTCATCCTGCGATCTCTCGCCCTTACTACTTCTTGTTGAAGTTTACATTGCCTGTACACTGCCTTCAGGACGCTGTGTTTGGTGATGGACTTTTCTGCCCTCTGACTTGGCTAGAAGCAGGTGGTAGAGTGACACCTGAAGTAAAAACCAAACAAAACTCAAAAATGGCTCCACTGTGATGTTGAGGGTCCACCATCTAACCATTCAAGGATCCTGGGTATCTTTGTGTTACAGAAATGGAGAACCCAGCAGAAAGAGTCCACCAGATCCAGCAGATCATCATTACTCTTCCTCGTGTTGTCATCGTGGTCATGAGATACCTCTTCGCTTTCCTCAACCAGTGAGTTGGTTTGCCCGTTTCTTATAGGAGCAGAGAGAGCAGCAAAGGCTGCGCTGGTTCGGGCCCCATCCATTCTTGCACCGAGACAGATGTGCTCTCTGACTCTGGTGGTGATGTTAAAACTTTCTCATCTGCTCCCTACTTGCAGCACCTTGGGAGTGGGAAGAGCCGGATGGCAAGAGTCCAGAGCATTTGGCCACATCAGGCAGTGGCTGCGGGGGGTTTGTGCCCCCTGAGTCTGCAGAAGCATCGAGAGGTGCTCCGCCCCTCCCAGGAGCCCGCTCCCTGATTCTCCTCTGTGGGGATCTGCAGAGATGGGAAGAAAGGGAGGAGCAACAAATTGTCCAAAATTAAGCATCCAAAAAGTGAATCAGACCAATTCCAGTCACAAAACATCAAAATCGACCCACCTGCGGCAACAGTCAGAACAGTCTAGGTCCACAATTCACCAGATGTGGAATAGCCCACTACTGCCTCTCATTAGGAGGAGGAGGCTCCAATCCCACCCTTGCCCTCTTGAGTGGAGGAGACTGAACCGATCGGAGCAGACTCCCCAACCCCAGCAGAGGGGGTTCTGATCATGACCCAGGTTGACCTGGAGTCAGCTGTGGCCCCAGTGTCAAAGTGGGAGATGGAAGGTGGAAGTTAGAAATTAAACTTGGCTGTTGGGTTCCGGCATGGGTCTCAGTTGGAACCCCATCCACTCTAGCAGGTGGGACTCGGCTAGGCCGAGCCTTCTCCATTCAAGCTGGGGGCAGGGGTGGGCAGGGGGAGGGGTTGGCTGTACTGACCCAGCACCACCTTCTTGCATTGATGACTGGTTTCATCGATGATTGGCCTATCAAAGACTTAATGGGACAGTCCTTGAATATTTGGTGTTTCATTTTTCTGGCAATTTGTTAGAGCACCAAGGGAAAGCCTGTGGCTGGTTCCACTGGGGCAGAGAGTCCATGACATCCTCCCTGAAGGAGGAAAGTGCACAAGGTGGGGGAGCACCTAAGGAATGGCAATCCCCAAAGCCTAAGGTGCGGCAAAGGAACTAACAGCCACCTACATGGCATCCTCCCCACCTACCACCAGCATCAATGTCCCATCGAAAAAAGTCACGCCAGTTGACCCCTCAGAGCCCTTCCTCTGGGTTGCTCCTGTTTTTCAGCTTGTCACAGTACAGTGATGAGAATATGATGGATCCCTACAACCTGGCCATCTGCTTTGGACCAACTCTCATGCACATTCCGGACGGTCAGGACCCTGTGTCCTGCCAGGCGCATGTCAACGAGGTCATCAAAACCATCATTGTCAATCACGAAGGCATCTTCCCTAGCCCCAGGGAGCTGGAGGGGCCAGTATATGAGAAGTGCATGACTGGAGGTGAAGAATATTGGTAAGGAGTTATAGAGTGACAGCTCTTCCTCCTCCTAAGGAAGAGCTGAAGCCCATCCTCTTGTTCCGCCCTCATTGTAGATGGAGGACGATTGGTAACCAGCCCGTGACCACTTGTCAGCTGGGGAGCAGCCACGTTTATTCTGTCGACCCTGGGCGGCAGCAAACTGAGGGGAAGGATGAGTGCGTATGTGGTGAGGGAGGAGAGGAGGTAGGAGCTGAGGCTTCCCAGAGGTTTTTTGAAGTTTTTAAGTTGCTTCCTGAAGATGTTTCCCAGAGACAATCCCCAAGGAGCAACTTTAAAACCAAACAAAAACCCAATCCTCAACTTAAAACCAGAAAGATATTCCACCTCCTCTCCACCTTGAGTTCACTGCCATCCCCGAGGGCAGAGTACAGTCACTGCTCCCTGGGAGACGAATGGTCAGGGTTATTGTTAACTCTCCTCTGTGAACAATAATTCTTCATAGACTTGAGACCATTATTGTCACCTTTCAGCCTTCTCTTCTCCCAGCTAAGAAATCCCAGTTCTTTGGACTTTACCTCATAGCTCTTATTTTCCAACCCTTACATCAGCTTTGGAGCTGTATATGGCGTTAAACCCACAATACCTTGGAGGTCAAACCAGGTACCTCACTGCTTCTGGGTGAATATAGGTTCTTTGACCAACTGAAGACAGAATTTCCCTATTGGAAGCTGAGGATGGGGTCTGGGACCCACCTTTCCAAGTTCTAAATGTGTGTGTTTTCTTGTAGTGACAGTCCTCACAGTGAACCTGGCACCATTGATGAAGCTGACCACGACAATGGCACTGAACCCCACACTAGTGATGATGGTGAGTCTGCAGGGACTTGAATCTTGTCAGAGGGGCAAACTGGGGAAGAAGCCTGCATTTCACTTCAAGGGAAATGCCGCAGGTAGAAGAATGCAATTTACAAAACCGCTGGATCCAGACTTAAATCTTGCCCTCTAGTAAAGAAGGAACTGGGGTTTGAGTCTGCAGTTCAGGGTATTGGAGTCAGAGCGAGGAGCCCTAGAGCCAAGGATAATCAATTGATCGTATTTATTGAACGCTTACTGTGTGCAGAGCACTGTACTAAGCACCTGGTACAGTACAACAGTACATCTGTACAGTACAGCAGAATTAGCAAGGTAACCCTAAGGTCTTTGGTGGGAAAGGACAATAAAGCTGTTCCAATCTTAGGAGTCAGGTTGCACTGAGCAGTTCTAACAGTATATTGAAAAAATGTGACCAAATCCCCATTTCTTGGCCTCAGTGATATCTCACATATTAGCCAGCTAATCTTGGGAGGATTTCTGATGAATACTTTAGTCACAATTCAGAACGCGAGACTCAAAAATGAGATTGAGTTGGTGCTGACAGGGAACTTTCTCCTGTGAGATTGCACTCTCACACATGCCTCCTGAATGAAGCTCTTACTTTGGAGGGTCTCTCCCCCACTCACCCACCAGACTTCCCTCTAGGACATCAGTACTGGGAGGGGGCAGGTCTAGGGAATGGAAAAGTACAAAATGTCTGTAAATCAGATTGTTAAAAAGTCATTGGGGTTCTCAAGGTAGTCTTGGACAAACATAGTGGTGAGCTAGATAGAGGGACATCAGAATTCCTGGGACAGGAGTGGAGGCAGGTCTAAGTGTTGGTGAATTCCCCCTGAACCGTGCATTGCTCCATTTGGCAATGGAGTCTCCCTCTAGGAATGATGGATGAGCCCCGGTCCTGGGGCTTCAGGACCAAGGATCTGCACAAAAGAAATGGTTATCGGGATAGTGGCTCACACTCTCATCCCTGCCAGTCAGGATCCTGCCGGGGCATAGGATGCGATGAGGGAGAAGGTGGGGAGGGAGGCAGCATGTTGCAGAGAGCCAGTCAGTTGGTCAGTCAATCAATCATATTTACTGAGTGCTTACTGTGTGCAGAACACTGTACTAAGTGCTTGGGAGAGTACAATATAACAATGAACAGACAATCCCTGCCCACGATGAGCTTACAGTCTAGAGGGAGGACAGACATTGATATAAATAAATTACAGATGTGTACATAAGTGCTGTGGGGCTGGGATGGTGGATGAATAAAGGGAGTAAGTCAGGCCAAAGCAGAAGAGAGTGGGAGAAGAGGAAATGAGGGCTTAGTCAGGGAAGGCCTCTTGGAGGAGATGTACCTTCAATAAGGAGGGGAAGAGTAATTGTCTGTCGGTTATGAGAAGGGAGGGAATTCCAGGCCAGAGGCAGGATGTGGGCAAGAGGTTGGTGGCGAAATAGAAGAGATCGAGGTACATTGAGAAGGTTAGCATTAGAGGAGCCAAGTGTGCAGGTTGGGTTGTAGTAGGAGAGTATGAGGTGAGGTAGGAGAGGGCAAAGTGACTGAGTGCTTTAAAGCCAGTGGTGAAGAGTTTCTGTTTGATGCAGAGGTGGATGGGCAACCACTGGAGGTTCTTGAGGAATGGGGAAACATGGTTTTGTAAAAACCAAGAAAAAACCACCTGAATAGTTTTGTAGAAAAAATGATCTGGGCAGCAGAGTGAAGTATAGACTGGAGTGGGAAGAGTCAGGAGGCTGGGAGGTCAGCAAGGGGGCTGGGAGGTCAGCAAGGAAGCTGATACAGTAATCAAGGCAGAGGTTTTCTAGGTGCAGGGCCTATTTACAGCCAAAGAGACCACAGAATAGTGCTGATGATTTACTGTAGCACCCTGATCTGGCAGGTGGTTGCCTTGGTAGCCACTGCCCTTTTCATCTTCCAGAAGCAGCGTGGCGCAGTGGAAAGAGCACGGGCTTTGGAGTCAGGGCTCATGAGTTCGAATCCCAGCTCTGCCACTTGTCAGCTGTGTGACTGTGGGCAAGTCACTTAACTTCTCTGTGCCTCAGTTCCCTCATCTGTAAAATGGGGATTAAGACTGTGAGCCCTACGTGGGACAACCTGATTCCCCTGTGTCTACCCCAGCGCTTAGAACAGTGCTCTGCACATAGTAAGCGCTTAACAAATACCAACATTATTATCTTCCCTATTAGCTAGCTCTTTTCTGGATTCTTGCCAGGCCTGCCCACCTTGTGGGATGCCGTAGGCGGCTCTTCGGCCAGAAGCCTTCAGTTATCACTGATGATGGCTTAGCCCCAACAGGAGGAACTGAAACTCAAACTCAGTTCTCCTGATATCTAGAGCAGTGCTCTTTCTACTGGATCAGCAGCAGAGCCAGATAGGCCCCTTGCATCTGCATAGCCCTTCTACTATAGCATTTGCTAAGTTCTCAGCACTGGGGCTAAAATGGAGCTGTTTGCTGAAAATTGTGGTGGGCAAAAACACTCTCTCCTGGAGAAAACCTAATATGGAAAGTAGAGAGTGGAGAAAGTAACGTGTTTTTTTTCTTCCATGACAGAGTTTGGCCTGCATTTCCTGGATAGCATCAAATGTCCCCAAAAGGCCACTTCACTTTGCCTGTGAAGCCCTACCTAACTTTAATGCCTCCAGCTTGAAACAGTTCCTGGAACAATCACTTCCTGGGCAGACTTTAGGAGTGTTCATGATAGGTGATTTACTGTCATAGACCTCAGCAGGGGTGCTCTAACTTCCATGCTGAATTTTAATTGGATTCTAGGGTGATAGGCTACCCATGCAAATTAGCACAGACTTACAGAGGCATAAATGAGAATATCTGTGAAACTGCCGTGAGCTTTTTGGAAGAAAGGTGCAGTATAAATCCATGCTATTATAATTAATCATTACTCATGGCAGAAAGCCCAGTAGTCGATTACGCCAAACCATGGAGGAATCAACCGAACATGCAAATTGGAAATTAACATGGGAAAATTATTCATTATTACATGCAAATGGTGCACCCATGTACGGAATTTAAGTGACTTCTGAACCAATATGAAAACGTTAACTTTTCACATTCTAAAGTACTTTTGTCCAAATACAGCCCAAGTGAAAACAATACAATGGACACCGATGGTACTAGGTCATACAAGGTGGGGCTTTGCTGACCTGGTCGTAACAGACACATGTTAAATTGTGTGTGTTGCACAGTAATGACATCATACAGAACCTTTTGTGGACGTCCCTAGAGCTTAGAGCGTGTCCCCTGACTCCCTTCTCCCCTCATCATTTGGTCCAGAGACTTTCTTTGCATTCCTCTCCAAGGTCCATGTGAACAGGGGCTCTGCTTCTGAGCCCCAGGACCTGGTGGCAGAAGCCAAGGCGGGGTGAGACTGGGTGGCAAAATTTTAAATGCTGGACTTCAAGATAGCCAGTGCTCTATCAGTCCAGAAAAGAGGACAAAGCAGCTGAAAAGTGGACTGTCCATAAAACTGGGTGGATGGCTACCCAATCTCTCCACACAGTACCCATATGTGTGCCTTTTCCCAATGTCACATAGGGCCACTCGGGAGTGCCACAGGCCAGTATGTGGTGATAGCTTTGTAGTCATCTATGCTGTCACTGTGACCGTGCTCTTTGGTCAGCACAGCTCTCAGAGTAAGGAAGGAATGGGAGTGAGAATGAATGCACACACACAGGTGCCTTTGTTCCACTAGCAAACCTAGGGTTAGAGGGGAAATCAGAGCATGAGTGAAGTGAGTTTGCTCTCCTCCCTCCCCCGCGTGTCTCTCAGGGATATATGACTGTACTCTCTCTCCCCAAGACTGTGGCCTAGGGACTTAAGTTCATTCTTGCCATTGAACCATATGCTGCAACTACTTCGAGGAAAGCTCGGGGTACCAGAGGGTGGGCTGAAGAGACCAGACAGTAGGGGAGAGATTTCAAGGAGGAACAGAAGGCCCAAGCAAGTATAAGAAGTCCCAGTCTGAATGACTGGGGAGCTGTGGGCAATTGAGAAATATCTAGAAATAATGGGACACTTCTGAAAATGGCAAGATGGATGTCACCCACCTCAAATTTAGAATGTCCTGCAGATTAGAATTTTGACCCACCCCACTCCTTTAACAACTTCTTGTGATGCTTTTTATCCTCTCCCCAACCCCCACATATCATATTCACTTTTATTTTCAAGTTCTTGATTTTTAGGGGAACATCAATTGATTCTAAGGTGACATCTGTGTTTTACTAATTGGCCTAAACTGGCACTGTGAGATTGTTTCTGATGAGACTCTACCTCTCTCCCAATTTTTTTCCAGAGACTGTTTCTGCTAAATTATTGATGACTAGAAAATCCTTTTAGGGGATTCCCAGAGGAAAATTAAATTCCAAACCAGGACTAATTCAGCAGTGCTGCTCATCTATCATCCCATGGCTTTTCAAACAGACTCCTCACTCTTTTTCCCCTTCCTTCATGAAATCTTTCTCCCAACATCCACTTCCTAACAGTCCATTCCTTGTCTTGAAAATTTGCCAGTGGTTAGCCCTGGTCCCTCTCCCTTTGTTCACCCTCAGAAGGGAAGGGAAGGAAAAGGTGGGCTGCCTTAACTACCCTCACCCCATCACTTCTCAACTTCCTGTTGGTGATTTCCAGCCTAGAGCCACAGTGTTGGAGCAACTCAGCCACTTATAAGTCAGGAGAGGATTAAAGTCACTCACTGTTTCTAATTTCCTTGTCCCTCTTCTGCAGCACTCTCACAGGCCCTTCATATAACGAACCCGGCCCTTTGAGGCGAGAACTTTCTCATTAAGATTGTTTGAGCTATGGTCAACAGTGCCTTTTTAAATCTGGGGTCAGGGGCTCTGCTAGTGAAAACGGAAGCACTGCAGCCTGGTAATGTTTTATCAGAAGACCAGCAGATAAAAGCTTTTTTTTTTTTTTTTTTACAGATGATAACATCAGTTAATATATTGTATTTAGTGAGCATTTACTCTCTGCAGAGCATTGTACTAAGTCTTTGGGAGAGTACAATGGAGTTAGTAGATATGAGCCTTGCATTCAAGGAGTGTACAATCTTGGAAGACAGACACAAACATGAATTATAGGTAGTGGGGAACTTGGGAGGGTCAGGGAGTGGGAGGGTGGGTAGAGTGAGTATCCAAGCTCTAAAATGATGTGGAAGTGCTAAAGTGACAGTTGGAGAAAAATAGGGTGGGGAGATGAGAGATTAATCAGGGAAGGCCTCCTGGAGGAGATCTGATTTCAGAAGGGTCTTGAAGATGGTTCAAGAAGCAGCGTGGGAAGCAGCGTGGCTCAGTGGAACGAGCACGGGCTTGGGAGTCTGAGATCACGGGCTTGAATCCTGGCTCTGCCACTTGTCAGCTTTGTGGCTGTGGGCAAGTCATTTAACTTCTCTGAGCCTCAGTTACCTCATCTGTAAAATGGGGATTAAGACTGTGAGCCTCAAGTGGGACAACCTGATTACCCTGTATCTACCCCAGCGCTTAGAACAGTGCTCTGCACATAGTAAGCATTTAACAAATACCAACATTATTATTATTATTAAGATGGACGAGCAGTGTTCTATCAGGCAGAAGGGAAGGTGTGAGTAAGAGACTGAGTGAGAGAAATAAGAATGAGGCATAGTGAGTAGGTTGGCTTGAGAGGAATTAGATGTGTAGGCTGGGGTGTAGTGGGACAGGAGGATGGATAAATAGCTGGGAAAGTATTGAATGCCTTAAAACCACTGGTGAGGAGTTTCAGTTTGATGCACAGATGGATGGGCAACTATTGGGGGGGGTTTGAGGAGTGGGGAGACATGTGAAAAAGCTTAAGAAAAGTGATCTGGGTAGTACAGTGGAGTAATGGATTGGAGAGGGGAGCCATGAGAAGCGGGAAGGTCTGAAAGAAGGCAGCTGGGATTGACAGATTGAATACGGAGGTTGAGAGAGATGAGTCAAGGGTAATAGCCTAAGTTGAGGGCTTGAGAGGAATGGATGATGGTCACTGTCGACAGTTATGGAAAGTTGGGTGGAGGATTTCACTGCAAATACTCCTATAGCTCACTGGCATTCATTTTGTTTAATATTTGTGGGTTGCAATGTCATTCTGTTACACTGAGGCTATTCTTAACTCTGTATTTTATAATAAAGTAATAAATTCTGTAATAAAGTCAAAAATAAAGGACGAACCTCAGTCCTGAGACTTTAGAACCGAGAATGATGGATGAACCTCAGCCCATAGACTTCAGGACCGAGAACCTGTGAAAAGGAATTGATTATGTAATAGGGGTTTGCTTGGCACCACTTGTACCCTTTCATCCCTGCCAGTAATGTTCCCACTGGGAAGGTGGTTGAAATGAACAAGTAAGTGGGCAGGAATTCAGAACACTGCAGAGTGCATGCAAGGATTTTATTTTTAAAAAAACCCATTTATGGCCTGAGTGTTCGCAGCCTATTGCCAGTGCTGTGCCGCAGGGCCATGGACCAGCAGGTGGTTGCAAAAGTAGCTGCTTTGGTAGTGGCTGTGGTCTTTTTCACTCACTTTAGCCAGCTGTTTTCGGGATTTCTGCTTGATCCAGTCCTCCACTCGAGAAACCCTAAGTGGTTCTTTGGTCAGAAACATTTACCGCTGATGGCTGAGCTTCATCCGGCAGGGACTTCCCTGCTTCTGGCTGTTGCACTTGCCCACTCCACACTACAGTGTGGGTTGGGAGAAGCAGTGTGGCCTAATGGGAGGAGTTAGAGCACCTGGGTTCTAATTCCAGCTCTGCCTCTTGCCTACTGTGTGATCTTGGGCAAGTCACTTCAGTTTCCTCACCTGTAAAATAATGAATTACCTCCTCCTTAGACTGTGAGCTTCATGTGGACAGGGGCTGTTTTCAATATGATTAGCCTGTATCTACTTTGACATTTAGTACAGTGCTTGGCACGCAGTAGGTGCTTAGATACCATAATAATCATTAGTAGCAGAAGTAGCATTTTGTTATTATTAACAATAAAATCCTGGGGTATACTTCCACGGTGTCATGCCTAAGACCAAGGGAAACAATTTTTCGATCCATCTAAAAGATAAGCATCCAAAAATCATGGGGTAAGGACCAAACAAGCTGACTCAATGCTGGAATGTTTTTTTCAACAGGAGATGAATCTTATGGCCGCCTCATCCCCCCCCCCCCCCCCCATCCCCAGCCCCCAACCTCCTCGCTGTGGGTTTACAGCTGTGTCTGAGATAAGGCGGAAAGCAGTGGTTAAACAGTTAAACAAGCTTTCTCTGGCTTCTTCTGGAGATGCATTTTTAATCATATTCTGACACTGGCAATGGAAAAAAAACACCACCACAATGACAGCACAACTAAATAGGCCAAATTAACCCAGATCTTTCATATCCGTCACATTCTCGTTAATATGTGGAATCTTCTTTCATTCCGTCTGCTACTTCAGAATTTTATACTGAGCAGACTGCTATAATCAGGATGTCACCTCTCTTTCTGCCTAGCAACAGAGCTTGAAGAGCAAGTCAGTTTACAAGTGAGTACAAGAGACCCTAGCTGGTGGCTCTGGAAGTGCTAGATATTTATTTCATCAGCTCCTATTTCTTTGAACTAGATTTTCCACATCCTCGAGAGAGAGATCACCCTACATTGATCTATGCAAATGTTAAGGGCAGACTAGACTATCCCAACCTTATTGTGTTTCCCAAGACAACCACTGTCTGATAGAGGTGAATCTTTACTGGGGAGGCAATGGGGTCTAGTTGAAAAAGAGCATGGGTCTGGGAGTCAGGGGACCTGATCCCAGTTCTCCCACCAGCCTGCTGTGTGACTTTGAGTAAATCACCTAGCCTCTCTGGATTTGTTTCCTCATCTATAAAATAGGGATGATGATAACGCCCGCTTCTACTTCTTAGGGATGTTGTGAGGGTAAAAAGAGATAGTGGATGTAAAACCATTCTGGAAAAATTCAAGCACTGTACTGTGGTTATTATTACTGGAGAAGGGTCCCAGGCCTGTTGGAGGGGAAAGAAGTTGACCAATCCAAGTCAACTAGAAAAAGTCTTTGTGTATTTCCCAATGAGTCAGTGTGTTTTTGGGTCTCCCTACATACACACATGTACAGTATAGGTTTCTGTCACTCTCCTAACTACAGTCGATTTGATCTCTGGAACAGTCAAGATGGGACCAATCAGGGGAGCTTGCCAGAGGCAAGAGAGAAACAAAAATTTCCCCAAATGTTTGAGCCTCTCAGTAGGGGGGACGGAGAGAGAATGCCACCCAGAGTGTGAAATAGTTGTTCTTTTCCACACTCTGGCTCTCAGTTAATCACCCAGAAACCACAATCAAAACTATTAATGCAGGCGGCCGAGCAGGAAATTGGCTAAATGGCTGCATTTGCTCTTCCTCACCTTTCATTTCGGGGAGCTGCTGATTCCCACTCCCACTGAGAAGCCAAACACACATTTTCCTATCAAGGCCCCTGTTCAGGCATCTTTTTACCCGTATTTTAAAGACCTAACAGTCAGGGTTGGTCATTCATGTCATTTTGCCTCAAATCTGAAGAAAAGAACTGTTTCTTATGGAGGCAATCAATTACTCCTACTGCTAAAAACCATGTGGGCGCAGGTGGCGTGTGAAGTTTGCTTTTATTTTTCTGGGTTTGCCGGTGAAAGATTGGAGATAAAAGGAACTGAAGGGGAGAAAAACCAGGGTGTTGGATGGCTGTGGCAGTTCCGTCCTTCCTGCCCATGCCATTCCCCACAGCACAGCAGCATGGCCTAGTGGAAAGAACTTGGACTTGGGAGTCAGAGGATCTAGGTTCTGATCCCAGCTCTGCCACTTTTCTGCTGTCTGACCTTGGGCAAGTCACTTCACTTCTTTAGGCCTCAGTGCCTCTGTGCCTCCCCTGTAAAATGGAGATTAGGACTTGAGTCCCATATGGGACATGGACTATGTCCAACCTGATTAGCTTGTGTCTACCCCAGCACTTAGTGCAGCACCTGGCATGTAGTATGCACTTAACAAATACCATTAAAAAAAAAAAGCACACTCACACCTGTCAGAGAGGAGCTGATGCAGGAGAAGGCCCAAGCAGTTGCCAAAGGAAGTTGGAGTCATTTCCCATGAAGCGCTTAGTATGCTGTTGAGCACATAGTAAATGCTTAACAAATACCCTAAAAAGAGCAAGAAGCACATCCTAGAAATCCAGTTTGCTCCAGCAAGTTTTTTTTTTCCCAAATTGAAAGGGAAAGGCAAATCTTTGGGGGAGCCAAAATATTGAAGACAACCTGGAAAAAAAGCTTCTCTCGGCCCATTATGACAGAAAAACATGCTGTACCTGATCCTGAAATTCGTGCTTGAGATGCTAACTATTCAGTTGAGTAGGTAGACTGGGGTTTCTAACCCTGACCCCAAGCTCCCTCACTCCATCCCCATATTCCATCTTTTTTATCAAGGTGACTTTTTAAGAACCACATCTACCATGGATCTCTAGAGCCCCCTTTCCTCCAAAAGCTCTTTTGTAGCATTTCAGTCATCTGTCTTCCCAGTGTCTCTAGCATCAAGGAGAGCCAGGTACTCTCATCTCCATCTTCTGGAGATGATGAAAATGAGTTCCAAAGAGGTGATGGGGCAGGCCCCTGTGCCCTTGGCCTTTTTTGACTCCGGTGAGCTTCCCTTTCACATGATGGCTTTGTCGTCCCCCTTCCAGAAGTGGAACAGATCGAAGCCATCGCCAAGTTTGACTACGTTGGGCGGTCCCCACGTGAGCTGTCCTTTAAGAAGGGGGCCTCCCTTCTCCTGTACCATCGAGCATCGGAAGATTGGTGGGAAGGCCGGCACAACGGTGTGGACGGCCTCATCCCGCATCAGTACATCGTCGTACAAGACATGTGAGTAGGCACCTGTCCTCGGTGAATGCATCTCCGTGGTGCTGAGTAGCAAAGAGATTGGAGTAGTCCTGTACTGCCTGATGAAGGTCTTTCTTAAGCCCCCTTTAGTGGCACAATACAAAATGCTTGAAGGTTGAAGTCAACACGATCCCTGCCTTCAAGATATTCAGTCTAATAGAGACATGGACTCGTGTCTATCTGATGGTCTTGTATCTACCCCAGCACTTAGTACGGTGCTGGGCAAGTAATAAGTGCTTAAGAATGACCATCGTCATTATTGATACGGGAGACGGGACAAGTGTAACAGCTCTATAAATCCGTCAATATAGGCGTGATGAGTTAGAGAAATGAGCTGAATTGGATCACAGAATGTGCAGGCAGGTTGAAGTGGATTCATTAGGCAGAGCTTCCTGGAAGAGGACGTCCTTGGGCTGCCATGTCAAAGGGGAGGAATGTGGCATGGCAGTTGGGAGCAGAAAGGCTTTCCAATGGGAACAAGGCAGCTTGAACAAAGTCTCAGAGAAAGGAGAAGGAGAGTGGAGCTAGCTCGACCCTGACTGTGCATAACTCTTTGCATCTGAGTTTCCATGCCTGAGCACTAAACTGAGGTATCTTTGATTTTTGAAACAAAACAAAAATGGTTGGGAGTGAGGGCCAGTGAGCTGTTTCTTTAATTTGAATCCTTTCCTTTTTACATAATCACTTTCTTTGTGGGGTTGAAAAGAAAATCATTCATGGGCTCTCTCCTCCTAACCCATAGCCCGTCGATTAGACTGTAAGCCCGTCAAACGGCAGGGACTGTCTCTATCTGTTGCCGACTTGTTCATCCCAAGCGCTTAGTACAGTGCTCTGCACATAGTAAGCGCTCAATAAATACTATTGAATGAAATCAGCTTAAGCAGAACTGGCATCTGCAGCAATCTAGTGGACCTTGCAAAACGGTAGGGACAAAGACAAGAAGCAGAGGCTACAGGAGATTAGCTCGCCTAGGCTCTAAGCTGCTCTTCCCCATGCTTAAAGAAATGAAGATGCATGTAGTTGGAGGTGACTGGTTCTCAAAATGTTCCTTCTTCCTCATAGGCTGATAGGCTGAAGCGTTGTTATCCTCCCTCCTCATCTCCCCCCCCCTCCCCGGCTGATTGACATGCTGTGACATTTTCCCCAGGGATGACGCCTTCTCAGACAGCCTGAGTCAGAAGGCGGACAGTGAAGCCAGCAGCGGGCCTTTGCTGGATGACAAGGCCTCATCCAAAAATGACATCCAGTCCCCGACGGATCACATTCCTGACTATGGATTTGGAGGCGTGATGGGCCGGTAAGAAAGCTTTCCATTTTCTTACTGACGTGAATTGCATCTTGTTCCTTTGTTAGGGTGGACACGGGTCCAGGATGTGGCCAGGATTTGGTTGTGATGCCAGTTTGTTAAATTGGGCAAGACAAGGCTGGCCTTTTAGAATCTCCTGAACTGGATTGGATCAAAGTGGACAGTCCATTAACCTCCCCCAGCTGCTATCTGGGGGATGCCAGTCACAGTTCAAATGTCAGTATTTTCCATTACCACTATAAAACACTGTGTAGTAGCCACTTCCCCTTGTAAGTAGCCCCTAGCTTGTGGGATTGCAGTTTGTGCTGGGGAGTCAGAAAGAATACTGATTTCATTAAATTTACCACCTGGCTTATGCCTGGAGTCAGGTTATGGCAGACTGGAAAGATTTTTTTGTTCTTATTTGCAAGACTGGTTTATCATGAGGATGGATGTAATGAGACTCACTGAGGCTCTCTCTTATATGGACTCTTGCTTTCTGGCTTCTTGGTAGGGTGAGGTTGAGATCAGATGGAGCCGCCATTCCCCGTCGCCGAAGCGGAGGTGATACCCACAGCCCTCCTCGCGCTATCGGACCTGGGATAGATGCCCCGCCTCGGGCAGCTGCCTGCCCCAGCAGCCCTCATAAAATCCCACTCAGTAGGGGAAGAATCGAGAGTCCCGAGAAGCGGAGGATGGCAACATTTGGAAGCGTCGGCAGCATCAACTATCCAGACAAGAAGACTCTGTCTGATGGGCACCCACTCAGGTCCACCTGTGGCTCCACTCGGCATAGCAGCCTTGGTGACCACAAGTGTCTAGAGGCAGAAGCCCTGGCAGAAGTAAGGAACCTGTGAACTTACAGAAACAGTGTGGCCTACATAGAGCACAGGCCTGGGAGTCAGAGGACCTAGGTTCTAATCCCGGCTCCTGCCCTTGGCTGCTGCATGTGACCTTGGGCAAGTCATTTCACTTTTATGGGCCTCAGTTTCCTCATCTGTCAGATGGGGATGAAATACTGTGGGCCCCATGGGGGAGGGACTCTATCCGACCTGCTTACCTTTTATTTGTTCATTCATTCACTCATATTTACTGGGTGCTTACTGTGTGCAGAGCACTTGGGAGAGTACAATACAACAGTAAACAGACACATTCCCTGCCAGAACAAGCTTACAGTCTGAGGGGGACGGGGAAGATGGACATCAATACAAATAAATAAATTACAGATATGTACATTAGTGTTTTATAATAATTGTGGTATTTGTTAAGCGCTTATTATATGCCAAGCACTGTTCTAAGCACTGGGTAGGTCCAAGTCATTCAGGTTGGACACAGTCACTGTCCCACATTGGGCTCGCATTCTTAATCCCCATTTTACAAATGAGGTAACTGAGGCCCAGAGAAGTGAAGTGACTTACCCAAGGTCACACAGCAGACATGTGGCAGAGTCGGGATTAGTACCCAGGCCCTTCTGGTCCTCAGGCCTGTGCTCTATCCACTAAGCCACACTGCTCAGTACTTATAGTGCTTGGCTCATAGTAAGTGTTTTACAAATACTATTATTATTATTACTATTATTATCATTACGTGATTTGAAGCATCACACATGGAAGGGCGCCTCTCCCTTCTTCTGGGATTTCTGGCAGCTCTAGCATTCGTGGTGAACTGGGAGATTAAAAAGACCCTAGGACAGTGGGGGAAGCCCGTCAATGGGCAGGGATTGTCTCTATCTGTTGCCGAATTGTACATTCCAAGCAATTAGTACAGTGCTCTGCACGTAGTAAGTGCTCAATAAATACTATTGAATGAATGAATGGGGGAAGCAACCTGAGAAGAGAAACATATTTTTCCTTCCTTTTGTTGTTCATCCAGTGCATGCTCTATTATAAACATGTGCTCAGTCTATACTCTTGATGACAGTGTGGGTGTGCTTTATCCATAGGGCGGGTAACTGAAAGTTTGCACATTCATTCAAGCCGCAAGGTCACATGTTAATTATCCACATTTAGTTGGAGGAAGCCAAGGTCCGAGCGATGTAACTCACTGAACTCTTTCCACAGTAGCTCAGAAACAGGTCTGGGAAAGGGCCCCCTCCTCCCCTGCCACCTTCCCCAACGTAATGACTAGACCAACTTGTGGGCTTCTTCTCTTGTTTCTCTTTCTAGGACATCGAGAAGACCATGAGCACAGCTCTGCATGAGCTGCGTGAGCTCGAGAGGCAAAACACAGTCAAGCAGGCTCCAGACGTGGTCTTGGACACCCTGGAGCCAATGAAGAACCCACCACTGGGCTCGGTCAACTCGGAGCCCGCCAGCCCCCTGCACACCATTGTGATTCGGGATCCAGATGCTGCCATGCGCCGGAGCAGCAGCTCCACCACTGAGATGATGACGACGTTCAAGCCGGCACTCTCTGCCAGGCTGGTCGGGGCTCAGCTGAGGCCACCCCCCATGCGGCCCATCCGGCCCGTGGTCCAGCACCGATCCAGCAGCAGCAGCAGCTCAGGCGTGGGCAGCCCGGCAGTGACCCCTACTGAGAAGATATTCCCCAACAGTTCATCAGACAAGTCTGGCACCATGTAGCTTCCCCTCCCGGTGGCCTCTTATAAGCAGACCAATCCAGTGTCTCCAGCAAGGGGTTGTTGGGGAGGAGGAGTTAGGGATGGGAGTTGGGGGGGGAGGGGGGCAGGGGGAAGATGGGAGATGAACAACCAGATGTGCTGCCGGTTTTAGAACCAGAGAAAAAGTGGTGTGAAGAATGTGGAGAGAAGTGGGTAGGCATGAAGATTAAAGATTTGGAGGCGGTCTATCTTTATCTGTCCTTTTACATACACAGATAGACGTAGGTGTGGGCCTCTAGTCATAGAATATGAACACACAGAAACACCGAAACAAAGCTATTCATCAGATGTCCTTCAAATGGCTATTCTACATATTGTCACTGGGAATTATACTCTATAGATTATATATATGTACGTATGTGTCTGTGGGTGTATATATATATATTTATGCATCTATATACATGTATATGTACACACACATACAAAGTGTATAAAGTATCCTGATTTTCCCTTTTATTAAATTAGATTTACCTCAGACCTGGGCCGTTAAAAATCTCCTATAGAGTTGTTTGGGGGTGGATGTGGGTTTTGTTGGTAGCTGTTGAGATTCCTAGCCAGTGCACGCGAAGCAATACATCACTGACCTTGAGTTTACCTTCTGTAAAAATTGGCACTGGACGAGAGGAGGTGACTTGCTTGGACTCTGTTTCTAAGGAAAAAGTGGAAACTCCCCCAGTGGTGAGAGGCTTCCCCAGATGATGGGGGAATTCTTCTCATGGAGTTCCTTGAGGCCTGCGGCGGCTGCCACTACCGCTGCACTCTGGAGCCTAAGGTTGGTTCTCTGGCACAAGGAAATGAACGAGAAAGAGCCCGGTTCATCCTAATCCCTTGTTTGTCCATAGAGAAGGGGATGAAGAGCCCCTAAGCCGCAACGTAGCACAGTGTTGTGTGTGTTTTAAAAAATAAAAAATAAAAAAATAAAAAATTTTAAAAAAAGGAAAAAAAAATACAGTGGTGAAATTTTCAAACTAGAAAAGCAGTAGTAAGAAACCTGTGGTAAATATAGGTTAACTTATACAGTTTGGAAATATTTAATTTGTCTTTTCCTCTCTTCACTAATTATTATTGTGTCCAACTGGGACTAAACAGGCAAGGAGGCTTAGATGCATTCTTTTTTTTTTTTTTGAAGTTGCACAATACTACATAAGTCTCACTTCAATTTATGTCCTCTTGCATGAAAAGCATGAGCCATATTTGACCGTGTCAGGCAGGAGCCAGTCTGATAAGGTGATATTTTGCACTTTCTCTTCTATGGAATACAGCCCTTTGAGTTTATGCAAAAGAAGTTGTTTTTTTCCCCCTCTCTGAGCATTTAATGTAGCTGCAACTATGCTGAAAGATCTGGGTTGCATGATCTCGGTGTTTGAAAAGCAAGTCTCTTCTCTATTGACTTTACTTGCTGGATCTTAGATGTTGATTTTACGATATCCTCTTTTTTAAAGTAGTTTCACAGAGCTGTCTGTGGTATCATTTGGGAAATTTGAACCCAGTTGAGTCGTATTTGAACCTCAGATCTCAATCAGTTCCCAAACACCGAGCCAAGTAGATCAGATCATCTCTAACAAATTCTTCATGTACTCTTTCCCTTTCAATATCAGTACTTCCATGATCACGTTTATGAACTATAGGTATTCAGTTCCTTTTGGGATGGAATTCTGTGGGTGGGGATTTTGGATACCTAAACAGCCTCATAAAAAGACATTTGTCCACTTGTGGCTGAGTAAAAGCGTGATGCTTATTCTAGTCATTTTTATTTTCCATATGCCTTTTGAGGGGAAAAAGCAGTCATTTTAAAAGCAATGAATAATTTGTGGGCTGGCAAATTCTTGGTACTCCTTTGCAAGGCTGGCTTAGTATGCCCTTCTGAGGAAAAAAAAAGTTCCTCACATATGCAGGCCAGCAGCTCATGTAGTTCGAATCCGACGTGTGGTATATAGCAGCTTTCCTCTGAAATCCCACCTTCTCATTGGGGAATCCACTCAGGATAACTATCCCACAAAAGAAAAAAATTGAGAGAGAAGAAGTCATGTATTCCCAGGCAGAGAGCTGAAGCGAATGAGAAGACATGACTTTACCCACCCCATTTTTTTTGTTTCCTTTTTCTAGGTCTAGTTGTACTCGCATGCTTCAGTCAATGCATATCTCTCTTACGACTCTTGCCTGTTATAGTCCGATATATATTGCTGTATTTGCTTAAATGCTGGAAAGTAATTGTTAAAAATGTAAACTGTAAAAAAAGGCTAAAATTAAATTATAGCCAATGCCACTCACCAAATCTTTGCACTTAGTAGATAGTTCAATGTAAGGAAAACCTAAAGTCTAACCTTTCAATGTACAGTGTGGGGGAAAGATGTAGTTCTGTAGTTATTATTCCTCAATATAATCAATCTTACCAGGGGAAATGGTGATTACCTACTTGTTTGTTAACATTGTTGAAAATTGTACTGAACACAATTAGCTCATGTGGACTTTTTGGGGGCTTTGTGATTTGTTTTAACCCTTGACTAACCCTGAGGTCAATCAATGCCTTTGTCTTTGAGTGGCAGATGTTCAAGCAGTCTGCTCTGGGAATGCACCAGCACATGTGCGTTTCAAACAAGACAAGACAATTTCAATACAATTGTTTTGTCTTTGTTGCCAAGAATTTTCCCATTCATCCCCAGAGCGCTACCATCAGGCCAATCTTTCAACAAGTACTTGAGAGCAAACTGTGGCATTTTTCTCTTCTTCCTTCTTTTTGCTTTTCCTGTTAAAATGCTGGTCAAAGACACAATATTCTATGAAATTATTGCCTTTTCTTACTTTGAAAGTTCTGTTTTGTTTTTGTTTTTTTTCCCCTCATCTTTTAAGTGCCTTCAGAGCACCAGATCAAATGCTTGGAATTAATGAAATGCTTGTGAGTTGTGTCTCAAGACTTCTTTTCTAGACTGACATAGGACTGGGGGATATGGCTTTTTAGACCTTTGTGAGGGATTTTCTTTAATTTTAAATCAAGATATTAGAAAAAAAAATTAGCCAGTTTTCCCTTTGAATATGGTAACTGAAATGCATTTCAGGACTAGGAACTGTTTAAGATTTACTTTTCTTGTACCTGCAGTGTGTGAAAGAGTCATTGTGTGGAACCTGTTCAGCGAGTCACTTTGTTGGGCTGGTTTGATCTATCATTTCTTGGTTAAGAGTTAATATGGCACCCTTTGAGGCAACTGGATGCTGTTTAGGCTCTTACAACCCACAAACTGGCTAAAGGAGAAATGGGAATTACAAATGCCATTACTGCACCCCTTGGTTTTTCTATTCCTAATTTCACCTAAATCAGCAGTGTTCCACCCGTTGTCTCCCGAGAAATGTGGAAAGCTCAACTGTGAACTAAAAGGAGTGGGAGAAAGGCGATGAAGGAAAAAGGTGATTTTTCTGCTGTGCAGAGCTAAGACCCCTTCCCTGGCTTCTCTCGAGTCCCCCGTTCCAAATAACTGCACAAAATGCCTGCTGAGCTGAAGCAACATTGGGGGTGGAGGGGGAGAGAGAGGGAGAATGCCAGTTGATCTATTCTGTGAACAGGTGCCCCATTTTGTGGTGCTGACTTGAGAGCAATCACCCTACCTGACTGCTCCCCGCTTTCTGCAGATGCTCTTAAGTGAGATGCGTGTCTGCTCTTTTTAACCAGAGCACTGATGGTGCATTGCTCCTTCATTAGCCTGATAGGTTTTTGTTTTGTTCTTTTCTGTTGAATCTTGGACTGTATTTCCTCACAGTGTTGGTGTTTACATGTTATGGCAGTAGATCTGATTCTGATTGCTTCTGAGTGGCTGGTGACTTTTTTTCCTTTCCATTTGTGCCAGAAAAACTCCCCCTTAGGAACCTGCTGGTTGACTGTTCTCATGAAATGATTGTTGTCCCTCTTCTGGATATTGTCTGTAATAGATGATACAATGCCATTCAGTTTGAGTGTCTGATTGGATCCTCGGTCTGTACACTGATGGCGCCCTGCGGGTCAAACTCCTGGTTTGATGTGGAGCCATCCTGAATAAAACAGCTTAACTTTTCTCAAAGTCACGGGTGGTACTTTGGCAGTGAGTATGGGCTGGGTGTCGGAGTCAAGGCTGGGATGGGGGGGGCATAGAATACCCATGGTGTTTTGTTGTTTATCGTTCCTTCATCCCTGAGCTCATTGGGGAGACCTGCAGGGTGCAAGTTTTCTGTACCTCAGTGCGTAAGTTAGCTCAAGCTCTTGCTTGTTGGATCCCCCAGGACCACAGCTTTGGAGGGCAAGGATGGTCCTTCACTCTGTCCACCCACCTAGGGCTCTTCAAAGCTCCCACAGCTCCCAAGATCAATACGGAGCCATGGCAGTCATGATTTTAGGAACAACAGTGTCTCTGACCTCTGAGGCCACTGATTAAGTGACCTCAGTTTTTCCATAAGGTCAGAACTTAGCTCCTAGACTCTTTCTCACCTGCTCTGCCACACGGTCTCCCCCTTTACATGTGGAACATGTAATCCCTGAACCCCATCTTTCTCATCCCCTACCTTTGAAGTACCATGGGAAGATGTAGGTAGGGTGTTCAGTGCAGTTGTAAGCCAGGTAGAACCATTTTGCTAGTCACATGGGAAAGCCACATAACACAGGCTTTCAAATCACCTGTTGTCTGCTTGCCCGTAGTAATAATTTATACCAGATGGGATAGTGGCTGTATCATCTAAAGGGTAAAATGGACCAAAAAATGGACTGGTATAGGTGTGTGATTTGGAAAGGTGACTAAATTCTTAGATGATCAACCAATCAATCGGTAGTATTTATGGAGCGCTTACTGTGTGCAGAGCACTGTACTAAGCACTTGGGAGAGAAATAATAAAAAATTGTATTTGTAAAGCACTTACCATGTGCCAAGCACTGTAGTAAGCAGTGGGGTAGATACGAGTTAATCAGGTCAAACACAATCCCTGTCCCAAACAGGACTCACAGAATACAACACAGTAGAGTTGATAGATGTGATCCCTGTCCACAGGCGGTGATGATCGAGTAGAGGCAAAGGAATAGCACCCAATTGCCATAGCAGGGTAGGTTAACCCATATCTCCAGGACAACATGAGCATAAATTTTTGTATACCATTCAGGTATATCCAATAACACATTTATGGCGAATTCAGATTTGAAACGCATAGCTACTCCTAAAGCATAATCAATCCGTGATATTTTTTGAGCACTTACTGTGTACAGAATAGTGTACTAAATGCTTGAGAAAGTACAATACAATAGAGTAGGTAGACATGATCCCTGTCCACAAGGAGCTTAAGTCACAAATAACAATTCTTGGTGGCATATATAGAAAACAGCTCAACAGGGAGTCCCCAGTTAGCAAGAAAACAGTGCGAAGTGAAAAAATGGAAAAAGCATTCCTGCATTCTGAGTAGTCAGTGATCAAATGCAGAACTGTGACCCTCACCTCTGCTCCCTTTATCCCCTGACCCTCCACACTTTTCCCTCTTGAGCCTGGATTTTTGGAGCCTGGAATCTCTTCCCCCTCCCCAGCTGTGGTTCCCTGCTCTGAGTCATTTTTTGTTCTCTCCTGGTGCCCCAACTCAGCTGAACTGCCATAGTTCCAGGCCCAGCTCCAGCCTACTGTCTCCCAAGGACTGCTCCATCTCCCTTCCATTTTCCTGCAGCTCAAGTCTTTCCCATCACTGCACCCAAGAACATGACCCTCCACCGACCGAGGCTCTCTACCATGTTGGCACCTTCCACCTCGACCCTCTGTGCCCCCACCCCAGCAGGATAACTACCTAACTAAGCCGGCCAGGCTGCACTGGCTGTCCCAGCCTGAATCACCCCCACCAATAGCCTCAGCCCCCAAATCTTCCAACCAGTATGTCCTTGCCCCTTCTGCCATTTGAGAGCCCCTCAGGTGCTGGTCTCAAAGTGATAGAAGTGGGGGAGGGAAGTGGAAGTGGGGGGAGGGAAGCAGCATGGTGTAGTGGATAGAGCATGGGCCTGGGAGTCAGAAGTTCATGGGTTTTATTACTGGCTCCACCACTTGTCTGCTGTGTGATCTTGGGCAAGTCACTTCACTTCTCTGTGCCTTAGTTCCCTCTTCTGTAAAATGGGAATTGAGACTATGAGCCCTACATGGGAGAGGGACTGTGTCCAACCTGATTTGCTTGTATCCATCCCAGGGCTTAGTACAGTGCCTGGCACAAAGTAAATGCTTAACAAATACCATTAAAAACAAAAACACGAAACACAAAAAAACTCCTCCTCCCCAACCCATCTGCCACTCTGCCTGCCCTCATCATGAGCAGAAAGTTTTCAACCATGTGAGAGAGCCACAGAGAATAATAGGCATCACAATACATTGGTGCTTTGCTAAAAGAAACTGAAGGAAAAATGTTGTAATGGGGATCGCTTTCTACAGCTACAGTTTATTTCATTGCTTTTGCCTTTTTTCCCCCCATTGTCTTTTTCATTAAATTTCTATCAAATGATTGTATCTTATCACTTGTAAAATGATTAAGGGGTGTGGGGGGGAGAAGCCACAGGTTAGGGGAAAGACATTAAAAAATGTTTGATAAATTGCAGTCTGAAATCTTTCCAATTCTTAAGATGCATTTGGAAAGTATTAACATGTTTTACAGATATAAACTATAAAGGACCCATTGCCAAAAAAGTCAACATCTTTTGAAACCTTCCCTTAAAAATTGCATAATTTGGGGAGCCTTACGAGTCAGGAAGCTGGTTTTCTTTCACTCTACAAGATCAGTAAATTCCATGTCCCTGGAAATACAAAAAAGGAAATGGAGTTATGTTCTATAAATTGTGCAGGGAAAAGGTCTTTTGCACATAAAATGAAGTTGCTAACGTGCACTTTAGATTGTGACCTTTATTCTGTTGTACCTTTTGAAGGTAGTAAGATAAGTATTGGCAAGGTTTGTTGTTTTTTTTTTTTAAAAAAGTCTTGCACCAAAAATTTTTTTACAAACTCACACTAACCTGCTGCCTATACTCTAGCTAGTTTTGTAATCTCCCTTCAGATTCTCTCTCTCTCTTTCTCTCCCTCCTCACTCCCATGGCCCCAAACAGGGGAGAAAAATGCCTGAAATTGCCACCTCCAGACCTCTGACCATTTTCAGGAGGCCTCCACACCCTGGTTGCTTGTTGACACTCCTCCACACTAATCCCTTATGCCCAACCCAATCCAGTACCTTGGCCTCAGGATCAAACTGTGGTGAGCAGGATTGAGGTGTGCTGTGGGTGTGCACCCAGGGGAGCAGAGTGGTGAGAAATCTTCCCTCCTCCAGTTAAAAATTAGTCTGAAAAGAATTGGTAACATGTTTCTGGGCTTGTCTTTTGAGAGTTTACAGAAAATTAGGGGAAACTGGAGACTGGGAAAAAGTGCCCATCATGCACAGAAAATGAAGAATAAAGAATGGTCCCAGAAATTATAGGCCTATAAATTTCACTACTTTGTCCAGGAATATACTGAAATGAATTCCCAAGAATTAAAATTGCCAAGAGTTTGATCAATGCAAGGTTCTGGGAGCTAGTTACCTTGTCTCTGTCAGAAGAGTTTGACAGGCTCTGTTCTTCCCAGAGACAGGCCTAGAGGACAGAGAGGAAACTATAGATGGAACGTGTGGTGGAGTTCATCAGTAGGGCCACCTGAAATATTTGACAATAAGCTGGAAAAATATGGTCTAGACCAACAGATGTCAAATTTTTCAGTGTGAAGACCACTTTGGTGGGGCAAAAGTTCCCAGATGATCTGACAGGAAGTGACGGTGTCTGCTCTCTGCTCCCAGTCATTCTGACTCCAACCGCTTTCCTGGGTGGGCCACTTTGAGAAAGGGTCAACCAGCAGCAGTCCTGGTCTTTAAAAAGAGAGTGCTGGGAGGCCTAGAAGATACACGTGTTCATGCAAGGTGCTGTGGGACTAGCACAGTCAGGAGTGGAGGACAATCACTCTGAGGAAGAGGAAAGCTAAAAGCCACCAGGAATAGATGGGGCCCTCTGGCTTCTCAGGGAGTGAAGCTGCAAACTCTGACCTGACCCACATTACTGCTACAAGGCCGGGGGGAGGGGGTAAGGTAGAAATATTTGTAGAAATATAACCCCAGTCTGGGGTAGCAGCAATCAATCATATTTATTGAGTGCTTACTATGTGCAGAGCACTGTACAAAGCACTTGGGAGAGTACAGAATTAGCAGACATGTTCCCTGCCCATAACAGTTTACCACATGGTGTCCCCCAGGAATCTGTCCTGGGCCCTGGGCTTTTTAACACATACATCAAAAACCTGGCTGATGGTTTTGCCACAAAAGTATTGGATGGGATGACTCACAGGCACTGACAACCTCCAGCCCCTGGCTACCCTGGCCAATGTGCCTTGGTCTGCCATGTGACTCCTGCCACCACTCATTTGGCTGATCACTCAATCAATCAATGGTATTTATTGAGTGCTTACTGTGTGCAGAGCAGCATACTAAGCACTTGGGAAAACGCTGTGAAAGCTAGGCTAGAGGTCTCAGAAATGCTGGCCCAAATCCAGGACTGGCAGTTGAATCATGGCCACATTTCCCTCGGGGAGCCTGGGCCGAGCTTCAATCACCCTCTTTCCCTAGGACACTCATGGATCAATCTGTGGCCATTTTAGTTATCAGTGGCTGTTTTTTTCTTAATGGCATTTGTTAAGCACTTATTATGTCTTAGGCAGAGCATTAAGCACTGTGGAAGATACAAGCTAATCAGGTTGAACACAATCCATGTCCCCACTTGGGGCTCAGTCTCAATCCCCATTTTACAGATGAGGTAACTGAGGCACAGAGAAGTGATTTGCCCAAGGTCAGCCAGTAGGAAAGTGGTGGAATAAGGATTAGAACCCAGGTCCTTCTGACTCCCAGGACTGTGCTCTATCCATTAGGGCACATTGTTTCTCATATTTTGGAGAATGATTTGAACTCAAAGACCATGACAAGTTGGACCAGAACAAAAAGTGCAATGGAAAGAGAGAAAACATAATCAAGGACATTATTGTTCAAACCAATAATACAACCCAGAAGATTACATGCATGCTCGTGCACAGTGCCATGGAAAGTGCACAATTCCCTGTACAATTTTTTTCTCCAGTATTTTGAAACAGGTGATAGAAGGGAGTTGTGGAATGTAGTTTAGGGGAAGATTGCTTAGAGGCAGGGGGTCCTTTTCAGACCCATTATGCTGAATTCCAATGTATTCTAGTCGAGTGGATTATCCACAATAGATTGCTAAATTCTCATCAGTTATGAGCCTGCCTACCCTCTCACTTCCATCTGAACAACCTGACAAACGCCATGACACTCCGGCCATTCTTGTCCGCCACCTAGATGAGTTCTGGGCTCATCTTCTCTCACTGAATATTCAGATTGAGAGGGGAGGTAACTGAAGTTTACAGGATTTATGAATGGGATGTTCTCCAAATCCCACAACAGTAGGACCAAAAAGTATGCCCTGAAGCTTGAAGACGGTAGGTTCTAAATCAACAGTCAGGTGTATATAGGTAAATATCTGTTGTCCAGATGTTTAAATCACTCTGCCGGACCTGGCTTGTGTCCACTAGAAAGGGGATGGGGGGGCGGGTTGCCTCCCTCCTTTCCAATGGTGCTTGTGCCCCATAATCTCAATCAATGGTAATAATTGTGGTATTTAGGTGCTTACTGTGAACCAAGCACTCTGGTAAAAACATAAGATAATCAGATCAGACACTGCTTCTCTCCCACATAGGGCTCACGGTGTTAGGGAAAGGGAGAGCAGACATTTATTTCCTCCCTATTAGATGAGGAAACTGAGTCTCATCCAAGGTCACACGGCAGGTAAGTGGCAGAGCTAGAATTAGAACCCAGATCCCCTGAGACTCCCAGGCTTGTGCTCTTTCCACTAGGCAACACTGTATTGAGCCCTTACGGAGCCAAACAGGAACTCCTTACCATCGACTTTAAAGCAATCAGCTCTCCCCCATCTTACCTTGCTGATTTCCTACTACAGCCCAGCCCGCACACTTTGCCCCTCCAATGCCAACCTACTCACTTTACCTTGATCTCATCTATCTCTCCGCCAACGCTTTGCCCATGTCCTCCCTTTGGCTGGAACTCCCTCCCCCTTCATAGCCTATGGACCATCACTCTTCCCATCTTCAAAGCCTTACTATGATCACATCTAGTCCCAGAGGCCTTCTCCAACTAAACCCTCATTTTCCTTACTCCCTCTCCCTTCCACAGTGCCTTTGCACTTGGTGCAGTACCATTTAAGTGCTTGATTTTCTCCCCACTGCCATCACCACAGTGCCTATGTACATATCGTAGTACTCTGCCATTTCCCCTATCTGTAATTTACTTAAATGCCTGCCTCCCACTCTAGACTAAGGGAGAGATTTCCTTGTGGGCGGGGAACACGTCTCCCAACTCTGTTATATTTCACTTCCCAAGCTCCTAGTGTAGTGCTCTGTACCCAGTAAGTGCTTAATAAATACCATGCATTGATTGATTCCTGAGCGCTGTACTGAGCACTTGGGTGAATACGATTGAGTTGGTAGACACTATGCCTGCCCTTAGGGAGCTAACCGCCCAGCGCCTCTGCTGAACACTTGCCTTTGCTGCTGCCAGGTTCTGAAGATCTCAGTGACAGAGGAAACTCTCTCCCAATCTAACTCCCAAACTTCCCTGTGCTTTCAATCCCTTTCTTCCTTTGAACCATCCTCTCCTTCCCAGGAGCTCTCACTTGAGGGCAATCCCTCATTGATGGAGAGGTTCCGCCTCTACTCATAGCTCCTCAAGACTGTAAGCTCCTCCAGGGTAGGGAACGCATCTACTAACTGTTATGTTGTAATAATAATGATAGGCGTATTTGTTAAGCGCTTACTATGTGCCAGGCACTGTACTAAGCGGTGGGGTAGATATAAGGGAATTGGGTTGGACGCAGTCCCTGTCCCACATAGGGCTCACACTCTTAACCCCATTTTACAGATGAGGTAACTAAGGCACAGAGAAATGAAATAACTGGCCCACAGTCACTCAGCAGACAACTGGCAGAGTTGGGATTAGAACCCAGATCCTCCTGACTCTCAGGCCCGTGCACTATCTGCTAGGCGCTGCCTCCCATTGTACTCTCCCAAGGGTTTATACAATGCTCTGCACACAGTAAGAGCCCCAAACGTGTTATTGATTGCTCCTCGGCAATCCCAATCCCCTGTGGGCCGCCTCCTCCGCCCCGGGCTTCCTCCGTCCCCCTGTTCTCCTCTCCTTCCTCGTCTCCCTCGTGTGAGGGAATGAGTCATGGGCTGTGAAAGCCAGCAAATGGCATCCGAAGAAGAATTATGCATAAGAAGGGGAGCGAGGGCTGCAAGGTTCCGGAGGATTTATGTAAATTAGATAACGCGTCTGATTCGCCGCACCCTCGCAGAGGAGGAGGATGAATGAAGCGGGTGCATGAAAGAGAGAGTCTTTCATCTTCCATCCCTCCTTCCATTACTCCCGAGGCCAGGGGTGGATTTATGATTCCCGACAGGTTGACGCTCGGTGAAAGCGCAGAGCAGAGGCGGGCGTCGAGCCTCCTTTCCTTGGCTCTCGGCTGCTCTCTCGTGGTCGTTCTGTGATGCACCCTTAATTTAAACTTTGATACTCTGCTGCCCTCCTGTGGTCTAAACCAAGGTTGCAGGCACAGTGGATTTCAGAGTAAGAAAGGGGAGGTGATGCGCTGCCCGCCAATGGAAAACGGTGGAATTCCCTGGTAGATGCCAATCAGTCAGTCGATCAGTTAGTCAGTCGTATTCATTGAGCGCTTACTGTGTGCATAGCACCGTACTAAGCGCTTGGGGGAGTACAGTACAACAATATAACAGACACACATTCCTGCAGTGTGGCTCAGTGGAAAGAGCCCGGGCTTGGGAGTCAGAGGTCATGAGTTCGAATCCCAGCTCTGCCACTTGTCAGCTGTGTGACTGTGGGCAAGTCACTTAACTTCTCTGCGCCTCAGTTACCTCATCTGTAAAAGGGGGATTAACTGTGAGCCTCACATGGGACAACTTGATTACCCTGCATCTTCCCCAGCACTTAGAACAGTGCTCTGCATGTAGTAAGTGCTTAACAAATACCAACATTATTATTATTATTATTATTACAATGATCTTACAGTCTAGAGGGGGAGCGGGACATTTATAATCATGAAATTACAGATATGTACACAAGTGCTGTGGGACTGGAAGGGGTGATGAATAAAGGGAGGAAGTCAGGGTGACGCAGAAGGGAGTGGGATAAGAAGAAAGGAGGGTTTAATCAGGGAAGGCCTCTTGAAGAGATATACCTTCAATAAGGCTTTGAAGCTGTGGAGAGTAATCATCTGCTGGATACAAGGAGAGAGGGCCTACCAGGCCAGAAGTAGGACTTGAGCAAGAGGTGGGTGGCGAGATAAGCGAGGATGATGTACATTGAAGAGGTTAGCGCACCCCTTTCAGAGTGATAAAAAGGGGAAGCAGAAAAGTTGTCAGAAACATTCATATGGAAGTTGAAGCCCCAAGGATCAGTGTAGAGAGAAGGAAAAGGAGAATGGGGTTGAAGTGGTTCAGAAAGTTGGAGAGATGGCCTGGGGTGAAATTAATAGGGATGAGTAGTTGGAGTAGGTGGTAGAGGAGGATGATATGGGTTTCAAAGTAAGGGAAAGAGAGAGATGGTGGCAGGGAACTGTACAAAAACAGAATGTGAGGGGGTCAAGAAGGAGACTGACTCCTTCCCTTTTCCCAGGGAGTCTTGGGGAGCAGAAGATGAGCCCCCCTCTGGTGAGAGCAGAATGAAAGACAGTGTTATCTGGAGTGACCCAGGTTTCAGAAAAAGTAGTGATTGGGTCAAGAAAAGGTCAAAGATGAAGGGAAACTTTTCCATGATGGAGTGGGGGTTCCATAAGCTACACTTGATTAAAGTTGGTGGGGGGGAGCAGGGGGCACTGTTGTCTGGGGAGGGGATGGTGAGAAGGGTAGAGAGGGGTTGGATGGCGGTGAGTTGTTCGGGGAGAGGGATAAGGGAGGTACTGGGTGGGAGGGGGGGAGACAAGGATGAGAAGATTAGAGGGAGTGGATTGAGAGGACAAGGGGAGGTCAGGACATTTAAGAAAGAAAGTCCAGAGCTGTAGCAGCTAATCCATAGCATCCAGACAAGAGAGGCACAGAAAGGAGGCATGACCAACCCTGGCTTGCACAGCATATCAGGAGTGGAACAAAAAATAGAACTCTGATTCCCTTTCATCATTTTCCAGGAAGGTCAGGAGGTTTTCCTGGGTAGAGCCAGGTGGCCATCATCAGCAAAAGAGGTGGAGGAGATGGAGATAAATAAGGAGCACCTGCAAAATGAGGCAACCTGCTTTCTGAAGCTTTCAGAGCTTGAGTGGTTTAAACCCTGGAAATCTGTTTCAGGGCTAGATGGTGGTAGAGAAGCTAAGAATTGGTAAGAGTAAGACAATTTGGCTGAGTCCCAGAGGGGTGCACTGACCAAGAGGGGGATCAGCAGCAGCAGCTGAAAGGGGAAGATGAAATAGATGAGGAAAGGGGATTGGTAGTGCAATTTTCTCTCTTTGAAAGGTGAGAGAAGAGGGAGGTCCAGACAAGCAGCAAAGAGAAGCAATAAAGGAAAATGCTGTGGTTAGACTCTTTTTGGAGGAGCCTTCTAGACTGTGAGTCCGTTGTGGGCAAGGATGGTTTCTCTTTGTTGCTGAATTGTACTTTCCAAGCACTTAGTAGAGTGCTCTGCACACAGTAAGTGTTCAATAAATATGACTGAATGAATGAATGAGGAGGAGGGCAGAAAGAAGAGCCTTAGAAATGATTTGCTTGAAGGATTAAATTTATGGGTAAAGTCAACAAATGCCCAGCCAAGGACCCTGCAGAATTGGGAGCTTAGATGAAAAACTCCTCAGGGAGGCAACAAAGGGTGTGTTTGCTCTAAGGCAAATTCTGGAAATGGAGACGTATGAAAAGCAGTTCAGAAACAGGTTGGTATATATTGAATTTGAGAGAGCTACTGTGGGAAAAGAGATGAGCAGTTAGGACAGATTTGTCTATAATCTCATTCTCTAGTTCCAGATCAAGGCCATGTATGTACTGTTCCAGAAGGAAATACAATAGTGATAATGGAGGCTCCCTCTAGACTGAAAGCTCCTTATGAGCAGGGGACATATCTGCTAATTCTGTTGTACTCTCCCAAGTGCTTTTGTCCAGTGTTCTGGACATAGTAAGTGCTCAATAAATATCATTGATAATGGAAGACTTTTCTGCTGTAGTTGCAACAGTATCACAAAGTGATATGTCAACCCAGTCAGATGTTAGATTTGGATCCTTAGAAGAAGAACTGAAAAATAAGAGCAAACTCTGTCTAGGTTTGGTCAAACTCATGCCTGTGATACCTAGGCTTGGGGCACTGGAAATGAGGTTAAGGAATTTGGACCCAGCACAAGTCCTGGGTCCAAATATACATACATGTGCACAACTCCCTCCGCTTTCCTTCTCCCCACCCCCCCACACCAGGACCTAAATCGGGCAGACATGCATCTGCTTTAAGGGTGGTTTGGAGAATGCTTCTCCCTGAGCTGTTTCAGAAGCAGAGGGCAAGGGGCATTGTGCAATACAATGTAAAAACCTCACACTTTGCAACTCCTGTAGAAAGCTCCCTGAGCCCTACTGAGAGCTCACCTCCTCCTACTGAGAGCTCACCTCCTCCAAGAGGCCTTCCCAGACTGAGCTTCCCCTTTTCCGTCTGCTCCCTCTGCTGCCTCTCTGCCCCCCCGTCCCCCTTACCTACCCTCAGCTAAGCCCCCTTTCCCCCTTTCCCTCTGCTCCTCCCCCTCTCCCTTCCCCTCCCCTCAGCACTGTGCTCATTTGCTCATTTTTATATATTTTTATTACCCTATTTATTTTGTTAATGAGATGTACATCCCCTTGATTCTACTTATTTGTCTGTCTTCCCCGATTAGACTGTAAGCCCATCAATGGGCAGGGATTGTCTCTGTTGCCGAACTGTATATTCCAAGTGCTTAGTACAGTGTTCTGTACCTAGTAAGCACTCAATAAATACTATTGAATGAACGAATAAAGGTCTGCCTGAGGCAGATCAAAATAAGAAGGAAGGAAAGAGGTTCTTGGGGGCCCAAAATGAGTAGAACCAATAAGACACTGAGGCTGCTATCACCACCTCTCTGCCTCCAAAATACATGGCCAAACCGTCAGGTACCTCCCTGAAGACAGACCTGTGCTCCAGACCTACTGCCAAATGCCAGTTATTCCTTCCCTTCCCTCAGTGGGTGACTTCCTCATACTGGTCCTGTATGTCAGCCAAGCTCCCCACTGGAGACCTGAATCCAATCATCTGCACAGATGTGGCAGGGGACGATCCCTGCCACTTGTGGGTAGAGCCATAGGCATCCTGGTAGATGGTTTACTGGGTCAGGCCTCCTCCACCTCCAGGTAATGGGAGGCTTCCCGATCTATCACTCTCAGAGCCCACAGAGAAGGAGATGTCAGAGATCCGGTTCTCCTCTCTGTTTATGGAATACAGGTCAGGTCCCTGCTTATCCCAGCCACGGATCATGGTGCCCATGGTTAGGCCCATGCCTTCATCCATTCAATCATTCAATTGCATTTATTGAGCCCTTACACTGTACTAAGTGTTTCAAAAGTGCAATACAGCAATAAAGAGAGACAATCCCTGCCCCCAACAGGTTACAGTCTGGGGGGGAGGGGCAGGGCGGGGGAGAGACAGACTTCAAAACAAGTAGCCAGGCATCAATATAAATAAATAGAATTATAGATATATACATATATACATAAGTGCTGGGCGGTGGGGGTGGAGAGATCAAAGAGAGTGAGTCGAGGTGACGCAAAGGAAGGGGGAGCTTAGGAAAAGGGGGCTTTGTCTGGGAAGGCCTCTTGGAGGAGTTGTGCCTTCAGCAGGGTTTAGAATAGGGGGAGATTGGTGGATTTGAGGAGGGAGGGCGTTCTAGGCCAGTGGTTGTGGGCCAGGGGTTGGCGGTGGGACAGGTGAGGTTGAGGCACAATGAGAAGGTTAGCACAAGAGGAGCAGAGTGTGCGGGCTGGGATGAAGAAGGAGAGCAAAGAAGTGAGGTAAAAGAGCCAAGGTGATGGAGAGCTTTGAAACCAAAAGTGAGGAGTTTTTGTTTGATAGGGAGGTTGATAGACAACCACTGGAGATCTTTGAGGTGTGGGGGGAGGCGGTGACATGCCTTGAATGTTTTTGTAGAAAGATAATCCAGGCAGTGGAGTGAAGTATGGAATGAAGTAGGGAGAGGCAAGAGGTTGGGAAGTCAGAAAATAGGCAATGCAGTAATCCAGTCAGGATAGGATGAGTGACAGTAATAATAATAATAATGTTGGTATTTGTTAAGTGCTTACTATATGCAGAGCACTGTTCTAAGCGCTGGGGTAGACACAAGGGAATCAGGTTGTCCCACGTGGGGCTCACAGTCTTAATCCCCATTTTACAGATGAGGTAACTGAGGCACAGAGAAGTTAAGTGACTTGCCCACAGTCACAGAGCTGACAAGTGGCGGATCCGGGATTTGAACCCATGTACTAAGGTGGTAGCGGTTTGGATGGATAAGAGCTCCTATCTTCCCTGCAAAACCCCTCCCTCTGTCGAACTTTCCTGTCACTGTGGATAGCACAACCATTGTTCTCATCTCACAAGCCTTTGTACTGATGCTCTAGGGTGGCAAGTAAAAGCCAAAGGTCAGGCTGGTTACAGGTCCTGGGCCAGCTCAGCCCAGCTTGGGGAGGGGAGATGGGAAGGTTAGGGCTGTGGGAACAGGAGGGGACTAAAGGTTGGTGGGAATGGGGAGGGACTCACCTCAGCAGGAAGCAGCCTGCTTCACCAGAAAGCACAACAAAAGTTGCTGCACTGATGGATCAATGGATCAGTCCATTGGTGGTATTCATTGAGCGCTTACTGTGTGCAGAACACTGTATTAAGCATTTGGGAAAGTACAGTAGCTTAGGTGGACACAATCTCTGCCCTCGAGCATAATTAGAACGCAGGTCCTTTGACTCCCAGCCCCATGCTCTTTCCCCAAGGTCACACAGGTTCTCAGCCTTAGTGCTAAGAACCCTGGGAAAAGTCTATGAACAGGAAAAAATCACAACTGGCTTCCCGGGAACTTTTGCTTTCCCACTCAGTGCTTAGGAAGGGGTTGCAAACTGGCTCTGACTTACCTGATGATTTCTGCTTCTCAACCTCTGGAGCCAATCTCTCAATTGGCCTTCCAACATAGGTTTTTCATGCTGAATGTTGAGCACAGTTGAGGCATAGGGGAGTGGGGTTTAGGATGGGCTTTCTCTAATCAATAGATCGATTGATCGATCTCTAGAAATAATGCCGCAGAACAAACCTTTCTGCAGTGAAGTGTGAACATAAAGCCAGGAACAGTGCCATCACTGGGTCATACCAATGGTCCAGAATGAGCAACTAGAGGGCTTAGGAAGGTAGAGGGGAAAGGGCACAGGCCTGGGAATTAGAAGACATGGGTTCCAATCCCAGCTCTGACATAATAATAATTATGGTATTTGTTAAGCATTTACTATGTGCCAGGCACTCGCCTAAGCACTGGGGTAGATATAAGCAAATCAGGTTGGACTCAGTCCATGTTCCACATAGGGCTCACAGTCTCAATCCCCATTTTACAGATGAGGCAGCGGAGGCACAAGAAGCAAAGCAAACAGCAGACAAGTGGCGGAGTCAGGATTAGAACCCTTGACCTTTCAAATCCCAGTCTCTGGCTCTGTCCACTACCCCCATGCCATGCTGCTTCACCATGTGCCTCCTGTTTGACCATGGGCAAACCACTTAACTTTTCTGTTTCTGCATCTGTTCTCCCTCCTGCTTAGACTGTGAGACCCATGCAGGACAGGGAGTGTGTCCAATCTTATCTGGTATATATCCCAGTACTTATCACACTGCTTGGTGCATAGTAAGTGCTTCACACATACCACAATTCTTCTTGTCCTTCTTGTTTTTCTTGTTGTCCTTCTTGTTCTTGTTCTTCTTGTTCCTGTTCTTGTTCTTATTATTATGACAGTGTTTCATCTCTAGGACAGTCCTGATATTGTCCCAGAGAGAGCCTACTGTGGGCCTAGGTTAGCATTTTTCATAGAAATCACAGGGAAATGTGGCTTGTAGCCTGCCAGCGGGAGCCAAAAATTAAAATCAACATCTTACCTCCACTTCCCCTTCCAAAGAACTGGGCCCCCACCCCACAAAATGAATGGCATAGCTTTCTCTGGGCTAATTCCTTGGGGCCACTGGCCTTCCTTACCCTCTGTCTGCTGTTTTGAAACTGTGCTATCTGTAACCCAAAGCTGCCACCACTATCCCCTCATCCTTCCTCAAATGGCCAGGGCTGGGAGGACGGGGCTGGACCAGGGTGGGATTGGGGAGGACAGGTATCCCCACCCCTAGGAGTCACTGCTGTGGCCATCCCTCAGCCCCTCCCTATGGGGCAATAGCAGCTTCTGCAGCCACCAAGTTCAAAATAGAAAACAGGTGAGTAAAAGGTAAAGGTCAGGCTAGTCATGGGTCCTGGGTCAAGCCGGCATGGGAAGGAGTCAGGGGAAGGGGGATTGCTAACTTTGAGCTGTGGGAACAGGAGGTGATTAAGAGCAGGCTAGAGTAGGGAGGGACTTACCTCAGCAGGAAGCAGCTTGCTTCACTTTAAAGCACAACAAAAGTCACTGTGCTGATGGGTACCTGGATCAGCCAATTGGTAGTATCGATTGAGTGCTTACTCTGGGCAGAGCACTGCACTGAGAACTTTGGAGAATACAATAGTATTAGGTAGACAAGATCCCTGCGCTCAAGCAGTTTACAGTCTAGCTGGGGTGATGGACATTAAAATAAATTACAGGTAGGGGAGGCAACTGAGTGTAAGAATTTGTATAGAAATGAGGTGTGGGTGTGTGTTTTCTGTAGGGTAAGTACTTTGTGGGTACAAAATCAAGTGCATAGGTGATGGGGGAGGGAGAGAAATTAGGGTGGGGACAGGAGAAATTAGGCTATGCTTCCTGGAGGTGTGATTTTTGTAAGGCTTTGAAGATGGGGAGAGTGCAAGTCTGTAGGGGATGAAGGAGGGAGGGCATTCCAGGCCAGAGGCAGGATGTGGACGAGGGGTCAGAGGTGAAAATACGAGATCAGTGTACAGTGAGAAGGTTAGTAGTAGAGGAGCGAAGTATGTGGGCTGGGTTGTAGTAAAGAGAGCTGAGGTAGGAGGGGGCAAGGTGATTGAGTGCTTTAAAGTCAATGGTGAGGAGTTTCTGTTTGATGCCGAAGTGGTTGGGTAACCTCTGGAGATTCTTGAGGAGTGGGGAAACATGACCTGTATGTTTTTGTAGAAAATCATCTGGGCAGCAGAGTGAAGTATCGACTGAGGTGGGGTGAGATAGGAGGCTGGGAGGTCAGCAAGGAGGTTGATACAGTAATCAAGGCAGGATAGGATAAGTGACTGGAGAAACTTGGTAGCAGTTTGAATGGAGAGGAAAGGGTAAATTTTAGCAATGTTGTGAAGGTCAAACTGACAGGATTCAGTGGGTCGGTTGACAGAGTCAAGGAAAACTCCAAGTTATGGGCTTGTGAGACAGAAAGGATGGTGGTACTGTCTACAGTGATGGGAAAGTCAGTGGGAGGACAGGGTTTGGGTGGGAAGTTAAGGAGTTTGGTTTTAGACATGTTAAGTTTGAGGTGACTGGAGGTAATCCAAGTACAGATATCTTGAAGGCAGGAATATATGCTAGACTCCAGAGAGGGAGTCAGAATCAGGACTGGAGATGTAGATTCACATAGAGGTTATAGTTGAAGCCATGTGAGCAAATGAATTCTCTGAGGGAGTAACTATAGGTGGAGAATAGAAGGGGACCCAGAACTGAAGCTTGAAGGACACCCACAGTTGGGAGGAAGGTTGGGAGCTAGAGGAGGAACCCACGAAAGAGGCTGAGAATCAGCAGCCAGAGGGATAGGAGTAGAAGTAGGGGAGGAGCAGAAGTAGGGGAGGACAGTGTCAGTGAAGATTGGATAATGATTCCAGGAGAAGGGGGTAGTTGAAAGTGTTGAAGGCAGATTGGGCTTGCAAGTGGTGTGAGCTATTCCCTTAGAGGTTTCCTGCTGTGACTGTTCTGGGCAGTGGCTGGGCTGTGGGTCTCTCACTCGGACAGACTGCATCTGACAGAATTCCTGCCCTAGGGGGTATGACACTCCAATGGCAGAGATAGTGGACATAAACGGAGCAAAACAATAGGTTTAAATGAAGAGGCTTAGTGAATTAATCACTAAAGTAATAAAAGGATAAATTATTTAGCCTGGGGTGCGCACTAAGGAATTCTAACTCTCCATTCTCATCGCTTAAGTGTGTTGACTTTCCTTGTGACAGGACTGTCTTGGAGGGGCTTTTCAGAAATAAGATGTGAGCCACCATCATGGAGGCACAGTCAGCTTGCACGTTTCAGTTTTGGGGCAGCCTGGAGGAAGCGGGTTTGGAAGGTTGGACTGGGGGTAGGGGGTGAGGTGTGGGGGGGGGGCTGAGCTGTCTGAATCAGCCCCAGGTCACACCTGATTTGAGTATCCCAGAACTCTGGGGCTCCTTTCAATCCATCAGTCAATCAGTAAGTAGTACTTATTGAGCACTTGCTACATGTGGAACACTGTACTAAGAGCTTAGGAGAATACAATAGAGTTAGTAGACATGATCCCTGCCGTCAAGAAGCTTGCACTCTAGCAGTGAGCTTAGCATGCCTATACAAGAAGTCTTCACCTCTGCAACAGCCTCTACTGCTCATATTTCACCAGACTGTGCACTGGATGTTTCTGAACATGAAAAGACACACTGCAATGGTTGAAGATGCCCTATTCTGTGCTCCTGTGACGTAGACAAAATTAAACTTGGGCCTGTAGGGGGTGCAGCGTTCACAAAGAGCCCATTGAGCAGCCATAGCTTGCAACCCTGTTGGTTTTAAATACGGTTGGTACTTTGTCATCCGTCATCTTGTATATGGAAGTGAAGGCAACGTCGACCTGAGTTAAGGGAAGGATTCTCAACCAGTCTGAACTCTCATGAGTGGCTAGGTAACAATGAAGATAACCTTCCATCTGCAGATGCCAAAAAATTGCTGTTTTAAGTGGAAAAGATGAAACACACTAGGTTTTTTCTGCTGTTTAATAGGCAAAGCTTGAGAATGCCTACTTCAGCGAAGTAGGCCAACGCAAACACTCGGCAACAGAGTACCGCTTAAGAATTACCTTCTTATTTGCTGCGTTTTCTATAGCATTATTAACAAGGGTTTCCAAGGGTATCGAATGACATTCCTTTTTGTCAGTTTCATTTTCTGACTCCTTCTTGTCACCTTCCTGGGAGCTTTTGAAGGGATCACAAAAGGTTTGTTGGTAGGTTGTTGGTGGTACACGTTTTGGCTCTCGTTTGGCCTGTTGAAGACGCTGGTTTCTAAGGACCAAATGTTGTGGAATTTGGCCTTGGACGAAATCCTTCTGGTAGGTTGAAATAAATGACCTTTGATCAGCGAGTTGTTTTTTCTTCTCTTGTTTCGAATCCTGCAACAGGGTGACATGAATTAGCTGCTCAGCCCCCGTTACCTGGTACTCCAAATGAGTGGAGCCATAGATTTGATGACCCCGCACCACTCCTCTGTTCTCCCCTGCTCTCCTTGACCCTATAACTACTGACCAAGGTTCATCCATTTATTGAAGTGCAAAGTCTGAAGGCAGCTTCTCGTTCTATATTTTACCCAATCAATCCTAACTGGGGTGATATAGATGAGACAATGGAAGGTTCCACCAGAAAACTTCAGTGAAGGGCTGCCCAGGATTTTCTGGATGAGCTGTAGTACAATGTGGAATACTATTAGAACTACAGAGAAGGGCTCTTTCCCCAGATGTAGGAGATAACTCTAGTAGGGCCCTTTTCTGTCTTCACCACCCCCGAGTTTGTGTAGGCTCAGAACTCACATGAGAACGTCTGTTTGAGGCAGTCCCTTTGGAGGGCTCTTTTTTGTTGGAATCCTGGGAAAAAAAAATGAAGCAACGTAAGAATGGGATGTAATGCTCTCCTTCATCAATCACTTCTTCAAAGTAATTTTAGTGATAATGAGCTTTTTTGCTTATTTAACTCTTTTCAAACCATGTAGAGTCAACCATACGGCTTTACTACTAATGAAATAGTAATGACTTGCTTGGAATTTAAAACTTCCTCGGGACTTTATCCTCTTGTTTTAGGTTCTTAATGTTCCTTAGAATCTACAGCAAGTTGTGTATTTTTCCTGAAGGTTGAGTTCACTCTTGAAAAATCACCCAGTCCATCAATGGCATTTATGGAGCAGTTACCATGTGCAGAGCACTGTACAAATTGCTTAGGAAATATAGTACGATAGAATAATAGTAATATTAGAGTACAAAGAAGGGTTCTTTACATAGATGGAGGAAATAACTACCTCTCACACTTGTGCTCTTGGCCCTGCCGTTATGTTGGGAAGCAGTATGGTCTAGTGGAAAGAGCATGGGCCTGGAAGTCAGAGGACCTGGGTTCTAATCCTGGCTCCGCCACCTCCCTTCTCTGTGACCCTTAGGCAAGTCATTTTACTTCTCTGGGACTCGGTTTCCTGATCTGTCAAATGGGGATTCAATTCCTGTTCTCCCTCCTGCTTAGACTGTGAGCATATATATATATATAAAATTATTTATATAAATATATAATATACAATATAAATATATTGTATAAAATTGTGTATATTATATATAATTATATATTGTTTTAATATAATGCATATATTATATTGTTATATTATTATATGTATAATATGTATTATATATACATATTATTATATGTATAATATGTATTATATTATATTATATAATATATGTATTATATTATATTATATAATCTGCCCAGCCCTCACATTGGCAAACCTGTTTAAGTTGATCTGTTCAGAGGGTGAGTTTTCATTTGTATCCCCACCCCCCAAATGAGACTTTCACCTCTGTTTGTAATGCTCTTCTCCATCAATAACTTCTTAGAAATAGTAATAATAAGGTGTTTGGCGGCTTAACTTCTTTTCAAACATGTAGATTGAGCCATTTGGCATGGCTACTAATGAAATCATAATGACTTGCTTAATACATAAAACTGTATGACCCTGGGCAAGTCATTTAACTTTTCTGTGACTCAGCTTCCTCATCTGTGAAATTGGGATAAGATACTTGCTTTCCTTTCCACTTAAACTGGGGCCAAAAATTAAGCAGCGTGGCCTAGTGGATAGAGCACGGGCCTGGAAGTCAGAAGGACCTGGGTTCTAATCCTTGCTCAGCCCCTTGTCTGCTGTGTGACCTTGGGCAAGTTACTTAGCTTTTCTGTGCCTCAGTTACCTCATTGTAAAATGGGGGTTAAGACTGTGAGCCCCATATGGCACGGGGACTATGTCCAACCTGATTACCTTGTATCTAACCCAGTGCTTAGAACAGTGCCTATCAAATACTAAGCACTTTAAAAAATATTATAAAAACCCCACAAAATCCCACCCATCTCCATTTCCAGCTCCAAATAAATGAGCCCCACCCTGTACCTTCTCCCTGCCCCCAGAAGAAAAAAAAACAAACCAGTGGCATCACTCCCTCTGAACTAATTCCATGGGGACACTGGCCTTCCTTACTCTCCCCTTAATCTCTTACCCTAATCAATCTTCACTAAAGTCCACTGCATCCTATATAAAACAAACGTAGGCTTCTGCCTTATGGCTTCTAAAAGTTTTATGGTGAGTCTCAGGTAATTGGTTGGTAGGTCAATCACCCAAAGCTAGTGCCCACATTAAGTTATGAATTTACTTAGTTTTCTACATTATCCTAACAAGCTTACCATTATACTTGTATCTTGGTTCAGCAGCACAAGGTTTGCTTGTTGCTCTTTCCTTGCTGGGGCAGCAAATGGGAGCAACCTTTGCCGTCTGATAGGTTGAGAGCAACGTGATGTCACAAGCTCAGATTGTTGGGTCAAGCCTTTACTTAGCCAGTTAGAGTAAGAGTCTAGTTTGCATGATTTAACAATCCAAGTCTTATGAGGGTGCTTTCTTCTCAGCCTGCACTCAGTGAATCATTATCATTGTCAGAGGTATTTATTGAATACTATGATATTCCCCCCACCCCCAGCCCATCAAAGTTTAGGTTACATAACAATCCATAATTGATTTTAATGTTGGTCTTCTGCTCTAGTCTGTAAGCTCCTTGTGGGCAGGGAATGGGTCTACCAACTGTTGCATTGTGCTTATTCATTCATTCATTCAGTTGTATTTATTAAGTGCTCTGCGCAGAGCACTGTACTAAGTGCTTGCGAAAGTACAGTGCAACAATAAACAGTGACAATCCCTGCCCACAACAAGCTCACAGTTTAGAGGACAAGCTCATAGTCTGGAAATGCTGCCGATTGATGAAGCTGCATTGTGTGACATACACAGGCCACTGGGTCTGGGACGTTTGTAGAGCCACTGTAGCACTTGACACTTGATCCTCCGATTTACCCAGAGTCCCTGGGACCCCAAGGGCCAGCCAGCTCAGGAACATTGACCTGGGCTGAGGCAAACCTGATACCACACATTTAGTGTGGCCTGGCATGGAGAGGGGGACTAAACAGCCCTGAAAGGGGTTGTCATGGGTTTCTTTCTGGGATGTGAAGGATAGGATTCCTTTAAGAGGGAAAGTTCCAGTTCTTGAAAATGCTAAGAGAACCAACAGAAGCCGCAAGAGAATTTAGCACAAGGGAGGCACACATGTGCTGAGTTTATTCGATAACTAAAAGAGTTACTTGAGGTTAAATAACACATGCACTGCTTAGACTGACTGTAAAGTGAAGAGACATACTGTTGTGGCAGTGTGAAGTCTTTGTTTCACCCAGTGGCAACTGTCCTTCATATAATGGGGCCACTGATGGTTCTTCCTAATCCAGACAAGGAGATTGTAAACTCCTTGTGGGCAGGGATCTTGTCTACCAACTCTACTGTACTATCCCAAATACTTAGTACATTTCAATCAGTGGTATTTTTTGAGCGTTCACTGCATGCAGACTACTGTACTAAGTGCTTGGGAAAGTATAGTAAAATAGAGTTGGTGCACATGATTCCTGCCCACAAGAAGCTTGTAGTCTACAGGGGGAGACAGACATTAAAATAAATTATAGATAGGGGAAATAGTAGAGTATAAGGATATGTATATAAGTGCTATGGGGCTGCATTGAGTAGCAAAGTGCTTAAGGGGTACATGACCAATTACATAGGCGACAGAGGGGAGGATGTGTAGGGGAAATGAGGACTTAGGGAAGGCCTCTTGGAGGAGTCATAATTTTAGGAGGGTTTTTGAAGAGGGGAAGAGAGGTGGACTGTCTGATATTCTCTTGCTATTCTCCATTTCAAGCCAGGGTCTATTTGATTCTCCTCTTGAATGGCTGCTGAGTGGCTGCTGCTGGTGCTCTGTTCCTCTCCTTTCCAAAATGGCAGCTTAAGCGGTTACGTGGAAGGAATGGGGCAGGCGTGGCGGAGTTGCGGCAGGCACATCCAAGGCAGAATCCTGGTGCTCAGCTTGAGCCTGCTTCAGGACAAGCCTTCAAATGGGGCTGCATGTGTTTGGGACTGTGCTTGGTTAAGGAACATGGTAGAAACCTGTTGTGGAATGAATTCTTCATACACTGCTCACTCCTCCCCTCCCTTGGAATCCACCTGGGGTAGTTACATGGATTTAAGATAGTCCATTTCCTCCCCCCATCCTTCCCCCTGCCCCAGCCCCAAGCAGCAGCAGAATCGGATTCATTGAGGGTTTGTCTTTCCTACAGTGGTGTCAGAGACATTAGTGGGAAAGTAGTTTCCAGATGACAACCCTCATTATGTTTCATTCATTGGATCATATTTGAGCACTTACTGTGTGCAGAGCACCCTATTAAGTGATTGGGCGAGTACAAAACAACAATAAGCACAATCCCTGTCCACAACAAGCTTAATAATAACAATAATAATTATAATGATAATAATGTTGGTATTTGTTAAGTGCTTTCTATGTGCAAAGCACTTGGAGGATACAAGGTGATCAGGTTGTCCCTTCAGGGGCTCACAGTCTTCATACCCATTTTACAGATGAGGTAACTGAGACCCAGAGAATAACTTGCCTAAAGTCACACAACTAACAAGTGGTGGAGCCGGGATTAGAACCCATGACCTCTGACTCCCAATCCCGTGCTTTTTACACTGAGCCATGCTGCTTCTCTAGCTTACAGTCTAGAGGGGAGACAGACATTAATATAAATAAATTATAGCTATGTACATAAGTGTTGTGGAGAAGGGAGGTTGGATGAATAAAGGTAGCAAGTCAGGGTGACACAGAAGGGAGTGGGGGAAGAGGAAAGGAATCAGGGAAGGCCTCTTGGAGGAGCTGTACCTTCAATAAGACTTTGAAGTAGGGGAGAGTAATTGTCTGTCGGATTTAAGGAGGGTGGGGCATTCCGGGCCAGTGGAGGGACATGGGTGAGGGGTTGGCGAAGAGATAGATGGGATTGAGGAAATATTTACTGTATTTCAAGAGAATGCTGAAAAAATATTTTGTACATTTAAAAGTAAAAAGTTGTCTTATTTGCATATTTGAAATAAAATTTTCCCCTTCTGTGAATTATTTGTGGTTTTAGGTAATGAATACCTAATTCCTTCCCCCATCAGCCTGAATAACTGAGAGTTAACTGTATATTGAAGTGCTCCTAAATCAACATTTTATCCCTTCATGAAGTCTGTGTAAAAGTAGTTGCTTTACAAATGAAGAAATTGCCTTCCCTGTGGGGATGGGGAGTGGATGTAGAACTGTTACCAGAATCCCATTCTTTGAAAGTGGAGGGCTAGCCCCTGCTGTCCCCAGGTTTCCTGCAGCCCCTGAACAGGGCTAGAATCTACAGCTGTAGAGAATCCAGGGACCCCTCCATCCCACTTAAGATCCTGGGGAGTGAGCCAAGGCAGTTTTTTTTTTAAATGGTATTTGTTAAGCACCTATTGTGTGTCAGGTACTGTACTAAGTGCTGGAGTGATGGTCAGTTCCCCTCCCAAATTCAATCCAGGGTCACAAATGGCCCTCTAGTACTCTGTGGCTTCTCTGTGGCCCCAGACACTGGAAAGGAGCAGCCTAAAAATTGACAAGCCAATTTTGCCACATCAGTGGGTTGCTGTACTTTCTAAGCATTCTCTCTAAGGAAATGTAGATGTTTAAGAGGCTTTGGAAGCCTATTCTGCATGGAAAACAGCTGTCAATGGGGAGAAGGTGGAAGAGTCAGTGAAGGAAATGCCAAGGTTCAATCAACTCTGAGGGAGGGAATAAAAGGACATCAGCAGTGCTATTCCTTGGCATTGGGCCTATGGTCCATCCAGAGCAGTATTCTGGGTCTGATGGTGGTAATGGGATGCTTAGGGAAATTGTGATGGTTGACATCCATTCTGATGGTTAGGATGGACCATCAAACTAGCACTAGCATATTTAACAGGTTTGGGGGGGATGGAATGGAAGGGGGAGGCTGAGAGGTCTGTGTCAGACCCAGGTCACCCTTGATTTGAGTAGCTTAGAACTCTGGGGTCCCAGAGTTCAATACAACAGTCAAAAATTAAATAGTACTTATTGAGTACCCACTGTGAACACTGCACTGTACTAGCAGCTTGGGCGAGTACAGTAGAGAGGAGCTCTCTGTCTGCCCCCAGCATGCTCTGTGCATGCTGGGAGGGTATAAAAGCTGCTGCTCTGCCTTCTCGGTCCCTCTTCACCTTTGGAACCAAATGAAACTTGGGGCGTTGCAGCCTCACCTCCCTGCCTGCTCTCGGCCCCCCTTACCATGGCTGAGCGAATTGCCTTCTCTCTTCACCACCCAGGGCTGGCACCAGCTCCCCTCCGTACCACCAAGGAGACCCCATCCCATCCAGCTTTCCACCCTTCCCCCCTCCCCCTGCCAACAGCTCCTGCAGCTGGAGGCCTCACAGAACCTCAGGAAAGCTAGTGGCTGCGTAGCCATTGAATCACAAGGAGAAATTTGGCTTCTCTAGTCACAGATCCCTACTGACTTTTGTTTTTATTTTTTGTGTTGTGTATTTGTCCTTATCCCTCATGCTGTTTTAATGTTTAATGTTTTGTTGTTCCCAGTGTGTCTATCTCTAGTCTTCCCGTAACCTCCCTCCCTCCCCACCTATATTCATAGATTGTGAGCTCCTCCAGGGACAGGGGCCAGGTCTAATTCCCACAGGGATTCTCTTTCCCAGCATTTAGTAAAGTGTTCTGCACCCAGTAAGGACTTAATAAATATTAATACTACTATCACTCCTGTCCTCAAAGAGCTTACCTTCTAGTGGTGAGCATAGCACAGCTATGTGCAGTAGGCTTCATCTCTGCAATTGCCTCTCCTGCTTCTATTTGACCAGATTGTGTGCACTGAATGTTTCTGAATGTGAAAAGATGTACAAGAGCAGATTGTTGTTTGATTCTTTTGTTAATGATACTTGTTGAGAGCTTACTATGTGCCAGGCACTGTACTAAGCATTGGGGTAGATACCAGATAATCAAGTTGAACACAGTCCAGTCCCACATGGGGCTGGACTTGAACAGAATGAAACTTGGGCCTGAAGGAGATACAAAATTCCTAAAAAACCTGTTGAGCAGCCAAAGCTGTAACCCAGATGGTTTCAATTAATCATATTTATTGAGCACTTTCTGTGTGTAGTGCTTGGGAGAGTACATTATAAGGGAGTTGGTAGAAAAGTACTCTGCCCACAGTGAGCGTACAGTCTGGAAGAGGAGATAGACATAATATATACAAATTAAATTACAGATATGTACATAAGTGCTGTGGGGCTGCAGGAGGGGTGAATAAAGAGTGCAAATCTTAGTAGAAAGGTGATAGAGAAAAGAGTGGCAGAAGAGGAACTGAGGTTTAATTGGAGAAGGTCTTTTAGAGGAAGTGTGTTTTCAACTGAGGCTTTGAAGATAGGGAGTGTGAATGTCAGATAATAATGATTATGGCATTCTTTAAGGTCTTACTATGTATCAAGCACTGTTCTAAGAACTGGGGTATTTACAAGTTAATCAGGTGGGACACAGTCTCTGTCCCACATGAGGCTCATTGAAACCCCATTTTATTTATTCATTCATTCAATTGTATTTATTGAGTGCTTTACAGTGTGCAGAGCACTGTACTAAGTGCTTGGAAAGTAAAATTCGGCAACAGATAGAGACAATCTCTACCCAACAATGGGCACACAGTCAAGAAGGGGGAGACAGACAACAAAACAAGTAGACAGGCATCATTAGCTTCAAAATAGATAAATGGAATTACAGATACATTTACACATCATTAATAAAATAAATAGAATAATAAATATGTACAAATATACACAAATGCTGTGGGGCGGGGAAGGGGGTAGAGCAGAGGGAGGGAGTGGGGCAATGGGGAGGGGAAGAGGAGCAGAGGGAAAGGGGGGCTCAGTTTGGGAAGGCTCTCAGTGAGGCTTTGAAGAAACTATGGTACAGAGAAGTTAGGTAACTTGCCCAAAGTGACACAGTAGGCAAGTAGAGGAGGCAGGATTAGAACCCAGGTTCTCTGTCTCCCAGACCCAGGCTCTTTGCACTAGGCCATGCTGTGGTTAAATGTGGTTGATACTGTGCCATCCATTAGACCTGAGCTAAGGGAAAGATTCTCAGACAGTCAGAACTCTCATGAGTGTCCAGGTAACAGTAAAGATAACCTTCTACCTGCAGAAGCCGAAAAATTGCTTTTATCAATGGAAAAGATGAAACGTTGTTTTTCTGCTGTTTAAAAGTCAGGGCTTGAACATGCCTACTTTAATGAAGCAGGACAAATCAAACAGTCAACCACTGTGTATCTCTTGGCAACCAGCTCCCTCCTTGTGCATTTTTGATTGGATCTTCAACATATACTTCAGTGGATATCGAGCAGATCTCCTTTTTTCAGATATTACATTTTCTGGCTCCTAATTGTCACTTAGGCAAGCATATTTAAAATGTTATTTATTGAACACTTATTATATATACAGCACTGTACTAATCACTTGGAAAAACATTTTGTACCTTAGGAGTAGGTTCCTTTATGGCCCAGTTTCCCTGCACAAAATCCTGGGGTAGGATGAACTGTGTCCCTTAGGTTTTTTGTTTGTTTTTATTGGTATTTATTATGAACCCAGCACTGTACTAAGCACTGGGGTAGATACAAGATAATCAGCTTGGACACAGTCCCTGTCCCACACAGGCCTCACAATCTTAATTCCCATTTTACAGATGAGGTGACCAAGGCACTTTGTGCCCAAGGTCACACAGCAGAAAATTCATTCATTCAATCATATTTTTTGAGCACTTAATGTGTGCAGAGCACTGTACTAAGTGCTTGGGAAGTACAATTCAGCAACAGATAGAGACAATCCCTGCCTACAAAAGGCTCATAGTATAGAAGGGGGAGAAAGACATCAAAACAAGTGCTGTGGGGTGGGGGGGTATAACAAAAGTAATGAGTCGGGGTGATGGGGAGGGGAGGGGGAGCAGAGGAAAAGGGGGGCTTAGTCTCAGAAGGCCTCCTGGAGGAGGTGATCTCTCTGTAGGGCTTTGAAGGGGGGGAAGTGTGCTAGTTTGGAGGATTTGAGGAGGGAGGCCAGAGGTAGGACGAGGGCTAGGGGTCGATGACGAGACAGGTGAGAATGAGGCACAGTGAGAAGATTAGTACCAGAGGAGTGGAGTGTGTGGGCTGAGATGTAGAAGGAGAGGAGGGAGGTGAGGTAAGAAGGGGCAAGGTGATGGAGAGCTTTGAAGCCAAGAGTGAGGAGTTTTTGCCTCATATGGAGGTTGATAGGCAACCACTGGAGATTTTTGAGGAGAGGGGTGACACACCCAGAGCATTTCTGGAGAAAGATAATCCGGGCAGCAGAGTGAAGTATAGACTGAAGTAGGGAGAGATAGGAGGTTGGGAGACCAGAGAGGATGCTGATGTAGTAATACAGTTGGGTTATGATGAGTGACTGTAATAACGTGGTAGCGGTTTGGATGGAGAGGAAAGGGTGGATCTTGGCGATGTTGTGAAGGTGAGACTGGCAGATTTTGGTCATGGATTGGATATGTGGGGTGAATGAGAGATCGGAGTCAAGGATGACACCAAGGTTGCGGCCTTGTGAGACAGGAAGGATGGTAGTGCCGTCCACAGTGACGGGAAAGTCAGGGAGAGGACAGGGTTTCGGAGGGAAGATAAGGGCTCAGTCTTGGACATGTTGAGTTTTAGGTGGCATGGGGGACATCCAGATGGAGATGGCCTGAAGGCAGGAGGAGATGCAAGCCTGGAGGGAGGGAGAGAGGACAGGGGAGGAGATGCAGATTTGGGTAATCATCTGAGTAGAGATGATAATAATGATAATTTTGGTATTTGTTAAGCGCTTACTATGTGCCAAGCACTGTTCTAAGTGCTGGGTAGATACAAGGTAATCAGGTTGTCCTTCATGGGGCTCACAGTCTTAATCCCCATTTTCTAGATGGGGTAACTGAAGCACAGAGAAGTTCAGTGACTTGCCCAAATTCACACAGCTGACAAGTGGCGGAGCTGGGATTAGAACCCATGACCTCTGACTCCCAAGCCCGGGCTCTTTCCACTGAGCCACGCTGCTTCTCATGCTGATAGTTGAAGCCGTGGGAGCAAATGAGTTCACCAAGGGAGTGAGTATAGATGGAGAACAGAAGGGGACCAAGAACTCACCCTTGAGGAACCTCTACAGTTAGGGGATGGGAGGGGGAGGAGGAGCCTGCAAAGACAGACAAGTGGCAGAGCTAGGACTACAAGCTAGGTCCTCTGACTCCCAGGTCCATGCTCTTTCCCCCAAGGCCATGCTACTTCTCAGCCTCAGAGTTAAGAAATCTGTGAAAAGTCTATGAACCAGAAAAATCTCAGCTGGCTTCTGGGGAAGTTTTGCTTTGCCACTCAGCACGTAGGAGAGGGCTACAAACTGGCCTTGACTTGTCTGATAATTTCTACTTCCCAGGCTCTGGAACCAATCTCTCAACTGGCTTTCTGATGTGAGTTTTCATGTTGAATGTTGTACACAGTTGAGGCATAGGGGAGTGGGGTTTGGGATGGGTTCATTCTAATCAATCGATTGATCAAGCAATCAATCTTTAGGAATAATACCATAGTTCATACCTTTCTGTAGAGAAGTGTGAACATAAGCCCATGGGCAGTGCCATGGTCCATAATGAATAGCTAGGGGATTTAGAGAGGTAGAGAGGAAAGGGCACAGACCTGGGAATCAGAGGACATGGGTTCTAATCCTGGCTCTGATCCGTGCCTGCTGTGGGACCTTGGGCAAATCATTAAACTTTTCTGTGTCTCTGTCTCCTCATCTGGGAAATTGGAATAAGATACCTGTTCTCCCTCCCGCTTAGACTGTGAGCCGCACGTGGGACAGGGAATGTAACCAAACTTATCTAGTATCTACTCCAGTACTTAGCACAGTGTTTGGTGCATAAGGAAGTGCTTCATGAATACCACAGTTCTTCTTGTCCATCTTGTTCTTTTTCTTCTTGTTCTTATTATTATTACGGCAGTAAGTTTTACCTCTAGGACAGTCCTGATATTACCCCAGAGCCCACCTACTGTGGGCCTGGGTTAGCATTTCTCATCCAGAAGACAGAGATGTGGCTTGAAGCCTGCTGGCAGAAGCCAAAAGTTAAAACTGGCATCTTATCTCAACTCCTCCTTCCAAAGAACTGGATTCCCCACCCTGAAAAACGAATGGCATCGCTCCTTCTGTGCAATTCTTTGGGGGCAATGGCCTTTCTTACCTTCACTGTGCTGTGCTATCAGTAACCTAGAAACCATCACCCATCCTTCCTGAAACAGCCAGAGCTGGGGGATCAGTCCACAAGGCACTGCTGGGGGTCCCTGCCCTCCTTCAGCCCCTCCTTATGGAGTATGGATGGGCCAGCAGCAGCTTCTGCAGCCACCAAGTTCAAAATAGAAAGCAGTTGAGTAAAAGGTAAAGGTTAGGCTGGTTATGGGTCTTGGGCTAAGCCGGCATGTGGAGGAGGGGGTTGGGGAGGAGGGGTGGGTGGGTTTGGGCTGTGGGAATGGGAAGTGACTAAGAGCAGGAAGGAGTAGGGAGGGATTAAGCTCAGCAGAAAGCAGCTTGCTTCACTCAAAAGCACAACAAAAAATGCTGGTATTGATTGAGCAACTACTGTGTGCAGAGCACTGTATTAAATGCTTGGGAGAGTACAATAGCGTGAGTAGACATGTTCCCTGCCCTGAGTTTACAATCTAGTGGGTGAATGTAAAAGCACATTATTGAAAAACTTAGTGTATTAATTAGCAGAGCCATATGAAAAATTCCCAGGATTTTTGTGTTCCTTGTTTTTTCTTCATCTTCCTCACCAGTCCTTATTCATTCATTCATTCATTCAATCATATTTATTGAGCGCTTACAGTACAGACCACTGTACTATGTGCTTAGAAGTACAGTTCAGCAACAAATAGAGACAATCCCTGCCCACAAGAGGCTTACAGTCCCCTGGTCATCTTCTCTGCTCTTCCCTCCCTTTCTCACATCCCTGCCTCTTCATTCCCATGCCCCATCCCCGCCCTGGTCTTCCTGAAAGGACAGCCCTAATGGGTAGGTAGTAGGAGAAGCATGTGATATCACATGGTTTATACACTGAACACACATCAAATGCATGATTTTGTGGAAACATTACTGATTCCACCTAAAGCTAGAGCATTTCTCCAGGGGGACCCCCAACCCCTACCCAACTTGCTCCAAAGGTCCTTCTGGACATGGGCACCACTTGCAAGCCGCAGAACTTGATAACAAGAGCCAAGGTGGAGTGAGGCTGGACACTTAAAATAAGAAGCTTGGCACATAGTAAGTGCTTAACAAATGCTACTACCTATTAATAATAATAATAGTAATAAAAACCCTCATCTGTAAAATGGTGATGAGATAAAGTCAGATCTACAAAACCCCCAGTACTGTGTGGAATAGGGATTGGGTCAAATTTGCTAACCTTGTATCTACTGTGATGCTTAGCTTATAGTAAGTACATATGTTTACTATATGCTTAATAAATGCCATGATTATCATTATTTCCTCTTTTCAATCCTAAAACCATGAGGCAACCCAAGAACAAAGGTTTTTACTCACTCTCCCATCCACCATGTCTGGTCTTTAAGCTGCCCCTGACATACAGAAGTGGCATTCATGAACATATAGTGCTTTTGTAGACCAATTTTCATCAGCTGGATCTTTAAGGGACTGGTAGGTGTCCAGTTTATTTTAAAAGTTGATGCCACTATTTTTCAGGATGTGGCCAGACAACAGTTCTCGGGTTTGTGCTCCAGTGAAATCTCTCTCCTGCTCCCAGAGAGCTGCCATTTCCTTTTATGGAGAGGAATGACCTAGATCCAGTGTTGCAACAATAAAGCCCCACTGAGGGCAGAAATCCTGGATTTTATTTTAGTATTTTCTCTAAAGCAACAGTTTGGTAGCTGATTGGCACAGGGCCAGTTAGACAAGTGCCCAGATAGCTACAGGACTGATCTTTAAAGCCCCTTGCATGATTTTCATTCTGATGGTTTCTGTTATCATTCTTGGGTAGTGATATTTGCTATGTTCTGGTAGCATCTTTCATCTAAATATCACTACATTCTACTTTGTATTCTGAGGAGGGTCAGTTGGACATAATTTCTGTTCACTGATGATTTGGCTTTTGTATCAACTGTCTGATAGACAATAAGCATTGCTCATGGTTTTGCAAAGCCCTTTCTATGCTTCCCAGCGGCAGAGCAGTGATAAAGCTGATACAAGCAAGCCTCATAAAGCCAGTAATGTCAGAGAATCCTCCATTCATTTATTATCTGCAGGATCATTTTGTTTAGACTTTGGGCCTGTGGGACAGTGCTTATCTTTTTTTATGGTACCTGTTAAGTGGTTACTATGGGTCAGGCACTGTACTAAGTGCTGGGGTAGTTACAAGCTAATCAGGTTGGACACAGTCCATGTCCCACATGAGACTCACAGTCTTAATTTCCATTTTACAGATGAGGGAACTGAGTCCCAGGGAAGTGAAGCAGCGTGGCTCAGTGGAAAGAGCACGGGCTTTGGAGTCAGAGGTCATGGGTTCGAATCCCGACTCGGCCACTTGTCAGCTGTGTGACTTTGGGCAAGTCACTTAACTTCTCGGTGCCTCAGTTCCCTCATCTGTAAAATGGGGATAAAGACTGTGAGCCCCACGTGGGACAACCTGATTCCCCTGTGTCTACCCCAGCGCTTAGAACAGTGCTCGGCACATAGTAAGCGCTTAACAAATACCAACATTATTAAAGTCACACAGCAGACAAGTGGTGGAGACAGTATTAGACACTAGGACCTTCTGACTCCCAGGCCTGTGTTCTGTCCACTAAGCCACGCTACTTCTCAAAGTTTTGTACTCCTTCCCAACCTTTCTTAGGTCAGATCTACAAAAGTCAGGTAATCTGGGCCAAAATATGCAATATGGCCTGAAAAATCTAAAAATTTCAAGCCAAATTAAAAAAGAAATTACCCATGTAGGATCATTTTCTAACATCTGTCTGACACGTTTCATTGCTTCTCTTCTCCTTAGCAGTGCCAGGAAGTACCACTCGGGGTCCTCAGCACATTTCATAGCTGGCTTCTCCTGACTGTATTGTCGCCTGCAAGGGAACTTCACTGTGAATTTGAGGATGTTCGACTTGCAATGTAAACCTGGATGAATTTCCTTCATTTTTCAGTAGAAAGTACCAAATTGTCATGATTTCTCTTCCTCCCTACTCTCAAGGCAATCTGCCTGCTCAGGGCCTAACACACCCGTGCCGTGGGTGGATGGTGTAAGAAGGCCCAGCAGGTGGAGGCAGTATACCCCATTAGTCCTGTCCTTGGCCCAACCAGGTTGCTAAGGAATATGTGGGACTTTTCCACTCCTCTTCCTTGCCTTCCAAATCCTGCTGTCAGTTTGGCTGACCTCAGGACAATCCCCTCTAACCTAAGCATGCCTTGTTTCCCTGAACCCCAGATGAATGGTCTCAAAATGAATTGTGATAACTATCATCCCTCCATTGCCAATTCCTGGTTTGTGAAAACCGTGCTTTAGGCACTGAGACCCTTAAGCAGCAGGCAGGATCAACTTCCATGCTCTTTTTTCCCACCCCCTACAATGTGGTTAACCTATCATAGATACAATATGAGTATGCCTGCTGCGGTAAGAAAAAAGCATAGCAGACAAGCGGTTTTCAGATGAAAACCCAACTAGATCAAAGAGCTAGCAAAGGCTAAAAACAGCAGCTGACTATGTTGAAATAAAGCAGAGTCAAAAAATGTTACTGTTTTTCTACTATCCAACTTTACACCTCCTTATAAGAGGTGTATGCAACCAACAATACAGTTGAGTTTAATGCTGATTTGAATGCCTCCCACGGGAGTGCAAATAGGAAAACCTTTTTTGAAGTCAAAGGGGGATACACATGACGGCATTGTCTCTGCTCCCAGTAAAGCCAAACCCATAACTGATGGGCATTTTTCCAGAGTTTTCTCCCTTAGAGACTTGAGACATTAATATGTGGGGGTAAACTGCAAAGGAACTGTAATTTGGATAGAGGGGTGGTTGTTGTTGGGAGTGGGCGAAATAGCTTTGATGTGCTGAGGTGTCTTTAGGGGTATGAATTGGGGACCAGGCCTTGAGGTAGAGTTTTCTGATCTTTCAAAGAAAGACCAGTGAGCCAAATAAAGGGAAACAATTTAAAGAGGTTTTTTTTCCTCTTGGCCAGAGCCTGAATATGTTTTCATGTCAAAAGCTGACATAGGCAGTAAAGGTTCAGTGCAGTTGGTTCTTTTATACAAGGGTGGAATATGGAGGAGGGTGACCAGCTGTTTTATCTCTTTATCTCTGTCTCTCACTCTCTCTCTTCTTCAGTGAGCATCTACCTTGCTTCAGCCTGGGAAAGGTGAGAAACCATCAGTTACAGCAGAATAAGGTCCCTGCTGCTCTCTTAGCACAGTATCGAAGGCCTGAGGCCTGAGAGAGAAGCCTCTGCTTCAAGAGGAGTGAGAAGTCATCAACTTCATGGAGTTTTTCAACTTTTAGAATTGTTGGAAAGGCTATGACAGTGACAGTCACTGCTGTGACCCTGAATTCTGAGCTGCTAGAAGCCTGCAACTCTACTCCTCTAGCCACAGTACCCTGTTGTCTTGTGATTCTACTTATCTTCATCCTTGTCCCTTATGCTGTTTTTGTATTTGTATTGTTTCTCCTTTCCCTGCATGTTGCCTGCCAATCTCTCAACCACATTCATTCTTAGCATGAGGGCCCCTCGAGGTTCAGGGATAACATCTAATTCTCACCAGTATTTTTCCTGATGCTTAATATAGTAGGCATTCAATAAATAAAATTACTACTACCACTACAGCAATTAATCGACGGTATTTTACTGAGCTCAGTACAGAGTGCTGTGCTAAGCACTAGGGACAGTTCAGTAGAGTCGGTAGACATGATTACTGCCCTCTAGGATCTTACAGTCTAGTGGGCAAGACAAACATTAAAATAAATTATGGCTAGGGGAAGCAGCAGAGTGAGTGTAGGGGGAAGCGGCGTGGCGTAGTGGGTAGAGCACAGGCCTGGGAGTCAGAAGGTTGTGGATTCTAATCCCAGCTCCACCACTTGTCTGCTGTGTGACCTTGGGCAAGTCACTTTACTTCGCTGTGCCTCAGTTTCCTCATCTGTAAAATGGAGATTGAGACTGTGAGCCCAGTACTGAAGAAAGGAGATACAATTAAATGCGACAATTATCATATAGTTTCCTTGATCTCACATGACAGCAAGGTACTGCTAAAAGTTATGCAGCTTTGAATGGAAGCCTACATGGAATGCGAATTGCCCGATGTTGAAGCAGGATTCCAGAAAAGATGAGGGATGCGAGATATTAATGCTGATGTCCGTTGGATGATTGAAAGGACAATAGAAAATCAAAAGGAAGTCAGCATGTGCTTTATTGATTACAGTAAGGCCTTTGACTGCGTGGATCACAAGAAACAATGCAGCACATTAAGGAAAATAGGCATACTGGACCATTTAATTGCATTAGTACAGAACCTGTATGACAACATGAGGCTACAATAAGAATAGAATATGGAGAAACAGATTGGTTTCCCATCAGTAAGGGTGTAAGACAAGGATGTATCTTATCACTTTATCTGTTCACCCTTTACACCGAATACCTAATGAGAGAAGCTGGATTGGATGAAGATGAAGAGGAACTGGGAGTAAAGTTTGAAGGAAGGAATATAAACAACCTTCGTTATGCTGATGATACCGTACTACCAGAAAGTGAAGAAGACTTGAAGGGCTTATTATTAAAAGTTAAGGATCAGAACAAAAAGATGGGCCTATATTTGAATGTCAAGAAAGCAAAGATAATGACAACTTGAAGTTTTAACACATTTGTAGTGAATGGAGAGAAGATTGAAATAGTTGACAATTTTTCGCTCCGAAGATTGAAATAGTTGACAATTTTTCTCTCCTGGAATTGATAATCAATAATAAAGGAAATAGTAGCTAAGAAATATGCTGAAGATTAATGTTAGGAAGACTTGCTATGAAGAGCCTAGAAAAAATCATGAAATGCGCTGATGTAACTATTGTCACAAAAATACAAATCAATGTATGGATCCGAAAGCTGGACAGTGAAAAAACAAGACAGAAAAAACATCGATTCTTTTGAAATGTGGTATTGGAGAAGGCTTTTGCGAATACCATGGACTGCCCGAAAAACAAATAAATGGATTTTTGATTAAATTAAACCAAAGTGGTCTTTGGAAGGCCAAATGACTCGACTTAAATTAGCATATTTTGGACACATAATCAGGAGGACTGATTCTCTGGAGAAGGCACTAATGCTAGGAAAAGTCCAGGGAAAACACGGAAGAGGCTGACCAGCAGCTATATGGTTGAGACCATAACAACAATAACAGAAGAACCATTAGCAAGGTTGCGGATTATGGCAGAGGACAGGACATTCTGGAGAAAGCATATCCATGGAGTCGCTATGAATCGGAAATGTCTTGATGGCACTTAATAATAATAATAATAATAATAATGATAATAATAATTAAGGATATGTACACAGACCAAATAAAGGATTTGACTTTTTTAATGATATTTGCTAAGTGTTTACTATGTGCCAGGCACTGTAGTAAGTGGTGGGGTAGATACAAGTTAATCAGGTTGGACACAGTCCCTGTCCCACTTAGGGCTCACAGTCTTAATCCCCATTTTACACATGAGGTAAGTGAAGCCCAGAGAAGGGAAGTGACTTGTCCAAGGTCACACAGCAGACAATTCATGGAGCTGGGATTAGAACCCAGGTCCTTCCCACTCCCAAGCCCACGCTTTATCCACCAGCCCATGCTGCTTCTCTGATTTCAGGATGAGGAGTTTAGTTAGGTCTAAGGACAGCAAAGATTACAAAGTCATGGAATTGAAAAGGTTCTCATTTCAGTGGACTTGTTTAACTGTGAACTTGCCTGAATCCGGTGGGGTGGACTAGATTTCTCTCTTCCATCCCTGTGATACGATGTGTCTAATACTGCTCAGATTTGAAGACGCTATGAGTCAGAATTTCTATGTGATTCTAAACATAAGCTTGTGCCCAGTGCCAATGCTGGGTCAGGCCAATGGTCTACTTAGCCAAGTATTCTGTCTCTGACAGTGGCAACAGCAATCTTGAAGGAAACTCAAATTATGTTTACACTTCTTGGCATGCACCCTAAGGGTTAAAAATGGCCCATCAGACACCCCTAACTTTTATCATCAATCAGTGGTATTTATTGAGGGTTTACTAGGTGCAGATCACTGTACTAAGCCCTTGAGATTCCAATAGAGTTGATAGACGTGATCATGGTGGGATAGAAGAGATCAAGGTACAAAGAGTAGGTTGATATAAGAGGAGAGAAGTGTATGAGTTGGGTGGTAGTAGGAGGTCAGCAAGGTAAAGTAGAAGGGGGTGAGCTGATCTAGTGCTTTAAAGCTGAAGGTAAGGAGTTTCTGACTGATGCAGAAGTGGATGGGCAAACATTGGAGGTTTTTGAGGAGTGGGACAATATGGACTGATTTTTTTTTTCAGAAAAATGATCCAGACAGCAGAGTCAAGTATGGACTGTAGAGTTATTATCCTTAACTTTTCCTCAAGTGACCCATTATAGACATGTCAATCAGAACAAAAGCAACACAATTACTGTGAGGTGTTTGTCTCCCTTTTTCTGGAATATATTCATTTCCCAGTGTTACTGTCCCCAGGAAACAGTATGCTACCAGTCTGATTTTTTGATGACTGGAAGATTTGCAGGTAGAAATTACAGGAAGTGGACAGAATGGTGTACAGAAGTTAAAAATGACCAAAATTGATGAGTTTTTAGGACTACTCTGACAAAGTTCTCTGGTGGTCATAGCAGGGAATATGCTGCTTGGGGGACCAAGTCATCGTGGTGAAGGCCAGGGAAGCCAATTGACACTGGGCACCAATAACATATGGATGCCTAGAATTGGGCACCTGGATTACCACAACCAAGGGTACCACCTCCATGAAGATGAGGGGGGATTGGCACCATGGGATGGGCACCAAGGAAGTGAGACCTTTAGCTTCAACTCCACAGTGTTTTGGGCAGGGCCGTGCCTAACCCTCCTCTCCCCTTAAGGCTGGAAGCCAAGAACCAGCATCAAGCCTTGCTGCCACTGCAGTCCATATTGTCCCACCGTGGCTCCTTTAACCGCTGGCCCTAGGGTCCATGAAGACAAACTGTATGCCTGCCTTATCCTTATTCTGCCCAAGCATCAGGGTTCGAAGCAGACTTTAGGGCTCTAAAGCATCTGTGGTAATCACCCACATTCTGCTGCTCCCTGGTCTAAAGCTGCTGGCTTCTGCATGAGCAGCAGAGCACCTGATGGTTGCATGGAGGTGGTGGCAGAGATTGGCTGCTCTGGGCCAGGGAATGGCATGGGGACTGTGACCTTGCAAGGTTCATGCTACTGCGGCAACTCAAGCTGTGTAGCCTAATGAATAGAGCACGGCCTGGGAATCAGAAGGATCAGAGGTCTAATCCCAGCTCTGTCGCTTGTCTGTTGTGTGACCTTGGACAAGTCACTTCACTTCTCTGTTCCTCAGTTACCTCATCTTTAATGGGGATTACTACTGTGAGCCCCGTGTGGAACATGGACTGTGTCCAACCTGATTAACTTGTATCTACCCCAGAATTTAGAACAGTGCCTGGCACATAATAAACTCTTAACAAAAACCATAAAAACAAACCAAAAACAAACCAAAACCTCGAGGGCTCTGACTCCTGGCTCATCCACAGAGGATTCTCCAAGCTGCCATGGCAGCCTGAGTGGTGAGATGGGTGGACCATTCATCTTTTATGGGGTTCTCGAGCCTGGGGAAAAAGGAGCTTCTGGCCTGCTCAGTGAGGGCAAGAAAACCCACAGTGATGACTGGGTGGCAGGAATGGGGAGGGCCTTTAACTTCCTCTCCCACCCCCTGATTTCCCTTTCTGCCTCTTCTATTTGGTTTTCTCCCCTTTTGCCCCCTCCTAGCCACTCAATGCTCTGCCTCCTGCACTCTGCCTTAAATTCTAGCCCATTCTCAAAATTAAAAGCTTGTACCTCTGATCACTTCACCCCTGTAGTGTGGCCTATGGAAAGAGCACAGGCCTGGGAATCAGAGGATCTGTTCCACACTGGGCTGCCAATCTAAAAATGAGGGAGAATAGGTATTATGTCCCCACTTTAGAGATGAGGAAACTGAGGCATGGAGAAGTAAGGTGACTTGCCCAAGTCATTCAGGAGGCAAGTGCCACAGCTGGGATTAGAACCCATTAATTAGAACCATTCCCAGGCCCATATTCTTTCCACTAGGCAATGTTGCTAGGTCAAACATCTTGTTCCCAGAATTTCCATTAAAGAACAAACAAAGCATGGCAGGGGAAGGGAATGAGAGTTTATCCGCTGCTGGGGGACACTTGTGTTTTTTTAGTCCAGGGATATAGAGCTGAATTTAGTCACTCCAAACACCAGTGAATCAAGCCTTCTTGTTAGTCTTTTCCACACAGCAACTGCAATTCATCAATTCCTTAATTATGATGACCTTTCACAAGGAGATGTCTTAATGGAAAGAACACAGCCTTGGGAGTCAGAGATTGTGGGTTCTAATCACAGCTCCGTCACTTGTCAGCTGTGTGGCTTTGGGCAAGTCACTTAACTTCTCTGTGCCTCAGTTACCTCATCTGTAAAATGGGGATCAAGACTGTGAGCCCCACATGGGACAATCTGATTACCTTGTATCTACCCCAGCACTTAGAACAGTGCTTGGCACATAGTAAGTGCTTAAATACCATTATTATTATTAAGGAGCATATAACTTTCTCTCTGTTCCATTCTGTTTTTAATCTACAAGCCAGACCACCCAAGGTGGGTAGCGATGTAGCCTCAAGAGTTCTCAATTCTACAATAACTCTCACAATTTAAAAACTAGTCAAATAATGATCTATTGCCTTTTCGATGGTGAGTCATCCCTCCCTACTTTCTCCACTATAGGTCAAGGACAATGTCTGATTCCATATCCTTGCACCTTTTCCCAGGACTTAGATCAAGGTTTTGCACATGATGATGATGATAGTGGTATTTATTAAGTGCTTCCTGGTGGCAGTCATTGTACTAAGCGCTGGATACAATAATAATGTTGGTATTTGTTAAGCACTTACTATGTGCAGAGCACTGTTCTAAGCGCTGGGGTAGATACAGGGTAATCAGGTTGTCCCACGTGAGGCTCACAGTTAATCCCCATTTTACAGATGAGGTAACTGAGGCACAGAGAAGTGAAGTGACTTGCCCACAGTCACACAGCTGACAAGTGGCAGAGCCAGGAGTCGAACTCATGACCTCTGACTCCGAAGCCCAGGCTCTTTCCACTGAGCCACGCAGCTTCCCTCAAGCCAATCACGTTGACATGTGGGGCTCATAGCCTCAACCCCATTTTACAGCTGAGGTAACTGAAGCACAGAGAACTGAAGTGACTTTCCCAAGGCCACACAGCAAACAATTGGTGGAGCCGGGATTAGAACTCAGGTCCTTCTTACTCCCAGTCCCATGCTGTATCCACTATTTCATGCTGCTCCTCCTATAATTATGGTATTTGTGAAGTGCTTACTATGGGCCAAGCACTCTTCTAAGAGCTAGGGTAGATACAAGGTAATCAGGTTGTCCCACGTGGGGTTCACAGTCTTAATCCCCATTTTACAGATGAGGTAACTGAGTCACAGAGAAGAGACGTGACTTGCCCAAGGTCACACAGCAGACAAGTGGTGGAGCCAGAATTAGAACCCACGACCTCTGACTCCCAAGCCGATGCTCTTGCCTCTCGGCCGTGCCTATCATACATTTGCATTTGTGCAAAAGTCCACGTCAAAAAAAACTCACACTGTAGCCTTCACCCCCTCTGATGCCATGTGCAGAAGCTATTTTTTCTGACCCCATGACTCACTCTAACCAGATACATTTGAGTTGTCGAATTGATTAATTGTTTGAATTCCCTAAAAGAAATACTAGCCAGAACTCATAGTGAGAACAGGCAGTGTGGCAGAACTTGACAAGTGGAAGAAAGGATGAGAAAAATTAAAAAAAGGATCACAGCCCTGCACTGCTTGGTTAGTCTTAAAATTTGGCCACTGCCTGGCCATTTAAAAATCCCACTTGAGGCCATGAGGGTGACTGGGGATGGCTTAGACTTGTAAATTCCTTGTGGGCAGGGATCATGTTTCTCAACTCTGCGTTGTGCTCTCCCAAGGGTTTAGTGCAGTGCTATACAGACAGTAAGCGCTCAAAAAGTACCATTGACTGTAGCATTGATGAAGAGCCCAGTGCAGGGTAGCCAGCAATAATAACAGTAAGTGAGTGCAAACAAAAACACAGCCCCTTCAGCCACCACCACTACCAGATCCACCACAGTGGAAACCTCTGTGGAACACACAGTGGCTGCTGCTGCAGAAGTTGCTAAAGCATCAAAAGTGCCCATGGCAGCAGGGGTTGTGTTGGATGCAGTTTGGCAGCATTCACCTGCTTGTAGTATTTGCCCAGCTCCAAAGATATCATGAGAGAGAGAGAAAGAGAAATAGAAATGAGAATGTTGATTTGTTACCTCTGCTTTTGTGCTTGTCTCTTGGCCTGCTTGTCACAATCTTCCTAGCTCTTTCCTCCCTCATCTTCCCTGTCACCAGCCTCATGAGATAAGTAATGTAGAAGAGGTTTGAAGAAATAAGCGTACTATTCAAATTCAAGGTAAGAGATTATTAGCCTCGGTCACCTTCCCACTATGAACTCAAGAAAGGAGTCACTTCAACTTGGTAAGAAAATTCTGGGAATCCTCTAAGCACAAAACTTTTTTAGAACATTTTGTTTCTACTCCTAAAGGAGGAATTGCAATCTCTCTACTGATCTAAGGGAAAATGTCAGTGGAACAGGAGCTTGTTAAAGGAGAATGGTCTCCTGCTGTTAGATAAATACCAAGGAGAAGTCAAAGCATTTATCTTCTGCAATGAACAGAAGACATTTAGAATGTGTTCTAACTAAATACCTTCATTTCTCTTATTATGGGGGCTGTTTCCAACAATCCAGAACATTTGGGGCCTTTATTGGACTTTGCTCTGTACAGACTGACTGAAATTGAAAAGTTCAAATTTAAGAATAGAACATTCATAGAAGTTTTTGCCATAGCATTTTAGGACTTGTGATCTGGTCTGTGTCTAATTAGCTGAAAGTATTTCATATCCATCGATTCAGAAGGGCTAGTAACTCAATACTCTTGCCTGATAATCTTAGTTTTGCTAGTCAATTCAGAATTTATGTTTGATGCAACCACTCCTTAAATGCTTGTAAATTCCAGAGATTCTAATCTATCCTATCCAGAATCACTCAAACTCCAGGTAGGCTAAGGTGAAATTATTGCTAATGAGTTAGTGTTCTTCCATTCTGGTGAAACCTAGAAATGATAATGAAACATCTTTCATTACAGACATTTCATTAGTATATTCTACCATTTATCAGGTTACTTGCTGAGCCGGTTCTTGACTCCTTGGATTACAACTCATATAGGAGCCATTACTCATGCACTTTCTACACTTGCTCCTGGTCAGCTGTAGTGGATACCAGACACTTGGAAGAGGGGACTGGCAAGGAACATGATGTCTCAGGGGAACAAGTACTGCTTCCTGCAGAAGAAGGGAAAAATCTCTCAACAGGGGGTATCTGGGGAAGTGATGTTGGGGCATTGGAAACTGGGGGAATGGTTACTGGGGAAATCTGGGGGTGCAGGGAAGAGAAACTTCATATGGAGCCCCATCCCTATTCCTGTGTAGCACAGGGTCCCAGATGTAGTGTGCCAAGAGTTGGGGGAGAGGGTAGGCAGCTGGGAATGGAAGAAGGGTTCTTGCCACTGGCAAATAATAATAATAATAATCATTATGGTATTTGTTAAGTGTTTGCTATGTACCAAGCACTATTCTAAGTGCCAGGGTAGATACAAGGTAATCAGGTTGTGCTAGGTGAGGCTCACAGTCTTAATCCCCATTTTACAGATAAGGGAACTGAGGCCCAGAGAAGTGAAGTAACTCACCTAAGGTCACACAGCAGACCAGGGGCAGAGCCAGTTTTCCACTACACCATGCTGCTTCATGTCCTGGAGCTCCAGGTTGGGTTTGCTTTGATCAGGAGGATCATAGTCGGACCTTAGAATCTGCCTCCACACATCAAGGAGATGTCAGGCTGGAGTCAGGCTAGGTGCCAAAACCTTTGTCTGGACCTGACTTTGCTCCTGTGTTTCCTGGCCACACTCCAGAACCCAATTGGGCAGCATTTTCCAAGGTGAGGGAGTGGGTGGAAGAGGGAGGGGGGAGAGAGAGAGAGAGAGAGAGAGAGAGAGAAACAGAGAGAGAGAGAGAGAGACAGGTCTCTTTTCTTACAGAAAAAAGTGCAATAAGGTCAAGTGGCCAGCCCCCATGCACTGAATGGAATTGTAACAAATTTTGACCTCTGGTACTGCCACCCTCAAAAAGGCTAGCACACTTGACAGTCAATCAATCAATCATTTATTGAGTGCTTACTGTGTGCAGAGCACTGTACTAAGCACTTGGGAGAGTTCAAAGTAGAGTTGGTAGACACATTCTCTGCCCACAGCGAACATACAGTCTGGAGAGGGAAACGGACATTAATATAAATAAACTAATTACAGATGTCAGTAAGTGCTTTGGGGCTGAGGGAGGGGTGAATAAAAGGAGCAAATCAGAAATGCAGAAGGGAGTGGGAGAAGAGGAAATCAGGGCCTAGTCAAAGTCCTATTTTTGGCCAACATGGTGGCACCTGCAAGCCCAAAGTGGAGCAGAGCAAAGAAAAATAACATTCAGAGTGGCTGTTTTCCCCTCCACCCCCTGCCACCTACCCCATCATCTCCAAATAGTCTCCATAGAAGGCAGCTATTCAGGAGAGAAAGGAATTCTTGGGGAGCCAGCAGTGGTGACTGCACTCAACTTTAGTTTCTGTTCTTTTCACCTGCACTCCTGCTGTTCTACATCAGGGATGTCTACAGTGGGGAGAATACGTATCTCTATTACTATGCATGTGTCTGTTGCCTTTCTTTAGGTTGAGTCTACCTCTGCTCGATCTTTCTCCATAAGCCTCTACTTTGGGCCACATCCCATAATCCTCTTTGAGGCCCAAAATATATTGTCACAGCAGGAAGGAAGCAGTCAGAAAAATATCACCAAGATAGGCTACACATGTGGTATGGATTTTTCTGGCTTTATCTAATTTGTTCCAGTTTCTATCTCCTGAATCATTTCTTAAATATAGGTAAAACCCCCAAATAACTTTTTATTCTTTTCTTAAATTTTTCTACTGCCAAAATCAACTTAAAAGTTGATTTAGTATTATATTGATTAAACTCCCCATATGTGCCAGGCACCAAGCTATAAGTTGGGATGAATAAAGATAACTTAGACACAATCCCTATGACACACAGGATTCACCCTCTAGATAGGGAAATGGTGTGGCCTAGGGAAAGAGCCTAGGCCTGGGAGTCAGAGGACCCAGGTTCTAATCCACCTCTTGACTGCTGTGTGACCTCCTTGGGCAAGTCACTTAACTTCTCTGTGGCTCAGTTGCATCATCTCTACAATGAGGATTGAGACTGTGAGCCCCCACATGGGCCAGGGACTGTCCAACCCAATTTGCTTGTATCCACCCCAGCGCTTAGTACAATGTCTGGCACATAGTAAGCACTTAATGAATACCACAATTATTATTATTAAATTGCAACTAGGATTTAGAAAGTGGAAGTATGGATGTGTGAATGAATAAATGCTTAAAGAATAGAGTATTTAAATCGATAGTTCATAAGTGGTTGTGATTGCAAAAGGGCAGAGGAAGTACAAAGTATTTGGGTGGTTGTTGGGATGTTGTGATTTGGGGAAAAGAAAAATTTGTCATGGAGAACCTGCTGGAGGATAAGTGTTTTCAGGAGGGCTTTGAAGTTGGAGAGTGCCGTGGTATGGCAGATGTGAAGGAGGCGGTTGTTCCTGACAGGAGGGAGGGTATGAGCAATAGTTTGAATGCAGGAGAATGGCTTTTCCTTTCTGGGATGGGGAAAAAAAGGGGCCAAGTGATTGCCTCAGGACACCATGGATTCCTGAAAGCCAACCCCCAGGCATTCCACCTGACCATCAAGAAAATTTTGCTTGACATTAAACCATAGCACCTAGTTTAGCAACCAATGCTAAACCAATCTCCCTAAAGATTGACTGGAGCCTAAAGTTTCTATCAGCCCATTTTCTCCACTTCCCTACCTGATTACTGTGGCTCAGACTGTTGGATTCTGAGCAGCCAGGAGCTAAAATTCTGGCCTACTAGCCACAGTACTCTATGGAATTTATTTTATTTTGAATTTATCCCTGTCCTCTTTTATCCTAATGGCTAACAATTGTGGTATTTATTAAGCACTTACTATGTGCCAGGCACTGTACTAAGCATTGGGGTAGATACAAGCTAATCAGGTTGGGCATAGTCCCTTCCCATAAGGGCCTGACAGTCTTAATCCCCATTTTACAGATGAGGGAATTGAGGCATAGATAACTGAAGTGACTTGCCCAAGGTCACACAGCGGACAAGTGGCAGAGCCAGGATTAGACCACAGGTCCTTCTGATTCCTAGGCCCGCGTTCTAGCCACTAGACAATACTGCTTCTTCTAATTTGGTGTTTTCCTTGTTTTGTTCCCATCGCCAGCCTTCCCCTCACCACACTTTCCTCTTAGATTTTGAGGCCCAAGGGCCCTGCTTAATGCTCACCTGCGTACTCCTTCCCAGGGCGTAGTACAGTGCTTGGCACGTTGTAAGTGCATACCCTCACCCCATAATAATAATAAATATGGTTGACTGTAGGCAAGTCACTTCACCTCTCTGTGCCTCAGTTACCTCATCTGTAAAATGGGGATTAAGACTGTGAGCCTCATGTAGGACAACCTGATTACCCTGTATACCCCAGCACTTAGAACAGTGCTCTGCACATAGTAAGCACTTAACAAATACCAACATTATTATTATTATTATTATGGCATTTGTTAAGCACTTACTATGTGTTAAGCACTGTTCTAAGCACTGGGGTAGATACAGGTAGTCAGGTAGTCCCACGTGGGGCTCACAGTCTTAATCCCTCTTTTACAGATGAGGTAACCAAGGCCCAGAGAAGTGAAGTGACTTGCCCAAGGTCACACAGCAGACAAGTGGTGGAGTTGGAATTAGAACCCGTGACCTCCTGACTCCCAGGCCTGTGCTCTATTCACTATGCCATGCTGCTTCTCCAGCATGCGTGGCTGGGGGGAGAAAGTGGGGCATAGTGCCTTTTCAGTGACAGAGCACGCGCTCTCTCCCCGCCCACAACTTGGGCGGTAGGGAGGCTAACGATCTGTTCCCAGCAGACACCGCACTGAGCGCCCGCAAAGGCGAGCTGCTCGGTTGAAACGTGTTTGCGCAGATTAGTTAATCTCTACTTTCGACAGGATCTGGCTGCGTTGAGGTGCCGCTACCCCCTTCAGAAATCATGTCCGACTTTTTTGGTGGCCGGTGGCCCCGTAAGATGGATTTCCTAAATGTGAGTGTTGGGCTTCCGAATAAGTTCTCAGGGTCGGGGAGTCATTTTCCAGGAGGCATTTCTCTTGCATCTTGCGGCTTCGGGGTCGCCGAACGGTCAAGGTCCCTTGACTGAGGCGAGAATCGCGCAGTTTTTATTCGGTTACTGTCTACGGCACTATCTCACCAGAGAAGCCTCAGCCTCGGAAGTTTTCTCAGTTGCCGCTTCTCACTCGGTTGAGCCTGATCTGCCTAGTATTTGTGTGTGTGAGGTTTGTTTTGAGTTTGGTCAGTCTCACTTTCTCTGGTTCTGTTGCTCTTTCCTGGGCATTTAGATTTAGCTCCAGCGCAGTCAGTTAAATCTCTCTCTCATTTGCTATTGCCTTGATTAAGGGTGTTTCTTACTGTACCTGATGTAGCACCTCTACTGTGTGCACTTTGGGGCCTTTGAAATCTACTTTGCAATAGTAATAATGATAATAGTATTAAGTATTTAACTATGTGCCGAGAGCTGCAGCCACAAGTATGGTTAAAGTAGCACTTGCCAAGTGGTGGAGGATGCAGTTACTGTACCGTCTGCCTCCTGGAGGGTGTTGGAAGTGGCAAGGAAGTAGGTGGATTGATAGGGAATGGACCTCCAGATTACCCTCTTTTGTTGGATGAATTAGGGAATAAGGCCCTACCCCCCTGAAGTAAAGGCAGCACCAGGATGAGGGTGTGAACTTGGCCATGTCTTAGATGCTAAAAATCTTTTGGTGTGGCCCTATGGGTAGTTGTTAATTAACTCAGTTTTCCATCCAAGATGTCCAGTCTGAAGAGTCTTGATATTTCATCTTGCCATATTCATACTACCCCCTAGTTGTACTAATAGTCTTCATAGGACTATTTGCAGTAATAGTATTCTTTAAATGTCAACTGTATCTAGAGCACTACTAAAAAATGAAATGAAGGAAATGTCCAGGCGAGAGGTAGACTTAGACTGTGGCCTTTCAAAGACTCACAATCTAAGGTGGGGCACATTAGGAAATATAGATGGTATAAATAAAAAAGCAGTGTTCAAGACCAAGTCCGGTGGTGAAGTATTGGTACAGATGGTGATATGTGGGACTCTGCTTTCATTTAGAAATCCTGTTATATTTTTATATGTATTTCAGACATTTGAAAGTTTGCTGAGCTGTGCTATTTGCTATGACTTTTTCAACATTGCAGTGATGATTCCACAGTGTTCACATAACTGTAAGTATGGCAATGTGTTTGTGAGGGTGTGTAGGAGAGGTATCTCTATGTAAATAGGGAAATGTTTAGTAGTTACTGAGCTCTGACAGGGTTTGAGGTTCTACAGAGAAAAGCCTACATAGCTGGGACTGTTGCTTTACTCCTGTTATGCATTTTCCCCTTCTTCACACTTGTTATCTTCATCATCTTCATTGCTGTTATAACTGTAAAGATTGTTCATTTTGCCTCAGGGTTTATTCTTTGTCTGACATTGTTAGATTGCTGGGTGACCAGGAGAAGAATGTAGTGAAGTATTGATATGCTCCAGGCCAGTTTGGTTCTAGCCCAACACAACCCCGGGGGATTTGGACTGCATCTGGGATATTTGTAGTCCAGAATAGACCAGCCAAGGGATTCTGGTTACTCTGGAGTGGATCTTATCCTTGTTCTCCATTACCATGGTTGATTGACAGTCGTTTGGAAAATACTGTGGTGATAAGTCAATAGGTTTTTTCCTTGCTGTCTTCCCTCTGCAAAACTCTAGCTAGTATAGCCCCTAATCTAAGAGTGAGGGGAAACTGTGCACCCCAGAAGTTACAGTGTTTTCCTGGCTATTGTCTCAGCAACCCCTATCGGAAGGGATAAGTTGAGGATCTGGCTTCTGTGCCAGTGAATATTGGCACTTCTAAGATGTGTAAGGAAGACAGAGTCTTTCCCCTAGAGTGGTAGGGGGCTCTGCGTGTCTTGGAAGTATACTGGAAGAGAAGCCTTCCTCCCTTTCAGACATCTACCTAATTCCTGGGTGTAGGTCAATAGTAGTAGTAACCCCACTCAAAATTAGAAGTATAGTGATTACTTACATTCCAGGATCTCCTAGGAGATCCTGCCTTCCATTCCCTTTAATGCTATTTGGAGTTTTAAGTCATGTAATTATGTGCTGTAGTTCGATGTTGGTACAGGTCTACAGATTAAGTTCAGAATAAGCTGTATGTCTACAAGAATGTGCCTCCCTGCAAAATTTTCACCTGCTTACACTTACCAGTTCTGTGCCTAACTCCTCTTAGCCACATTAACTCTACTTTCTCCTATTACATTTCTGTTCAGTATGCCTAGTCGTACAAGTATTTTTAAAGCTGAACATACTCAGATTTCGCCACTCTCCCACCATAAATTTCTAGGAAATTTTAATATCATAGAAAAGTAATTAATAAGCAAAGCTTAGGAAAGTTTTTAAGCATGTCAATGAAAGTCGATATGCATTAATTTATCCACTGTGTAGTTACCTTTCTAGGAGTAGTAACAGTGTTATCGAGTGATGTATTTTTAAGTGCTCAGTGCAAGATACCCCACTAAGTTCTTAGGAAAATATAACAGAAGAATGAATGAGCCCTGGGTTTGAGAGTTCAGGACTGAGAGCTTGTGCAAAGAAATGATTTTAATGCTAGTGGGTTGTTTAGTGCTGCTCGCATGTTCTCATTCCTATCTGTTGTATTCCCGCTGGGGCAAAGAGTGCCACGAGCAAGCAGGTGGCAGTGCAGCACATTACGAAGTGCCTGAAAAAGTCTGGTCTGTGGCTGAAGTGACTGTAGCATAGTGCAGATGCTGTGCCATAGCACCACAACCTGGGAGATGGTTGCCTTGATGGACACTGTGGCCTTCACCATCCGTATTAGCCAGGTATTTTCAGCATTCCTGCTGGACCCATCCACCTCGTGGAACGCACTCTGTAGAAATTTAGTCAGAAATCTTCAGCACTGGTGGCATGTCTCCTGAAGGCATTTGCCTACTTGCAGAACCAGAATCCACGTCTCCCAATTCCAAGAGTCACCCTCTTACTAATGGACCAACAGCAGGGCTCAGGTGACTATTTTGGTATCCACTTATATAGTTGCACCATATTTCTCTGTCAGAATGTGTAAGAAGTACTCAGATTGTCACTGGACTAATATTTTCTTTACATTTTTTTCAGATTGTTCTTTCTGTATAAGGAAATTTCTTTCCTTTAAAACCCAGTGTCCCATCTGTTTTGTGGTAAGTGCTTCCAGTTTTTCTGTTTAAAAATATTTCAAAACTCTGGAGGTGAAATTTTAAGAGGAAAAATTAAGAGATGTTTTGTTGCTACCAGGAAGAAATTTCAGAAAAATGAGTTTTTTTATAGCTTGAATGGGGGAGAGTTGGCCTTTTTAATTTTGTTCAGCTTTTTTCGTTAATATTTCTAAAGGAGTTTAGGCCACTACAGACTGTATACACCTCTTGGTTTTTAGTTTCCCTGTTGTCCTTTTCACCTGTAACAACTTTAAGAAATGAAAATCAAATAGAATTAGTACACTTCCAAATTAAATTGGATGAATCCCCAAGTACACATTTCATGTCTCTGAAAATTTTTTGCTGTTTTAATCTGGCATCACCAACTCTGTAGTTTTTATGGAATGTCTTCTATGCAAAGCACTGTGCTAAACTGTAGAAAGAGTACAGGAGCATTAGTAGACATGACCTCTGCCCTGTCCTGTAGGGGAGACAGACACTAACATGATTTGCAGAGGCAGGATCATGTTTACTTACTCCATTGTACTTCTGAACACTTAGTATAGTGCTCTGTGCAGAGTAAGTGTGGAATAAATATCATTGATTGCAAGTGGTCTTTACCCAAGTGATTGCTAAAAGATTAGGGTAGAAACAAATGTGCTTCAGTAAGTGCATGGTTGGGGCAAAGTGCTAGGTGATACATAAGTGCTATGTTTCAAAAGATTGATGTCTAATACACGAGCAAATGCAGATTTGTAATATTCTGTTAAACCACATTAGTTTACCCAGATTATATTTCTAAATCAGCCTTTGAAACATATTGCGAGTTCATATGAATACTCTTCTCCAAATGTTGAGGGTGTTTGTGATAACCTTGTTCTAAACCTGGTAGGCTCTTTTGATATATTTATCATTTCCATTAATTGGGAATTTCAAAAATGTATTTGAACATATTGAATTGGGAGAGATGAGCGGTAGCTGTTTGAAGGTTTTTTGGTTTTTTGCCCATATTGTGATTTGTGTGTATTCAATGGAAAATGAAACGTTTTTGCTAGGTCTTTCTTCAGTCCTTTAGTCAGCAGATACTGATTCTGTATTTTGGATGTTGAATTGCAATAAACGACCCATAAACTTTTATAAGTCTCTTCTTGAGGGATTTATAGGGTGAGGCAATGGTTGGAGAAGAATAGGAGCAAGCAGGAAGGGTCATACATTTTGAAAATAAGATTCTGACAAGTTAATTATTGTCTATTTGAACAGTTTCCATCTGTTGTTTTTCCTTTCCTAGGCAGCCACAGAATTTGACCTGAAAAATAACCATGTTTTGGATGAAATGGTAGCCGCTTTTACTTCTGCAAGGTATGCCTTAGTTTCATGAATAATCCCCACTGCCATTTTTTGTTTTTAAGTGCTTTTTGCATACGTGCTATAAGTTTTTGATTTAAGAACCTATCCCTACATTTGTTGTGATGTGTAGGAGAGGGAAAGACCTAAAGGTAATCTTCACACATATGATTAATAAAATGAAAAGCTGATTAAAATGATTAATGAATGCTAAGCAGACATTTTCCTGTGGTAGAAATGGTAATTGCTTTTACTTCTGCAAGGTATGCCTTAGTTTCATGAATAATCCCCCCTGCCATTTCTTGATTGTAGGTGCTAGTTGCATTTGTGCTATAAGTTTTGATTTAGGAACCTATCCCTATATTTGTTGTGATGTGTAGGAAAGGGAAAGACCTAATGGAAATCTTCACATGCATAATTAATAGAATGAAAAACTGTTCCTGTCTTTGGTAAAAGTCCTCTGCTAAGCAGACATTTTCCTGTGGTAGAAAATAAATTCAAAATGGAAGGTAAGGCATGACATAAATCTGAAAGGAATCTGGTAAACCGATAGTTTATTCCAGAATAATTCTCTCCTTTGTGACCTCTCCCTTAGTCTTAACTGAAGTGACCAACTGGTCATTGTGGCAGCCTATCTGTTGAGATTCTCATTCTGAGGTCCTTCAATCTTTAATTTTCCCATACTTTATCTAAAAAGTAACAGAATTCCTTTTTATAAATAGTAAAATCAGTGCATGCAACCCTAACTAAACCCTGCTTTTTTCAATTCCAAGTGCCATGCTTCAGATTTGCTCTCCCTTCTCATTGCAGTACCTGCCTGGGCCCAGCTCTTCCCAAATTCCTATGCCATGTCATGTTGTCTTCCCAGTTTCTGGACTCCACTTTCAATTTTATTCCAAATCCCCGATTCACTGTTTCTATGGCAGCTCTGCCACTTGGCTGATGTGTAACCTGGGGCAAGCCATATAATTTCTCTGTGCCTTAGTTTCTTCATCTTTAAAAGGAGGATAAAATACTTGTTCTCCCTCCCACTTAGAAAGCGAACCCCATATGGGATAGGACCTGTGTCCAATCTGAGTATCGTGTCTCTACCCCAGTGTTTAGTGTGTTTAAATGTTTAGTAGATACCATCATTGTTGTTCAGTCTCCCCACATCCATTTTTTCATGGTATTCATAAAGATGTGCTAGTGTGTTATTCAGTACCTCCCCAAATGCAAAGTAAAAGTACATTTGTTATTTTAACAAAACACATTTCTTCCACTAAAATAACCCTCTAAAGTTAGAGCTGTTTAGTATAAATAGAAAAAAGGAAGATTGTGTATTTAGAACATAGAAAATATTTTAGTTAAAGACAACAGGCGGGGCACATGGCATTTGTTTAAATGATCAGCCTTCACTGGGTGGAATTTTCATTTAGTCATTTCTTAAATCAATTTACTTAAGGTATTTAGAATAATCTAGTTTATGAATTTGATATTGGAGAAATTTCTGTATTCAGTTTTGCTAGAGAGATTTTTTTTAATGATAACTGTGTAAAACTAAGCTCAAGGTAAATTATTCACCCCAAAAGGAGAAGGATAGCATTTTTTGCTAAATGGCATTTTGGTAGTGTGCCAATCAATAAACATTACAGGAAAAAGAAGTAGATTCATTCCTAAGAGAATTATTATTGAAAACTGTTGGTTACAATGATGAGCAATCGATAGGGCAGGACAACTAATATAGAGAAAATGTTTTCATTCTTTCAAAATGAATATGGAAAATGGACTATGAATAGTGTATTTGAAATAATTTTAAAGTGATTTCAGGCTAGAGTCTAAGATTGTCTAAGATGGTATGGGAGACTTTTGCCTTTTTACTTAAAAATAAAATTCAGTCTAGAGCAACCAAGTTGATTAGGGGAATGGTGGAGCTTCCATAGGAAGATGGACAAAAAAACTCCAGGACTCTCCTTCAATCTGGAAAGATAATAGTACTAATGGTAATTAAGTGTTTATTATGTGCCAAGCACTGTACTAGGCTCTGAAATAGATACAAGATAATCAGATCAAACAATCCCCATCCCACTTGAGGCACACAGTCTAGGGGCTAGGGAGAGCAATGCTCATTTATAGATGAGGAAATTGAGGCACAGAGAAGTTAAATGACTTGCCCAAGGTCACACAATCATGAAGTGGCAGAGCCAGGACTAGAAAGAACCCAGGTCCTCTGGTTCCAGGCCCACACTTTTTTCACTAGGCTACGCTGATTGATGAGGGATGAGAAGGGCTATGGTTGAAGCTTGCAAAATCCTGAAATGTATAGACAGAATGAACACAGAATTGTTACATACCAAATCCCACAACACCAGGAAGAAGAGGCACCCATTAAGACTTTAGATGGCAGTTTTAAAACAAGCAGAAAAAAACTCTTCGTTACACAGCAATTGGTGAATTTATAGAATTCTTTGTTGAAAGATGTTTTGCAGGCCAAAAATATTAGATTAAAGAGGAGTTTAGATAAAATTCTTCACCTTCGTGGCTGCTACAATTGTGATTTTAAAGAGATTCTTCTCTGTAACCACAGATTCCACCCATTCTCCCTACCAGCTGTTGCATTGTGCATACTGGGCCCAGGGTGACCAGGCAAGCAACTGTGGATGGCTCAGCACAAACCATCACTACTACTGCAGAATCAAGTCAAGCTCATGTCCTATTGGTGGTAGGACATACCTTTTCCCTCTTGACCATTGGTGTCTGAGCAATTTTCACCCAAACAGGAAGGGGCCAGTAAAGAAGCCTGCCTGTATTTCTCCTAGTAAAGTGCATGAGATCCCCGGAAACTCCCATTCATGGATGCAGTCTCACTGGTGTCATCGTCCTCCTCCAAGAACCAAAGGACAACTAGCAGTCAGATAATGAGGAATTAGAGGAAAAAGTTTAAGTGTATTAGATGGTGCATTTGTAATCCCCATTTTGCATATGAGGGTTCTGAGGCACAAAGAAGTTAAGTGACTTGTCGAAGGTCACACAGTAGAGAAGTGGCAGAGCCGGTATTAGAACCCAGGTCATCTGACTCCCAGGCTTGTGCTTTTTTCACTAGGCCACGATTTTAACTAAGTCATAGTTTTAGAATAACCTTTTTATAAGAAATGCTTTGTCATGAAGAAAATTGGATTCTTTAAATGAAAGCTATGCTTCATATCCCGATGAGAGAAAAGGAACTTTATCTGGCTTTTTCACAGCAAAAATTATTTCTGTACTTGTGTAGAGTATCTTTAGAGTCTGGAAAAGTTTCTTTTCAGTACATTTAGTACAGTGGAACTGTCCGTTCCTAGATTATACCGGGCCACTATAATGTGCTTTTTCAAGGTGAGGGAAATTTTGGGGAAAAAAGTTTTCAAATTAGATTTCATGCTAAACATCAATTTGGGGAGTAAAACCAACAGTTAGCATTTATATTTTTTAGGGTCTGTTTTTCAGATACAGCCATATACTTCAATTTTACAGCATGGAGAGACAACTTTGTCAGTGCCAGTTCCTGCTACAATTCTTCCACTTTTCTCCACTTACATATTCTGGCAGTGGTAATTGTTATTTGTTACAATAAATGTTATTAGAGAAGCAGCATTGCCTAGTGGTAGAAACACAGGCCTGGGAGTCAGAGGACCTGGGTTCTACTAATCCAGCTCCACAGCTTGTCAACTGTGTGACTTTGGGCAAGTCACTTTACTTCTCTGGGCCTCAGTTTCCTCATCTGTAAGATGTAGATTAAGACTGTGAGCCCCATGTAGGACAGGGACTGTGGCCAACCTGATTATCTTCTATTTACCCCAGTGCTTAGTATAGTGTCTGGCGCACAGGAAGCACTTAACAAATGCCACAGTTTTTATTATTATTTCCCAGGTAAGGGAGAGAGAGTTAATGGATTGGAGAAGCAAATGTAATTTAGCATTAAAGAAAAGTGAAAGTCAAACCATCTCAAAGCTTTCTTAATAATAATGTTGGTATTTGTTAAGCGCTTACTAAGTGGCGAACACTGTTCTAAGTGTTGGGGTAGATACGAGGTAATCAGGTTGTCCCATGTGAGGCTCACAGTCTTAATCCCCATTTTACAGATAAGGAAACTGAGGCACCGAGAAGTTAGGTGACTTGCCCAAAGTCACACAGCTGACAGGTGGCAGAGCCAGGATTAGAACTCATGACCTCTGACTCCTAAGCCCGGGCTCTTTCCATTGAGCCACGCTGCTTCTCAATGTACAACACTGCTTCTTTCTTGCCAACTAAGCCTAGATACTGTTGTTAAAGGAGTACCACTGCAGTGGTCTTTTATCAATGACAATTTTATCTCTAAACTGATTGATGCCCAGTTTAGCTTATAATGGGCTGAAAGCTTTTGTTTCACACAATCTTTGCATGGAAATAGAAATTCTGGCAAGAAAAAACAGAATGTTGATCACGGTTACATATTATTTGCACTTGAATTTTTTTCTAAAGAAGGTAGTTAAAATAAGTGCTATTTTCTTAAGTTTTTAGACACATTTGCAAATATGCAGGGGCCTCTGATTGTAGCAGATGATCTAAAATAGAAGACATTAAAGAGAATATCTTCACTTTTATAAATTTTGTGGAATTACTAGAAAAAGTGATCAGACCAGTCTTTGTTTAAAAGCATTTTATTAGGGAGCGTGGAGAGTTTCGAAGGAAGTAGGGGTATGATCCTTGCCTTCAGGGATCATACATTCTAACAAGAGAGACAGAGCAGGCATAAGTGAAATTACCTAGAAATGCAAATTACATTTATTCAATAGTATTTATTGAGCACCTGCTACGTGCAGAACACAATTCACAGCAGTTGGCAAAGTGCAATAAGAGTGAAAATTCTGGTCCCTACGCTCACTAAGCTCACCCAAGGAGCTTACAGTCTAGTGGGGAAAACAGGCAGATGTAAATTATATTCTTACAGTAGGAGCAGCAGGAAAGCTATGATTATAATTATATTTTCTTCAGGCAAATGGAAAAGTTGACAAAATATGTAAATCATTATGTGCTTATGTGCTTAGTGACTTGTGGTGCCATGATATGGGGTGGTGGAAATCAGCTGGGGAGTTCTTCCCAGAGTAGGTGGGTTTTCAGGAGGGCTTTGGTGTAGAATATGATCTGGCAGATTTCAGGCAGAAGGATGGGTGTGAGCAGTGAGTCAGAGATCTTGGAGTCAAAGGTGAGGTATAATAAGGTGGATATGGTATCTTGACAGGAAAGAAGAATACAAACCAGGGTACAATGTATGAAGAGAGCCAATATCTAAGAAGGGCTGGGGAAGAGCCTTGAAAACAGTGGTCAGGAGCTCCTCTTGGTTTGACAAGAAATGGGTAGTAATTGGGAGCTCATGAAGAGCAGAGTATGTTGAGGATGATGTTTTAGAAAGATGATCTTAGCAGTAGAACATACGATGGGCTGAAGAGAGGAAAGCAGGAACCAGTGGGAAGGCTGATGTAGTAGTTTAGTTGGGAGATCATGAGAGTTTGAACCCCAAAGCGGTGTCTGTAAGGGTGGACTGGAATCAAAGTATTGTGGAGAATAAAATGGCAGGATTTAATGACTAAATATGAGAGCGAAAAGATAGGAGTCAGTGATGACACCAAGGTCACATGCTTCTGGGACAGGGTAAATGGTAGTGTTGCCTAATATGATGGAAAAGGAGGAGTAGTTTTAGTAGAGAAGATGAGGAGTTCAGTTTTAGCCATGTTATGTGTAGGAGGTGTCCAAGGCTCCAGAGGAAATGGGAGATTATAAAGCAGGTGAGAGGTTGAGGCTGGTGAGGTGGATTTGGGAGTCATCTGTGTTAAGCCGTGAGTAAGTAAGGTTCCCAAAGGAGTGAATGTCAAGCTCTCACTTGGTGCCTAGAACTGGCATAGTTATGGTATATGCAGATAGGAAACAGTCCTTGTCCCACGAGGGGCTCACATTCTAAATAGTAGAAAGGACAGGTATTGAATTCTCATTTTACAGATGAGGAAACGGGCACAGAGAAGTGAAGTGACTTGCCCAAGGTCACCCTGCAGGTAAGTGGCAGAACTGGGATTTTAATACCTGTGGTCTTTCCACTAGGCTGAGTTGTGTATAGAGAGAAGAGCCAATATTGCCCAGTTGCATGACAAATATGTAACCAACTGAAATTGTACAGAGGACTGTAATGACTGGAGCCACTATGTAATCTCAACCAGATACTGCCTGGTAATTAAAGCTACCCCCAAGAGTAGCTGAAGAATTTTTAGAGGTGTATTAACCTTAATCCCTAGACTAAAGAACATCTAATAAATTATACATAGCCCACAGCCATCTTACTGCCTTTTCCAGTGAGACTTTGAATATCAGATAAGAGTCTAGGACAGAATGGAGCAATAATTTATTAAATAAACCTTTCACTTAGGTTCCAAAAATCTGCCAGACTTCAAAGTAGGGTGGGGTCCACAAGACCAGTAAAAGGGGTCTCTGGAGTAAGAATGTTCCAAAGCAGGGGCTTTATTTTTTCTCCTTGAGAGGGCGTTTTGGTTTGGTTGGCATTATGGAACACTGTAAGAGAGTATCATTTCCATGGAAAACGGGAAGGTGGGGAAACAAAGGGCAGCACCATGTAGTCTGCTGTAAGTGGTATTTCTTTCTGACTTGTACAGTGCATTAAGGAAGTCATAGTCCCTACTACTATAGGTACATCATCTAATTTAGGTATGCACAAAGAGGGAAAATATGATTAAAAAGGAAGAGAATAACTAAGCCATGTTGCCTAAAAGAGAAGAAGTCTGAATCTGTGTGCTCTTAGGAGCAGGGGTTTTTTGGAGGAAGGGAAAAGGGACCTTTAAAACTTAAATCCTCACCTCACCCCATCCCATCCCTGAACATTCTTCCTACTAGTTTCAGTTCCTCCCTCTCTATGCATCTGTTGTCCTTTCTTAGAGGGGAGTGTTGAAAAAGAAGATGGGTAATAAGACGATTCTTTTGTGTATTTAAATAAAGCATAGATGTAGGTAAGTGAAGGATTGTTTGGACACCAACAAAAACAGCTTAACCAGGCTGGGTTAGGCTAGGAGTAACTAAGTAGAGTTCTATTGTCCTATGCATCATAATTATATGGTTTTTCACTGTTTGATTTGGGTAGAGTCTAACTTTTTAAAATTTCCAAAATGTCACTGAGAAACTGTCATCTGAGAGTTAAATTTTCCCATTTTCAATATCCCATGTCTCTGAAAAATTAGCTTTTAATTGGCTTGGTAGCAAATTCCCTAGATTCCCTAACTCTTTGAGGTTAGGGACCTTGTCTAATAGATTCATTCTATTCCCCTAGAGCGCAGGTAAAGTTCTGTAGCTCTGGTGTGTGTTCAGGAACTGTAAATTGATGACTTTGTACTTTCCTTACCAGTGCCCTTGTCCTTAGAACATTTTATATGTTTGGTTTTTCTATTTTGTTTCTTTTCTGAATTTCCCTTTGCAGGCAAGAATTTTTTTCACAAGGGAAACAGTTCATCCTAATTATGTACCATTTTTTGGTCCTTCCAGGGATGATATGTTGCGACTTGCCGGTGTGCCAGAATATCTTGTATCAGCCTTTGCGGAGCAGCAGAGGGAAAGGGAGCTCGTTAACCGATCCATTCAACAAGGATCCACGGATGAAGAGTCTGACCAAAAAGAGGATTCCCATCCACAAAACTCACCAGAATTGTTAAAAAAAAAGGCCAAAGGAGGCAAAAGCCGCCATGTGGGAAAGGAGCCCAGCAGTTCTGCGGAGACCTATAAAGTAGGGAGGCAAACAGAGGAAGCCCCAGGTCCCAGTTGGGCTAACGATTTTGACAAACCATCCACTTCTACAGCCAAAATCAAAACCAAAGGTGCATTTCTTATGTTGAAAAAAATCTGATCCTTGATATTAGGTGTTTTAAGCAACATTTTTGAAGGTTGCAAGGAGAAGAGAGTGGAAGAGATTTCAGTTCATCTTTGCCATAAAAGATGGCTCTCTTTATTTTGTAATAAATCCCCCTGGAGATCCTGACTGGCAGGGGTTAGAGTGCAAATGGCATTATCAATGCAATCAATTCCTTTGAGCAAGTTCTCTGTCCTGAGACTTTAGAACCGGAGCTCATCCATTGTTCTTGACTAGAAGCCATTTTCCAAAGAGGTTCTTAAATTTAGGATTGCAGCTTTTTTCTTGACAATCTATCAGGTGTGAAGGCAAGCTGTCTTTAGTATTTTTGGACTTCTTTATAAATAATAAAATGCTTCTCTTTTGCGCTTGCAGTGAATTGCCCAGTTTGCCAGGTTTGTGTGCCAGAAATGTACATGCGTTATCACATAGATAGATGTATGTCAAAGGATGGCAAAAATAAAAGATTCAGAAGGTAAGAAACTTAAGCCTGATTAACTGAGTCCATTTTTAGCATGTTGGTTCTCTTGTTTTAGGAAGTATATTGAGTAGATTGAATTCAACTAGTCTTTCCCTATGAACATTCTCTCAAATTTGCTTCAGGCATAACATTTAAGTTTCCTGTTTTTATTTAAAATAAATCACTAGCAGTTGGAATGTGACATGTCATTATCTTTTATAAATTAAGTAACATTGAAATTCTTGCCACTAGTAGTTCGAATAATATTTTTGGTAATTGTAATCATCATCAACTATGTATTCAGTCAGCATTCAAGGAGAGACAGCTTATTAAAATTCTTACTGGGCCCACAGTCTCATTTCTTGCTGGGCTGGGCTAATTTCTTTCAGGCTTGTTTGAGGCTGCTAGATTAAGTGATTACAGCTTTTGTTAGTGGGTGGAAGCATATTTACTTAGATCCTAATAGCATAGGTCTGGGTTATGTATTGATTTGAAGTGAGAAGAGGGGTTGGATGCAAACTTCTGAAAGAGTTCAGTGTTTTCCATACAGCTTGCTTTGAATGAGAGGCTGTCTAGATTCCATTTTTCATAAGGTTGAGTAAATGTTTTGTGACTTGAACAGTACCATGCGCACACACGTATATGATAATAAAGATGATGATGGTGAAATTCTAGATTTTTTTAAAAAAGACTTGATTCCCATTCAGTGAGATGAGTAGTGGAGACAGTGGTGCCTAGTGGAAAGAGCACAGACCCGAAAGTCAGGAGACCACAGTTCTATTCCTGGCTCTAATTTGCCTGCTGTGTGATCATGGGCAAATTACCTAGCCTCTCTGAGCCTCAGTTTTCTCATCCTCATCTGTGAATGAGATACCTGTTCTTTGTCCCTCTTAAACTGTGATCCCCATGTAAGACAGGGATCTTGCCTAATCTGATTAGCTCATATCTAGTGCTTAGCACAGTGCCTGGGACCTGGTAAGCATTTAATAAATACCATAATCATCATTATCATTTTGAAGATTCCTCCATTTTTTTAATTGTGTTTATTTTAATACAGTCTCAAAATCCCTTTGGTACATGGTATTCTTGGTTGTCTTAATTGTCTGTTTGGTCTAAGGACAGATCATGAAAATCAAAACAACTGAAATCAAATTGTCAAAAGGTCACAATCATTGAAAACTAGAAATTTCTTTCAGCCCAACCAAAAAAGTAAAAAAAATCATTGAAATGTTGTAAATAATGCAACCTGATACCTTATTTTAACCTTTTTACAGTTATTTTCAGGAATCTTGTTAACTAACTTCTTTTTTTAGATGATTTGATTTTAATTGTATTATTTTCAACTAGGGTTACCAGGATTCTCCCCCTACAAAATTTCCTGAAGGAAAATAAAAGTTAGCATTATTTTTATCAGCCCATTGCCAGATTACTCACTAACCCAATCTTGGGTTAGTGGATGCTGTCCCATTTTAAATAATGTTTTGAGCACTCTGTAAATTTCAGAATGCCACATGTTGGGACTGAAAGCAAAACCATACACTTTCTCTTTAGTGTTTTACCTAATTACCTTGAGGATAATTTTTCTTAATGTACCTGGGAATGGAGTTGCTGTGAGTTTAAACCTTAACTAAGGGTTTCAGTAGTTTGTCTGACTTTGATGTCGTTAAATTTAATGTCTTTGCTTTCCCCCACCTGAAAAATAAAGCCATAGGAACTAATCTCACAAATTTCATTGAGTTTAATTAAGCCAGTTTCTTGGAAAGATAAAGGCAAGAAAGTGCATCATGACTTAGTTCACGATAGTTTAATTTAAAATACCATATTGGAAACCAGAAAAGTGGGAAATGGATTCTTTAATAAAAATATCTATTTTAAACCAGCACTTTATGTATAAACAGCTGTTAATAAATAGCCATTATATGTTTGAGATGTTCACATTTCTACAAAAGGACTACTGGAGTTTTGCTTTAACCTAATAATACACCTGACATTTGGAATTACATTACTTCAGTGGTACTTATTGAGTTCCTGAGTGCAAAATGCTGTACTGAGCACTAGGGAAAATTGAATAAAGGATAAATAAGAAATAGCCCCTGGCTCTCTGGGGACTCATAATGTACTTTATTGGATATGTAATTACACTTGTCCATGGTGTCTGAAAATCAAACCTGTGTATGGATTTCAGAGGAATCTCATGGGATTGGGGTGAGCCACTTTATCCTTGAGGAAAAATTTTCAAGGTATCCTTAGCAACAAGTATGATCAATTTCTGGAGAAGTTGGGAGGAACAACCTGAGAAAGCTCCCTCTGTTACCGGGATTGGTGAGACTGAGTCAGTTTCCTTTTTGCCTTGGGTCTGAAGGATCATCCCCAACCTACGTGGCCCTACACTAAGAGTTACTAGATTTGGGGGACTGACATCTTCTCAGGTAGATTTTTGTGATGTTATTCTTCCCTCAATGCCCTCCTTTGCGCCCCCCCCCCACCAAGAAATTATAGTGGAGCACATTGAGCAGCTCCTATGGCTAAATAAACTTGGAGTCTTGGCATGAGGTGAATGCTCTCTGACTCTGCCTCTGCCCCAGGGTTGGAGAGGACTCAGGTAATCACCTCCAGTTGGAGACAGTGAAACAGCATGGCCTAATGGAAAGCACACAGGCCTGGCATTCAAAGGACTTGGATTCTAATTTCAGGTCTGTCACTTGCCTGCTGTGTGACCTTGTCCAAGTCACCTAACTTCTTTGCCTCAGTTTTCTCATCTGCAAAATGAGAATGGAACACTTGTTCTTCCTCTTCCTCCTGAGACTGTGAGCTCTATCCAGGGATTACGTCTGTCCCAATTATCTTGTATTCACTCCAGTACTTAGTACAGTGACCGGCACATAGTAAGCACTTAAACAATACTGTGATTATCATTATTATTCTTAATTGGCCCCAATAACTGTAGTCTGACCATGGATCTTCCCCAATCGAGAGCACCCTGGGAGTCAGGTTTAGCGTTGACTCAGGGATTCTAGGACATTCCAAAGCAGACTGGGCTTGTCTTAGGGTTGTCTACTTGTTTTGTTTTGTTATCTGTCTCCCCCTTCTAGGCAGTGAGCCTGTTGTTGGGTAGGGATTGTCTCTATTTGTTGCCAAATTGTACTTTCCAAGCGCTTAATTCAGTGCTCTGCACATAGTAAGTGCTCCATAAATAGGATTGAATGAATGAATGGTTACTGGATTTAACCAAACCTTTGGCCTTCCTGGGACTGCACCATCTAGCTATTGCCTCATCTTACTTCTCCCATTTCTTTTCACATTCCTAATGCCTCTACTTTCTCTTCTCCAACTCCTTTCTTGACTTTCTAGAATCAGATTTCTGCCCTATTCACTCCACTAAGAATGCACTCTCCCAGGTCAGCAATGACCTCCATTAAGTGTAATCAACAAATTCTAAACCTATGAGATCAAGGTATTGGGAGTAGGTTGGCATTAGAGGAGTGCAGCGTTTGGGCTGGGTTCAAGTACAAAGTCAGTGAGGTAAGGACTGACTGCTTTAAAGCTGATGGTAAGGAGTTTCTGTTTGATATTGAGATGGATGGGTGACCACTGATGGTTCTTGAGGACTGGGGAGATGTGGACTAAATGGTTTTTAGAAAAATAATCTGGATAGTGGAGTGAATTGGAGTGGGAAGAGACAGGAAGCAGGCAGGCAGGTCAGTGAGGAGGGTGATGCAGTAGTCAAGGCAGGACATGAGTGCCTCAGATCAGCATAGTAGCAGTTTGGATGGAGAGGAAAGTGCAGATTTTAGTGATGCTGTGAAAATACAAGCACTTAGTATAGTATGGTAAATGTTCAATAAATATGCCTGAACGAAAGGTAGAACTGACAGGATTTGGTGACAGATTGAATCTGTGAGTTGAATGAGTTAGAGGAGTGGAGGATAATGCCAAGGATATGAGCTTGTGAGTCAGGGAGGATAGTAGTGTTGTCTACAGTGATGGGGAAGGATAGGGTTTGGATGGAAAGATGAGGAGAGGTCTGTTTTGGACATGGTAAACTGGAGGTGTCAGTGGGACATCAAAATCAAGATGTCTTGAAGGCAGAAGGAAATTGTAAGACTGAAGGGAAGGAGAGAGGTCAGGGCTGGAGATATAGATTAGGGAATCATATATTTAGATGAAGCCATGGGAGCCAATGAATTGTCCAAGGGAGTGTGTGTAGATGGAGAATAGAAGGGGACACAGAATTTAGCCTTGATGAACTCCCACAGTTAGAGGGTGGGAGGTAGAGGAGAAAACTGAATGAGATTCAGAAGGACCAGTCATTCATTCATTCATTCGAGAGTATTTATTGAGCACTTACTATGTGCAGAGCACTGTACTAAGCGCTTGGAATGTACAAATCGGCAACAGATAGAGGCAGTCCCTGCCCTTTGACGGGCTTACAGTCTAATCGGGGGAGACAGACAGACAAGAACAATGGCAATAGAGTCAAGGGGAAGAACATTTCATTAAAACAATAGCAAATAAATAGAATCAGGGTGATGTACATCTCATTAAACTAAATAAATAGGGTGATGAAGATATATACAGTTGAGCGGATGAGTACAGTGCTGAGGGGATGGGACGGGAGGGGGGAGGAGCAGGGGAAAGGGGGGAGAAGAGGGTTTAGCTGCGGAGAGGTGAAGCGGGGGGTAGAGGGAGCAGAGGGAAAAGGGGAGCTCAGTCTGGGAAGGCCTCTTGGAGGAGGTGAGCTTTAAGTAGGGATTTGAAGAGGGGAAGAGAATTAGTTTGGCAGAGGTGAGGAGGGAGGGCATTCCAGGACTGCGGGAGGACGTGGCCCAGGGGTTGACGGCGGGATAGGCGAGACCAAGGGACGGTGAGGAGGTGGGCGGCAGAGGAGTGGAGCGTGCAGGGTGGGCAGTAAGAAGAGAGAAGGGAGGAGAGGTAGGAAGGGGCAAGGTGATGGAGAGCCTTGAAGCCTAGAGTGAGAAGTTTTTGTTTGGAGCGGAGGTCGATAGGCAACCACTGGAGTTGTTTAAGAAGGGGAGTGACATGCCCAGATCGTTTCTGCAGGAAGATGAGCCGGGCAGCGGAGTGAAGAATAGACCGGAGCGGGGCGAGAGAGGAGGAAGGGAGATCAGAGAGAAGGCTGACACAGTAGTCTAGCCGGGATATTACGAGAGCCTGTAGCAGTAAGGTAGCCATTTGGGTGGAGAGGAAAGGGCGGATCTTGGCGATATTATAAAGGTGAGACCGGCAGGTCTTGGTAACGGATTGGATGTGTGGCCAGTAAGCTAGGAGGAGAGCCAGGGGAGGACAGTTTCGGGGAAGCCAAGGTTAGATATTTCCAGGAGAAGGGGGTAGTCTGCAGTGTCGAAGGCAGCAGAAAGGTCAAGGAAGATTAGGGTGGAGTAAAGGCTGTTGGATTTGCCAAGAAGGAGGTCGATGGTGACTTTAGAGAGGGCAGTTTCTTTGGAGTGAAGGAGGTGGAAGCCAGGTTGAAGGGGGTCAGGCTGTGTACAAACCTTGGGATCAATGTATGTTGCAGGGAGGCAGAGAATTGGAGAGCTACTGGGTCCGACCCGATTTGCTTGTATCCACCCCAGTGCCTGGCACATAGTAAGCGCTTATCAAATAATGCAATTATTATTATTACTGTTATTATTTATTATTATGGATCATTCTGGAAGTCTGGATTTAAATGCATTGAGCTTCATACTTGTTAAAATTGTATTGCTTGAATGAAAGGTGATTGATCATGTGTAACACATAGGCTTTAAATCATGAATTTCCACTGCAAGCCCATGATTCTCTTTACCCACACTTTTCTTTATGTACTGCAATCATTTTTCCAAAGGCAAAATTGGTGGTGTGTTGGGTAAACTGCCTGAGCATATGACACAAAATCTGCTTTGAAAGAAGGGAATAATAGCAAAGGGGCTTATTTCTTCTTGTTTACTCTGAGGTATAATAGATAAAATGAGCTTCCTATTGCTTAGGAATTGTGAGGCTTTGGATATGAGTTCTCCTTCGTATTGTATTTTACCTCCTTAAATATTCCCTTTCCATTACACAAGTAGTTCATTCATTCAATAGTATTTATTGAGTGCTTACTATGTGCAGAGCACTGTACTAAGCACTTGGATTGTACAAATCGGCAGCAGATAGAAACAGTCCCTGCCCATTGACGGGCTTACAGTCTCATCGGGGTAGACAGACAGACAAAAACAATAGCAATAATTAGAATCAAGGGGATGAACATCTCATTAAAACAATAGCAACAAATAGAACCAAGGTGGTGTACATCTCATTAACAAAATAAATAGGGTAATGAAAATATATACAATTGAGCGGTCGAGCACAGTGCTGAGGGGAGGGGAAGAGAGAGGGGGAGAAGTAGTTGTCTTCTTTAGTGACATGTAAAAATCAATAACTGTGATTTTCAGTATTGACAGTCTTACATGATACTTATTGTTCACTTCGGCATCATCCTAATTCAAATAGACTGTGAAAAAACTTAATACAGTGTTCTGCACAAAGTACTTGATAAATACCACTGATTGGTTGCTTGACTGAAATCCTGTGGCTGGAGTCCATTCAATCCTTGGTTTTTCTACAAAATTGAGTGGTCATGAAAAATAAGTGCTTTAGCTTTTCCATCAGCGAAATTGTGAAGTTCCTTGAAATTTTAAAATTTTTATTTTATTGATACCATTAGTAATCCTCACTGTTCTTTTTTTTAACCTTTTAGTCCCGTTCAGAAAAGGAAGACATTGTCCAAAGTCTTATACTACTTGCTCAGTGATCAGGAATTGAAGAAAAAGCTGAAGGAATTTGGGCTGTCAACTCGTGGAAGTAGAAATCAACTAATTAAAAGACATAAGGAATTTGTGCTCATGTACAATGCCCAGTGTGATGCTCTACATCCTAAATCAGGTATACTGGCAAAGTCATGATATGACTGACCACTAGAGTAGTGATTTTGTTTTAGATAGCCCCAGTAAAAGTGCAGCAGTAAAAGTGCCCTCTCATACCTAGCTAAAAAGAGTTGGAGAGTGGAAAAGGCAAATTTGGGGAGAGGGGCAGGACAAGGCATGGAATTTGAGCTTCAACTTTGTGATTCCTTATAACACTTCTACTTTTCCCTCTCCACCACTTTTTGGCATTACCCCGATCTTGCCAGTAGCCTTCAGTTGTCGAGGCCCAAGACATTATTTTCTGTATTGGTGTTTCCCAATAATTTCATTAATCTCCATGGAATGTGTTCCAAAGCTGTTTCAACTTTGGTCCCTGCGATACAAAAGATGTATGTGTTTATTCCTTTCTTCAGTTTCTTGTAAGCACAATGTCCTCCTGTAAGTGTGAAGGATATTGACTTTGAAATTTTTTGCAGTATGCACGTAATTACCATTGAATCATAAAATTAGTTGGTCATATGGGTGGAAAACAAATAATTAGCATCATATGTATATTTTAGTTCAAAGAGGTTAATTCATGCTCCATTCTTTGAAAATTGTTAAAGTTTCAGAGATCGCTGAAAGTTTTGGGCCTTTGAATTTTGTCTTAATATTAATATAATAATTATGGTACTTGTTAAGCACTTACTCTATGCCAAGCACTGTTCTAAGTGCTGGGGTAGATACAAATTAGGTTGGACACAGTGCCTGTCTCACAAAGGGCTCACACTCTTAATCCCCATTTTACAGATGAGGTAACTGCAGCCCAGAGAAGTCAAGTGACTTGCACAAGGTCACACAGCAGACATATGGTGGAGCTGGGATTAGAACCCATGACCTCATTCCCAGGCCCGTGCTCTATCCACTAGGCAACACTGCTTCTGTTGTTGTTATTTTAATCATCAGCTCTGTATTTTTTTATGGTATTTGTTAAGCACTTACTATGTGTTGAGCACTATTCTAAGCATTGGGATAGATGCAAGTTAATCAGGCCAGATACAGTCACTGTCTCACATGGGACTCACTGTCTAAGTAGGAGAACGAACAGGCACTGAATCCCCATTTTGTAGTTGAGAAAACTGAGGCACAGAGAAGTTAAGAGAGTTGCCCAAGGTCAAGAAATGTGGAGGCCAGGAATTTTTTAAAAAAGTAACAGAATCCTCTAGACGTATCTATTCATAGAGCACAGTTGAATTTGACTTATAGAAATTCACAGTATGAAAATGATTCATGCATGAAGTGCATAATTAAATTGATGCTGCAATTAGCAATTATTCATTAAAGCAGTCATCTGAGATACTAGTCAAACCTAAGATCCTCTCGATGTCACAGACAGTTCATGGGAAGGAGCCTGGCTAGTGCAAAGAGCAGAGGGACTCTTTTATTGGAAGACATAGGACCTGGTTTCTAATCCCACTTGTCTGCTGTGTGACCTTGGGTAAGTGGCTTCATGTCTCTGTGCCTCAGTTTAGATTGTGAGCTCCATGTGGGACAGGTACTATGATTTACCTGATTATTTTGTGTCTACTCCAGCCTTAGTTCAGTGGTCAGCACAAAGGAAGTTCTTGGCCCGCACTAATACCACAATTACTATTAGTTTATTTGAAGACTACGATTTAACTGTGTTATTCTCTGGAAGCTCAGTTTACAGCCAAGTGCCTGTAAATTCAAAGGAAGAAAAGAGAGAGAAAGGGATAGAAAGAAAAGGCAGACTACTCCTTCCCATTTGGATAGTGGGCCCTTTTGTTTCTATCTAACTGGAAAATTCAAAGGCACTGCTAGTGAGGAGGAAGCACCTTAAAGGTCTTTTAATAGATGGGCTAAAGAAGTACATCCAGTTTCTCACCCTGCTTTCCTTTCCCTTCTCAACACAAGGCTGGAAAGTGCAGTCCTCACCCCATCCATCTTGTGTCATGTTGGTTCTGGCATGGAAGACTGATGTGGAACACAGTGGAGACAAGTCAAATAGCTACTTATCCCACCACAGACCTCTCTTAATCCAGCCCCCCTTTAGAGCTGCAGGTTTGGATTAGGGTGGACCCAGGCAAATTTGGCTCCTTCTTTGGTCAAACCAGGTCTAAAGGATCAGCCTCAGGATTCCAGTCCAAATGTAGTTTGAATTTGCTTTAGGTCCATTAGGTCAAACTTGATGGGGGCTTGTATACCTTTGCGCTCAATTCAGTCTTGGAATCATCCTATGCATAGTTCACCACATCCCAAAAACCTTCAGTGGCTGCCCATTCCTCTCTGCATTGAGCAGAAATTCCTGACCACTGGCTTTCTCCCCTCTACTTATCCTTGCTTCTCCCCCAGTATACCACAGCTTACAGTGTCACTCCTCTCCAGCCAACCTATTCACTGTGGTGCTTTATTCTTGTCTCTCATCACCCACCACTTGTTCACACCCTCCATTCTACCTGGAACTTCCCCTGTACATCCGGCAAACAAGTGGTCTCCCCAACTTCAAACCCTTTTTGAATTCCTATCTCCTCAAGGACACCTTCCCTGATTAATCTCTCATCTCTTTCTCCATCTACTTCCCCCCTTCCCTTCTCTCCAACACACACCCAGCTCCACTTTAGCACTTCTGCATCACATAAGCACTTGGGGAGTCACCCTCCCCCTCCTTCCCAGTAGAACATGTATCCATATCTTTAAACTTTGTTGCTTCGCCCTACCTGCAATTTATTTCAGTGTCTGTCTCCCCAGTTTGATTGCAAGCTTCTTGAGGGTGGGGATCATGTCTACTAACTCAGTTGTAGTCTCTTGAGTGCTCAGTATAGTTCTCTGCACAGAGGAAGTCCTCAACAAATATTATTAATTGGTTGGTTGGTTGAATTGACCCAGTCTCCCCTGGGTCTTTTGGCCTGGACCTGCTTGTATCTCTAAGCATTACAGCAGAACCAGGTTGACTTGCAGCGGGAGACGCCATTCTGGACACTTCTCTCCACTCTTCATTCTCCAAGCATTATTAGTTCATCTTTGCATTAAGTGGAACTTCCTAACCACTGGCTTTAAGGTTCTCCAACAGCTCTTTCCTTCCTACCTAACCACTCTCTCCTCTTATACACTAGCTGGCATTCTCCATTCCTTCCAAACTAACTTCTTACTCTGCCTCTCTCTCGTCTCTCCCACCTCCAAGTCCTGCCGCACACACTTCGTCCTTCCTGGAATTCACTTCCCCTAGAATCCATCAGAACACAGCACTCCCCATTTTCAAAAACCTCTGAAATCACACCTCTTTCAAAAGTCCTGCCCTGATTTAATTTTTCTTGTACCCAGTTTGTCTTCCCTACTATTGTCGCCATGCTTTTGCACCAACATAGCAATTTTGCACGTACTACTCAGACTTTTGTATGTATTGTTTTAAATGCTCTGCTCTTTGAGTACTTCCTTCTATTTGTGAATGTATTTTCTGTCTGTCTCCTGCTAGATTGCAACCTTCTTGTGGGCAGGGATCATGTCCTTGTATTTCTTTTGTACTCTTCCAAAAGCAGTCACTGAATAAATGCTATTGATTTTCCATGTGTTCTGTGGAATTATAGAAAACTGACTACTTCACCAGTGTGTTTGTTGCAAACCTTAAATGGAGTGTGTTGAAATTGGAGCTAAAAGAATAGTTATTTAGTGTTTTGTACTATAATATGTGCCCAAAAGACATATTCTTGTACCTGTGTATTACAGTTTTATTTAAAGTGCATGATCAGTAATTAGATGAAGGCAAAGGCTCTGTAGGTAAGACAATATTTTCTTTCTGCTGACCTAATTAGCCTATAGATGCTTTTCATTTACATTTTGTACTATTTATATAACAAAAGTTGCCATATAACAATTCTACACACTTATTTTAACAGCTGAAGAACTCGTTAAGGAACTGGAAAACATTGAACTGGCTCAAGAAGAATTTGATATGAAAAATTCCAGTGAAAATGTAAGTTTCTGAAAAGGGCAGAAAACCAGTTTGGAGGGGGTCAAGGAGAGAATTGGAGGAGAGGAACTGGAGGAAATAGGGGTGGAGATGATCCAGGGTTGAGAGTTAATCGTATGAGATTGGCAGAGGGAAAGAGGAGGGAGTTGATTTCAGTGGAGAGGGTGGTGCTGAGGAGGTAGTTTGGGTTTGGAGACCTACTGGGGCATGATGACTTAAGAGAATTGGAGAGGATCAAAAGATCAGAAGCCTATGAAGGGGAACAGGATAGACTTGTGGGGAGTAAGTGAATGGAAGAGAAGTCCAGTGAGGAAGTAGTGGTTGAATAGAGGAATTTCAGAGTTGGTGATGGTAGAGACTGTATAATAGTAATAATAATAAGATAGTATTTGTTAAGCACTTACTATGTGCCAAGCACTGTTCTAAACGCTGGGGTAGATAGAAGGTAATCAGGTTGTCTCACGTGGGGCTCACAGTCTTAATCCCCATTTAACGGATGAGGAAACTGAGGCCCAAAGAAGTTAGGTGATTTACCCAAAGTCACACAGCTGACCAGTGGCAGAGCTGGGATTAGAACCCACGACCTGCCCATACTCTTGCCACTAGAGATGATGAGATGGAGCATGTTTCAGTTGGTGAGAGGAGCAAGAAGTCACTGGAGTTGAGGACTGAAGGGAAGCAGGCAGCGGAAGGGTTGTCTGGTACATCCACGTGGATATTTCAGTCCCCAAGGATCAATGTTGGGATGGAGAAAGAAGGGATGAGAGAAAGGGATCAAAATGATTTAGAAAGTTGCAGGAGAGGTCTGGGGTGGGGACAATAGATGACTATGACTAGTAACTGGAGTGGGTGGTAGAGGCAGAAGATATGGGCTTCAAAGGAAAGGAAAGCGGAATGGTGGAGGTTGGTTGGTTGGTGGGTGCAAAAGCATTATTGGGGAGCAAGAAAGAAGCCAACTGCTTCCCCTTTCCTATTGAGTCTTGAGTCCAAGCCATCATGTCCCAAGGCATTACAATGGAATCATGTATCGTGGTGATAAGAGCTCGCTGTGGGCAGGGAATGTGTTTACCAACTCTGTTATATTGTACGCTCCCAGGTGTCCAACTCTGTTATACTATACTGTCCCAAGTGTTTAGTACTATGCTCTGCATCCAGTAAGTGTTCAATGAATAAGATTGATTGACAGTACAGTGTTTTTAGGAGTCTCAAACATAGCTGAGGCTTTTAACTCATTTTTCACTTGTTATTTTCAGACTATGGAATTTACAAATGATCATTCTGAAGAAGAAATAGATGATGTTCAAATTAAATATAGTAAGTGATAAAGTTTTTCATGAACTAAAACAATCTTACTAATTCATTTAAAATTCTTCATACTTTAAATGATAATGCAGGTTTAGTATATTCAAGATATTCTAGTAAAGTCATCCCACTTCTCAAGTAGGCAGTTTTCCATTTCTGGAAATAATAGTACTTTGTAATACTCTTACAAATAATAGTACAAATAATAGTACTCTTTCACAAAGTACTTTACAAATACTAATACCATGTCTGTAAGAGGAAAATTATTATCTTCATTTAAGACAGTAGGTAGAGGTGAGGAATTGAGAGACTTTTTCTACACCCATGAAATGAGTCTGTGGTAGAGCTAGGCATAAAGTGAAAAAATGCCCACTTGCTATTCTTTCCTCAGGTCACTCAGCACACTGCTTCCTGGAGAATCCAAACATTAGTGTAGTTTACAAACATGTATTTTGTTTGTTTTTTTAAATGGTATTTGTTAAGTATGTACTGTGCGCCAGGTACTGTACTAAGCACTGGGGTAGATATAAGCTAATCATGTGGGACACAGTCCCTGTCCCACGTAGATCTCACAGTCTTAATCCCCATTTTACAGATGAGGTAACTGTGGCACAGAGAAATGAAGTGACTTGCCCAGGGTCACACAGCAGACTAGTGGCAGAGCCGGGATTAGAATTGTGAGCCCCACGTGGGACAACCTGATTCCCCTATGTCTACCCCAGCGCTTAGAACAGTGCTCGGCACATAGTAAGCGCTTAACAAATACCAACATTATTATTATTATTATCTCAGGTCCTTCTGACTCCCAGGCCTGTGCTCTATCCACTAGGTATGCTGCTTCTCTAAACTTGAATAAACGTGAGCCCAAGGTGTGTTTCATTTTAATTTTTATAATTTCAGCATGGCTTGATGGAAAGTGTATGGGCTTGGATGTCTGAGAATCTGGGTTCTAATCCTGCCTTTGCCAATTCCTTGCTGTGTGACCATGGGCAAGCCACCTAACTTGAGAAGCAGCGTGGCTCAGTGGAAAGAGCACGGACTTTGGAGTCAGAGGTCATGAGTTCGAATCCTGGCTCTGCCACTTGTCAGCTCCGTGACTGTGGGCAAGTCACTTAACTTCTCTGTGCCTCAGTTCCCTCATCTGTCAAATGGGGATGAAGACTGTGAGCCCCACGTGGGACAACCTGATTCCCCTGTGTCTACCCCAGCGCTTAGAACAGTGCTCGGCACATAGTAAGCGCTTAACAAATACCAACATTATTATTATTATTACCCCAGCACTTAGAACAGTGCTCTGCACATAGTAAGCGCTTAATAAATACCAACATTAACTTTTCTGTGCCTCATTTCCCTCAACTGTAAAATGGGGATTCAAAACATGTTTTCTCTCCTAATTAGACCGTGAGCCTCATGTGGGACAAGAGATTCTGTTCAACCTGATTAATTATATCTACCCAAATGCTTTTTACAGTGCTTGACACATAATAAGCACTTAACAAATACTATTAAAAAAAATTGAAAGGGGAGGGTGTGGGCCATCATTTCCCCCACTCTCTCCTTTTCACTTATTCTGGATAGGCCCATGCCTCACCAGGGTTAAACCTCTCCTGTCCTGATAGTTAACTGTTTGGGAACACAGGGTGATTATTATTGTTCCCATTGGTTTTTTTTAATGCAAAATCTCTACTGATGTGATGGTTCTAGACCTTCAAACTGAGATCTGCCTCTGTTTTCCAACTGGCAGCACACTGAAATACTGATCTAGAAGCCGAATGACTTTTGTTTCCTCTGTCAGTTCCTGGAATTCAGTAGAGACCAGTGCAGAGTAGTATAATTTGGGAGGAAACCCAAGTTACACAAATATAAGATGGTAAATGACTGCCTTTGGGCAAGTATGCTTTTGTCAGTCTCATTTCCTGTCTCCTCTTCTGCCTCATGGGACCTAATTGTGGGTGTTCTGCAAAGGTCTGTTTTGGTTCCTTTCCTTTTCTTGCTATATGCCCATTCTCCCTTCTGCATCACCTAATGAGTCCTTATCCCCTAAGCACTTAGGTACTCTTCTCCTCCTCGTCTCCCTCCATTACTTATGCACTTATACTAGGTTGCCTCCCGTACCTATAATCAATTTTAATGTTTATTTCTCCTGCTAGCTTGTAAGGTCCTTGAGGGCAATAATAGGAAACTGTAGTGTCTCTTGAAGGGTTAGTACAGTGCTCAACACACAGCACTCAATAAAGACCATTGATTGATTGATCATACACTGACAAGGCTTTAGCTACCCCCTCTATGCTCATGACTCCCAAATCAACTTCTCCAGCCCCAGCCTCACATTTTAACCTATAATCCAGTACTTCTCCATGCCTCCAGGACATGTCCACTTGGCTGTCCCTCTGGCACCTTAAACATGTCCAAAGCTGAACTCCTCATTCCCTCCTAAACTCTTCCACCCAATGTTTCCATCTCTGTCGATGACACCACCGCCTTCTCTGTTTCCTATCTTTTAAGTTATTGCTAAATCCTGCTGGGTCTTTCTACACAGCATTTCCCTCATCTACATATTCCTCTCCAACTAGATTACTACCACCTTGATCCAAGATCTGGTTATATCACAGCTAGGTTATTATATCAGCTTCCTTGCTGGCTTCCCTGCCTCCAACCTCCTCCAGTCTACACACTGTTGCAGGGATCAGCTTCTTGAAAGCTCACTCATGTTACAACTCCTCACTAACACTCTGCAATGGCTCCTCATTTCCCTCAGCAACAAGTAGAAACTCCTCATGACCAGCTTTAAAGCTCTTCACCAACTCTCCTCATCTTACATATCAGACTTTCAGGACCCTCGGAGAATCCCAATTTTTCCAACAAGTTTTCCCTACTTTAACTCCCAGTACATCAAGTTATGTCAACCCATCAGCCACCTGTGGCACATAGGTATTTGTACACTCAACATTTGTGTATAAAAGTCTAATGGATTAATTTATTTGTAAATATTTTTATATCTGTTTCCCCCAGTTAGGGCGTAAGCTCCTTCTGGGCAGGGAATATGTCTAATGCTTCTCTTGTACTTTCCCAAGAGCTTAGTACAGCCCTGTTGGTTCCACCTTCACAACATCGCTAAAATCAGGCCTTTCTTCTCCATTCAAACTGCTACCATGTTAATACAGTCACTCATCCTGTCCCACCTGGATTACTGCATCAGCATCCTTGCCTTACCTCCCAGCCTCCTGTCTCTCCCCACTCTAGTCCATGTTTCACTTTGCTGCCCAGCTCATTTTTCTTCAAAAACGTTCAGAACAAGTCTTCCTACTCTTCAAGGAACTCCAGTGGTTACCCATCCACCTCCACATCAAAAAAAAAAACCTGCTCACGATTGACTTTAAAGCACTCAATCATTTTGCCCCCTCCTACCTCAACTCACTACTCTCCTAAATACAACCTAGTCCCCACACTTCACTTGTCTAATGCTAACCTTCTCGCTGTGCCTCGAACTCATCTAGCTCACCACCAACCTGTCCCTCAAGTCCTACCTCTGGCCTGAAATGCCCTCCCTCTTCAAATCCGACAGACAATTATTTTCCCCTCCTTCAAAGCTTTCTTGAAGGGACATCTCCAAGAGGCTTTCCCTGACTAAGCCCCCCTTTCTTCTTCTTCCACTCCCTTCTGTGTCATCCTTATTCCTTTTGTCCTTCTCCCCTCCCAGCATTTGTATACATATCTGTAATTTATTTATATTAATATTTGTCTCCCCTCCTCTAGACTGTAAGCTCATTGTGGTTAGGGAATGTGCCTGTTTATTGTTGTACTTTACTCTCCCAAGAGCTTAGCACAGTGCTCAGCACACACTAAGGACTCAATTAATATGATTGAATGAAATGAATGCAATATACCCAGTGGGCCCTCAGTAAATACCTTTAATGCTATTACTGCTGCTGCTGTTCCTGAGTATTACAAAAAACAATTTGAAGGACATAAGGGGCCACCAGCTGCACAGGAATCAGCTAGGCTACTGTGGGGAACGTTCCAGGAAGCAGTATTCTTCTAGACTGTAAGCTCGTTGTGGGCAGGGAACTTGTCTAGTAACTCTGTTATGTTGTACTCTCCCAAGCACTTATATAGTGCTCTGCACACAGTAAAAGCTCAATAAGTATGATTGATTGATTTATATCTCCAAGCCCCTTCCCAATATGGAGTTGAAAGACATGTTCAGATGGAGGGGGTATATATGCAGAGGGGAGGACTGAAGGAAGTGGAAGAGAAGAAAAGTGGGGAAAAGCAGGAGAGGAGAGGGTGAGTGAGACTGATTTTGAGGGATAACCAGGAAGATTATTGTTGTGCATTAGCCAACTAACCTAGACAATGAATGGGTATTTCGTAAATTACTCCATATTATTTTCAGTAATATTTCATTTCCAGTTCATGGAGCCATTTACTAACACTATAATCTTATTTCTAACAACTGATGCTAGGAAAGGGATTGTTGTATTATTGTTTCTCTGATTACTGTTTGTTAAATGAAGAATTGGAAACAATTTCTGCTTCTTGTTTAGAGGATAACTGGCCAATAAGGTGCATCTGCTTACCTTCAATTTAATGGACTATTAACCATTCTGAGTTTTCTGTGAAAGGTCAGTTTGGGTTATTTATAAGGAAATAAGTAGGACTTAGCTGTAATAGGCTGAAAGGTCATCTCTGTGGCCTGCTATATAGTTGACTGGGGCCTGGGGAAGGGGGGCCCTGGCTCCCCGGAATGGAGAAAGAAGGCTAAGAGAGAGGAACTCTGCCTTCTTCATCAAAGGTCTGAGAGATGTATATTTCTTTCCCCAGCCCTTGAACAGGAGATGTTAGGAGAGAGGAAGAAGTTAATAATTCTTTCCTTTTCACCCTATTTTTGTTTTTTGTTTTCTTAGCAGAGGGTGTTGTATGGAAGCACGAATACATTGTTATAGTAGGGAAGCTCACGAGGATTGAGTGGAGAATAACAAAAGGGCTGAGCTCTTTTCCTAAGTCCTACTATAGTTGAGGATGAATAGGACAAGCTGAATGTTTCACACATTATTAAAACAATCCAGTATTCTGAAACATGCTTGAGTAGGAGCTTAATTAAAACAGTAATAACTTTCCTTTGTTGGACTAGCAATCATCAGAAGCCACAACCATTGCTTCCCCCATTTCTTGCCAGTCCCCAAATTTCCTCTCCTTTCAGATACTTAAATGGAATTATCACCTTTTCCAAATCAACTGCGCTCTTCTAGATGATTTGGCCAAAATTTGTTTCACAATACCACTTTTATGGTATTGTGTGATCTCTAAAATAGTCTCTTTGATAGAAACAAATATCATAACAACTTGAGCATAAACAGAAAGCATCTTCTTTGTAAAATTTCTTATTCTAATAAAAACAATGTATTATTTTCAAATCCAATGAGGAGCATTTCATCGACATGATCTTTTGTCTGCCTAGCATTTTCATCTTTCCACTCTTGTAGTCGGGGAAATATGACTCCTGATAAGATGGAACAAAACAATAATGTATTTTGATGGTTTGATTAATGCCATATACAAGGAAAGAACATCATAAATTACGCAACAAGTCTTTAAACGATCACATAGGATGATGACTGGAATGATTTCAATCAGTGAGAAGTTGATCGTATTAAAAATGCATATTGAGGTTTACTTTTATGTACAAAATGGAGCACATTCTTGGAAATGACTGACCTTTGGCTTTTCAAGAATTATTAGATGCTCATCTATTTGTGTCCCTATAGAGATATGTGTTAAAATGAGGTAGTATTTGGCATTCTTCCCATTGCTGCCGAGAAAAATGCCATGGCTCCTGCCATAGTCCCTCCAGACACCAAGTGTCCCTAAAAGCTGTTCCCATGTGCTCTTGGATTCTTCCATCACCACTGAGAAAAGCACCCTGTTAACCTCTGCCCACTCCTGGCATGCTCCAGGTACACCGAGCCAGGAATAATAGCTACTCTTGTGTGTTCTTGGGCAACTTCATCCCTTCTGAGGGAAGCACCCATCATCACTGTCGCCTTTCCCCCACCAGACTGCGAGCTCGTTGCGGGCAGGGAATGTGTCTACCACCTCTGTTATATTGTACTCTACCAAGCAAGTATAGTATAGTGCTCTGCACACAGTAAGCACTCAATCAGTTCGACTGATTGATTGCCACCCAAGGTCCCTACTTCCCCCCTGCTCTGTGCCCACTAGACCAGGGGTAAAATCTGCTCCCACGTACTTTCGCATCCCTCCTTCACCGCCAGACAAGCACTGTGTAAGTGCTGCCTTCTCTCTTGGCCACCGAAGGTCCCACTGAGGGTCCCTGCTTCTGGCATGCTTCATGTCCTCTGACTGGGGATAAAAGTTGCCCCCACATGCTCTCAGAATTCCTCGCCCTTGCCAACACTCTGAGCCATTGTGAATTTGTTTGTCTTGTGTGCTGATGTGTCTGTCTCCAATCCCTATGTCCCACTTAAACTCTTAAGTTGTGAGGCCCCCAAGGGACAGGGACTGTGTCTAATTCCCACCTGTGCATTCTCTCCTGGCATCTAGTAGAGGGCTCTGCACACAGTAGTATTACTACTATAATAGACCTCTTGTTTATAAAATCAATGTAGCCATGTCAAAAGTAAACAAGCATTTGCAGTGTTTGCATATCTTGGAGCATGGCAGACCTTTCTTATTTACTGAAAATGCACATTATAGGGGAATAGACTTTTTCTATGTGTTTTTTTAGGCCAATATAGCTTAAGGTCATTCTATCTGGGGCTTGAAACTGGATTTAGTTTTTGTCATTTGACTCTTCTATAGTGCTGGTTTTTATGACCCAGGCAACAATTTTTTATTCTCCTGTCATCAGATTTCTATCTTCACTGGTGAAAGGGCAGCCTTTTACAGGAGATTTCAAACTTGAGTTCCTATAGCATTTAGTATTGTAAGATAGCACTCTTTGCTCAATTCTTTGGTCGTCCAGTTATAGAATCTTATAGTCACTGATGTCTTTCCTCCCCTCTCCATATACACACAGCTGCTAAATTCTGACCGCATCTCTTCTTCCCCATCTCTCCCCCGGCCTCCCACCCTGAAAATATATCACCCTCTATTGCTGTCAAGGAAATCTGCTCTTTGTTCATTTCACACTCCATGCTGTCTCATGTATTTGGCAAAGACCTCACTCATTGAAAACAGCTCTCCTTCAGGAATTCTCACCAGATTAAATAGTTCAGATGAGGGTCACCTCCTTCCTATAGCACTGGCGTCTTAAAAGTAGTTCCTCAATCCCATACTTTCTGCATAAAATTACTGAAGTCATAAAGGAAGAGAAGAAATGGAAAGATTAATAAAAACAAGGGAATAAAAGTGAATGGCATATTTTGTATTTAGGTGTTAGCATGAGTGACATTCTGCCTTGGAATGTAAACTCCTAGAGGGTCAGGCTGGATCCCTCCACAGATATTCATGAAGACAGGGAGAATGTCTCAATATCTCCTATGCACCACCAATGTGTTAAATTTAGGAATATAAACCATGGGGCGCATCAAAGGAATATGCTATATGGGGGCAGGCCTGAAGGTCAACAGTCATCATCACCATCAGTGGCATTTATTGAGCACTTCTATGGGCAGAGCACTGTACTAAGCACTTAGGAGAGTACAATACAGTACTGTTAGTTATTCTGGGAATATAGCAGCATTTCTAGCCAAGCCCTTTGACTCCTAGAGTGATGCCTTGACCTCTGTGGGTGTTACATGGCCTAGGGTAATTCTCCTCTGGAACCTGTTCAGTGGAAACAGAGTCTTCAGGAAGGGATGGGGAGCAGCTCTGGAGGGTGCAAAGGAACAGTTTATGGGAGTTAGGCAGTTTTGGAACTATGGGTGGCTATTTTATATTCTGTGCTTTACAAAGAACAACTCTGTGTATCGGTAAAGGGAAAAAAAAAAGAATTTCATTTTGTAGGGAATCAAGCAAAAAAATAGTGGAAGAAAACTGATGGAAATTAGACTGGAGAGTTGAACCAAGAGGAAGCAGCAAAAACCTCCCAAGGTCTTTGCCCATAAACAGGGGTAAAGAACTTCAATTAAAAGTAGACTGTAAACTCGTTATGGGCAGGGAACATATCGGTTAATTCTGTTGTACTCTCCCATTTGCTTAGTACAGAGTTCTGCCCATAATAAGTGCTCAACAAATACTATTGATAAGTCCTATGTTACGGATTTGAATGCGGTATAAAAAGAAGAAACAACTAAAGACACTTTCATTCAATCATATTTATTGAGTGCTTAATGTGTGCAGAGCACTGTACTAAGCACTGGGGAGAGTACAATGTAATAATAAACAGACATATTCGCTGTCCACAACAAGCAGAGGTATTGGCTTATGGAAATGCCTAAACATTTTTAGAAGAAAATCTTTCTAGAGGATTTAATTTGGACAAAATAGGTTCATTACTGTAAAATAAAATTGACGAAAGGGTTTTAAATTCTGATTCCATTTATATTTATGGAAAATTGTTATTATTTCTGCAGTCCAAACAACAAATAATGAAATTTATTACTAAAGGTGATAAGCCATCTTGCATTAAGCAGAAATCTATTTTATTATTCCTGGAGAATGAAAAAGCTATTAGTAATTCTTGTGAATGGAAGGCTCAACTGAAAAATCTCACTACTGTATTTTGTATGGTAATAATGCAATAAATAAAAACAACACATTTTATTGCTTAGATTAATAGCTTATCTCCACTGCCAAGACCACAAGCCATTGCACAAACCAGAATCATAAGTATGAAAAAATTGGAAAGACTATTTTAGTGCTTCGCATCAATCAGTCAGTGGTATTTAGTGAACATTGTGAGCTGTGTGCAGAGCTTAATAGGTATCCTGTAGTCCAGCGGATACTGTTTTTTGCAGATTCTAAGCTTTCTGGTCCCAGGTGTCAGTCTGTACACGTGCTGTGTTTTTGTTGCCGTACTGATTTGGTAAGAGCAGGTAGGGTAGTTTTCTGGTCTTATGGTGGATGCCGTGGCTGCTGCTCTGGAGTCCTTCATTTTCTGTCTTGAGCCAAAGCAAAGGCTAGCAGAGAGGAGCTGCAAAGGTGCAAGTGATGGTGATGGTGCTTAAGAGCTGAGCTATGCTCATGACTGGATAAGGTACCATTAGCCTTCCTGTCTCACAAACCCATAACCTTGGCATTATCCTTGACTAATCTCTCTCATTCAGCCCACATACTTAATCCATCGCTTAAATCCTGTTGATTCCACCTCCACAACATTGCTAAATCCTCCCTTTCCTTCATCCAAACTACCACATTAATTTCATCACATCTTATCCTGCCTTGATTACTGTATCAGCCTCTTTACTGACCTCCCAGGCTCTTGTCTCTCCCCACTCCAGTCCATACCTCACTCTGCAGCCTGAATCATTTTTCTACAGAAACATTCAGGCCATGTTTCCCTACTCCTCAAGAATCACTAGTGGTTGCCATCCACCTCCACATTAAACTTCTCACCATTAGCTTTAAAGCACTCAATCACCTTTCCCCCTCCTACTCTTCTACTACAATCCAGCTAGCACACTTCCCTCTTCTAACACTAACCTTCTCACCGTACCTCGATCTTGTTTATCTCACCGCTGACCTCTTGCCTATGTCCTGCTTCTGGCCGGAATGCCCTCTCTCCTCATATCTGACAGACAATTGCTCTCCTACCACCTTCAAAGCCTTAATGAAGGCACATCTCCAAGAGGACTTTCCTGACTAAGCCCTCTTTTCCTTTTCTTCAACTCACTTCTGCACTGCCCTGACTTTCTCTACTTATTCATCCCCCCTCCCAACCCCACAACACTTATGTATGTGTCTGTAATTTATTTATTTATATTAATGTCTGTCTCCCTCTCTAGACTGTAAGCTCACTCTGGGCAAGGAATGTGTCTGTTCAGCTGTTACATGGTACTCTCCCAAGCACCTAGAACAGTGCTCAGTTACCACTGACTGACTCTGCAGAGCCTAGGGGTTAATAGTGGTATCCTAAGGGATGGTAGTAGAAGCATCATGGTCAGAGCCCTAGTCAGAGGCCAAAATGTTTGGCAGGAGAGCTCTGAGTGGCACCGTTTGGCAAATGCACCAGGGGGGTGACCATGCCCGGGATAATAAATTACTATTTCAGTGCCCTATCTGTAAACCAAGTGGATCAAGGTGTCTTTCAAAGATGCTGAGATACTGGGAGGATCTACCTCATTGCAGATCAGAGAAACCTTTTACTGCAATACTGGTTGATAAACCCTAAACCTGAAGTTTGAAGTGTGTAAATGTAATAAAATGAGTTTTGTTATTATCTGACCTTTTCTCCCAACCCACTCTTCCCAAGCAAGGCTCATACCTCAGTCTTGAATCTCCTGCTTGTGACTCACTACTACCCCTCAGAATACACTCTCCCCTCAGTCATCCCAACTGAGTCTCTCTTTCAGAACACTTCAGAAAAGCTATGTCCTCCCTGATCCACTTCCTGATCAGTCCCCCCAGCCACCCTGGCACTCATGAATCACTTCTTGTGTTTATGTGCATTGCTTATGTTTATGTTCATTTGTTATTGAATGACTTAATGTAGTGGGGTTTTTTTATCTAGTCTCAGTGTTCTAAGTATTCTATATTTATTAACCTCTTAGGCCATTTTCAGTAGTAAGTTTACTATATAGTATCTTCAAGCTTTCATTTCTCGATACAACAAATTCTCAGAAAATTAGTTTTTCAAATGAACATTTCCTTCTTGATGGTAGATCAAATTTTTGATTCGTTGCTTCTTTGAAACATGCCTGTTTTTCCACACATTATTAATGCAAAGTTAGAAGAAAGCACTTCATATGATTTTTAGGTGACTGTAACAGAAAAACTATATTTGTGGCTTTTATGCAACCTATATTGAATACAGAATTTGTTTCACACAAATTGTTCATTTTGTACAAGATGTCATTTTAAGTGTATTCAAGCTAATATTTTTCCAAGGTCAGATGCTCCTCTGTGCACTTTGTGTCTATGTACTCTGGCTTATTCCTGATACCACTGCTTCTGTGTATAGCTGAAGGCCGTTGACTCCTTTAAATCCTTTAGTCCAAGCGCTGAGGTAGATACAATATAATCAGCTTGGCCACAGGCCATAGCAATGCTGTGAAGACAGAAATGAGTTGAGTAGTGTGAAAGTGCTTTGGGGATAAAAGTGTATAACCATAGTGGCATGTCAGGTTGAAGTAGTTAAATAATTGAAAGAAAGTGTTGAGGACAGGTATAGATACCTAAGTGGCTGTTGGATATGGGATGTTGGGAATTAATCAGGAAAGGCTTCTTAGAGGAACGGATTTAATCAACGTGGGCATTGAAGGTAGAGCTGTAGCCTGGCCTTTTTGAAATTGGGGAGGCAGTTCCAGAGGATGATGCGAGTTTAAGGGTCTGAGGTGCAGAGCCAAAAGTGAGGTGTAGTTAGCAGGTGAGCTTGGGAGGAGTGAGAATGCAAGCTGGGGAATGGTGGTTGGAAAGAACTGCTAATGCAATATAGGGCAAGCTGATAGAGAGACTTGAATTCAATGTGGAGGGAAATGGGTAGCCACTGGAGGACTTTGAGAAGTTTGGAGACGTGCCAAGCAACAATTTAAAAATGATGATCTGGGCAGCAGCATGTAATATAGACAGATGGGTTGGCGGAACTGGAAACTGCAGCTAGTGAGGAGGCTGACACAGTAGTCTAATCATGAGATAACAAGATGTTAAACCAGGATGATGGTGACTTTGGGAGAAGGGAAAGGAGTGGATCTGGGAAAAGTGGCTGAAGAACTGCTAAAATTTAGCTTTTGATTGAGTGTGAGAACTGAACAGGAGGTTGCCACCAAGATTGTGTGGGTGTCTGTGCTAGGGAGGAGTGTGGTGTTAGTGATAGAGATGGAAAAGGAGGTGAGAGTTTAGGAGAGAAAATGGAAAGGTGGTTTTTTTTTTATGGTGTTTGGTAAGCACTTACTATGTGCCAGGTGCTGTTCTAAGTGCTGGGGTAAATACAAGGAAATCAGGTTGGACACAGTCCCTATCCCAAATAGGGCTCACAATCTCAATCCCTATTTTACAGATGAGAGAACTGAGGCCAGAGAAGTGAAGTGACCTGCCTAAGGTCACACAGCAGACATGTGGCAGAGCTGGGACTAGAACCCTGTCATTCAATCGTTTGAGAGCTGTGTGCAGAGCATTGTACTAACTGCTTGGGAGACTACAATATAACAATAAGCAGACACATTTCCTGCCCACAATGAGCTGACAGTCTAGAGTGGGAGACAGACATTAGTAGAAATTAAATGAATTACAGATATGTACAAAAGTGCCGTGGGGCTGGGAGGGGAGATAAATAAAAGGGAGCAAGTCAAAGTAATGCAGAAGGGAGTGGGAGAAGAGGAAAAGAGGGCTTAGCCAGAGAAGGCTTCTTGGAGGAGGTGTGCCTTCAATAAGGCTTTGAAGAGGGGGAGAATAATTTTTCATATTTGAGGAGGGAGGGCCTTCCAGGCCAGAGGCAGGATGTGGGTGAGGGATTAGTGGCAAGATAGATGAGGTTGTTACAGTGAGAAGGTTGGCATTACAGACGCGAAGTGTGCAGGCTGGGGGGTAGTAGGAGAAGGGTGAGGTGAGGTGGGAGGGGGCAAGGTGATTGAGTGCTTTAAAGCCAATGGTGAGGAGTTTTTGTTTGATGTGGAGGTGGATGGGAAACCAATGGAGTTTCTTGAGAGGAGAGGAAACGTGTCCTGAACATTTTTTGTAGAAAAGTGATCTGGACAGCAGAGTGAAGTTTGGACTGGAGTAGGAAGAGACAGGAGGCTGGGAGGTTAAGCAAAGAAGTTGATAGAGTAGTCAAGATGGAATAGAATAAATGATTGTAGCCTGCATCCATAGACTTTTTATCTATGAGGCACCAGCATTTGTAAACACCTGCTCTCTCAAATGAATCTCTGAGATCTTGAGCTTCATGTTGTATCCCGTCTACCAACTCTCTTGAACTTACTCAAGCACCGAGTACAGTGCTCTGCACCCAGGAAGTACTCAACCATTGATTGATTGATAGGTAATGGGGTAGGTATTACAAATACCAAGCATCCACAGTGTGCTAGGCACTGTATGGAATTTACAGGCTACATGGAGCCTGAGCTTGTATCCGGTTTCCTCAATCTCCCATCTTGTCTTAGTATATAAGTGGTTAAGCTTTCCTCGGTCTCGTAACTGGTACACTTGCAACCTTCGCAGATATCTACATGGCCCAAGGCTTGTAGCTGAGCAGTAGTTTGTAAAACTGATTTAATATACATTTATCTGCTAAATCCCAGTTTGAGGTGAATGGCAGATCCTACTTAAATGAATTTAGGAAAAGCTTGAAATCGATTTCCCATCACACCTTCACTGATGAAAAATCATGTCCTTTATTCTATTTTTGGGTTAGAAGAAGGTTGAGACCGTTGCCATTTTTGGTCAGGTTTTTCATTTTCATTTCCCATTGTTCTCTTGTATATGGAATGCATTCAACAGAAAGTGATCCCAGAATATTTAAAAAATCCTCTGGAATGTCATGATTACAGAAGTTTCATTAACAGGTCCATGTATTTTTTTAAGGGCTAATTTATTAATTTAGATGAATTCCACATTGATCCTGTACTAACAACACGTTAGATTTTGCAGATAAATGGAAGCATGGTAGTCTCCAATTACTCAATTTTACCTACTGAATTTGGATTGGAGTTAAGGTAAAGAAACAAGAGACTTCTGGTTAACTGTTAAAAGTGATCAAAGAGAGAAGCATTATGTATTCTGGAAGCAACAAAATAATAAAACGAAGTTGCAGAAATGCCATTTTAAAAAACTGTTTATGTCATCATGTTCTCCCTCTAGAAGAAGAAGACAGCGAAATGCCGGATGTAGACTGGACCAGTTCTAAAAACCACCAAGCCAAAATAGAGTTAGAAAGCATCCCCTGTACTTCAGCCGAAATGTCTTCCATGACCTACCCATCATATTCAAGATGCAGGTGAGTGTTCTGCCTGAGGTATCTATTTTCAGTAAACGCTTTGAGTAGAGGAGAGCTACTGAATCTGCTGCTTCCTAGACTTGCTGGCACAGTATATACCAAACTTTCTTCTGAATTAGTTTATGGGGAGGGAAATTGAAAGCATACACCTAAAGGAAGGGAAATACCCATTTTATCTGAAGCCCAGTAAGGCAAAAGCATATTATTGCTTACTGATGAGGTAACTGTGTCACAAAGATGTTAAGCAACATGCCCAGGGTCTCACCCAGCAGACAAGTGGTGGAGCTGGGATTAGAACCCAGGTCTTCTGACTCCCAGGCCCATGTTCTTTCCACTAGGCCACGCTGCTACTCCTTGTTCTCAGATTACAATCTAGTTGGGAAGACAGAAATTAGAATAAGCACAGGTAGGGGAAGAAACTCAGTATAAGGATATGTGCAAAGGTTCTGGGGGTAAGAGGGTGGAGGTCGTTTTGGGCAGAGAATATGTCTGTTGTTATGCTGTACTCTCCCAAGCGCATAGTATAGTGCTTTGCACACAGCAAGCACTCAATAAATATGATCAAATGAATGAATGAAAGTGTACAGACGCAAGTTCATAGGTGACACAGAGGGGAGGGGGGAAAAAGGTAGGTCAGTGGGAGGCTCATCAGTGAAGGCTTCCTGGAGAAGATGCAGTTTCAGTAGGGCTTTGAAGACAGTAATAATAATTACGGTATTTGTTAAGTGCTTACGATGTGGCAATCACTGTTCTAAGTGCTGGGGTAGATACAAAGGTACTCAGGTTTCCACCCTTCTAGACTGTGAGACTGTAGTTGGGTAGGGATTGTCTCTATTTGTTGCTGAATTGTACTTTCCAAGAGCTTAGTACAGCTCTCTGCACACAGTAAGCGCTCAATAAATATGATTGAATGAATGAATGAACACAGTGCCTGTCCTATATGGGGCTCACAGTCTTAATCCCCATTTTAAAGGTGAGGTAACTGAGGTGACTTGCCCAAGGTCACAGAGCAGTTAAGTGGAGGAGCTGGGATTAGAACCCACATCCTCTCACTCCCAAGCCTGTGCTCTTGCCTCTAGGCCATGCTGCTTTGATGAAGATGGGGAGAGTGCTGGTCTGTATAATACCAAGTAGGAGAGAGTCCCAAGCAGGACGGAGGGTGTGAGCAAGAGTATGATGGTGAAACAGCAGAGATTGAGGCACAATGAGGTAGATCAATTTTAGAGGAGCAAAATGTGTGGGTCTGGGTTATAGTGTAAGAGGAGTCAGGTTAGGTGGGATGGAGAGAGCCGATTGAGTGTTTTAAAGCTGATGGTAGGGATTTTGTTTGCTGAGGAGATGGATGATCAAATGTTCTAGGTTTGTGAGTAAGGAGATGTGCGCAAGATGATTTTTAAAAATAATAATGGTGATATTTGTTAAACAGCACTTCACTTTAGTGTCTCAGTTACCTCATCTGTAAACTAGGGATTGAAACTGTGAGCCCCATGTGGGACAAGGACTGTGTCCAAACCAATTTGCTTGTATCCACCCCAGCGCTTAGTACTGGCACACAGTAAGAACTAAACAAATACTCATTATTATTATTATTATGATTATTATTATTATGCACTTACTATACTAAGCTCTGGAATAGAGCCAGGATAATCAAGTTGGACTCAATCTCTATCCCACATGGAGCTCATAGTGTAAGTGGGAGGGAGAACATATATTGAATCTTAGAACGGTGCTTGGCATATAGTAAGCACTTAACAAATACCACCACCACCATCCATTTTACAGATGAGGAAATTGAGGAACAAAGTAGTGTAAAGTATCTTGCTCCAAATAATGCAGGCAGCAGGTTGAAGTATGGTTTGCAGATGGGAGAAGGTGGAGGCAGGGAGATCAGCAAAGAGCCTATGTAGAAGCATGCGGAGAAAATCCAAAGTGAATGGAAGAATTTGATTTTGCAGGAAAAAAAGTGAGTTGTCATTATGTCATGGAAGATTTTGAGAATTGCGGCAAAAAAGAGGGGACTACCCCACCAGCCTGAACTATCTCCGAGTAAATTCTAGGAATTTGGGCAATAGAAAGTACTAGAGGTTTTGGCCTAGGACCACGATTATGATTTGAATTGGTATAATGTGGATGTATTTGTATCGCATATATGAATAAAGGTTCATAAATTTATGAGGGCAAGAGATGCAATGGTATCTGGACTTTGTTGAAACTGTCGACTCACATTTTCATCAATTAGCTAAAAGAAGTCATCTGAATCATATACCCTTCTGACAGCAAGCGTGGTTAAATACTGAAACTGGCTATTCAGGGAGGTTATGGAATCTGTCCCTGGAGCTCTTTAATAACTAACATAGACTGAGTTGGGTTTTCCTTCCTTCCTTTGTGTGTCTCTGCTGATGTCATTGCTTATGGTTCCTGATGTTTGTTGCTGGGTGTCATTTCCAGATTAACCAGTGCAGAAGCTATTAGGGATGCTTGGGAATAGCAGTAGCTCCCTGTGGGCAGGGAAAGTGTCTACCAACTCTGTTGTACTCTCCCAAGTGCTTAGTACTGTGCTCTCCACACAGTGAATACTCAAATACCATTGACTGATTGACCTGTGTCAGGAAAAACCCTAAGCCCAATTCATTTTAGGGTGATCAGCCAAGGGAAGTGTATCATTGTGGGCCATTTTTGACACTTTGCACTTGGCTTTTAAAAGCCCCTGAAGGTTAATGGTAGCTATGGGGGACAGTGCTGTGCAACACCCCTCCTCCCCCTCCCACCCCCCTGCATTCTTTTTAATGGTCAGCATGTCAGTGTGGTTATTTATAGAATTTTGTCTAATTTAAATTTGAATGTTGAAATTGAAGTTTGAAATGTAAATATTACCAACCCAATGTAAAGAAATTGGGCAGGCATTTTTTCAGTGTGAAGTATAGGCAATTGGATATATTGTATTTTATCTCCTTTGGAAACAATGAATGTTTTAATATATTCTTAATTTGTAAAGAATACAAATCATTTTATTTTTCATTTGTTGATATAAAATTATATTGCCATTTTAAGGCAGAATACATTCTTATTAAAAATAGTTGAAAATTTATTCTAGTTTTAATGACATAGAGCAGAAAAGAAACATGCATTTTCAAAAAATGATCCTACCTGTACAAAATCCATTAATTGTGTCACTTCTCAATTTCAGATATTGTGAAACTGTTTTGTTACTAGCTTATTTCCTTTCTCTTAGATAAGTGCCTTTTTTAGGATCTGAATTTTCCAAGCTTTTTATTTGCCATCTGTTGCAGTGTCAAAAGTAAAAACAGTGATGATGTACAAACTGATAAGAATATTAGGTATTAATAAAACCTCATCATGTGATGGGTGATTTCCGGGCATTAGAAAGGCCTTCCCAGACTTCTGTAAATGAACTCATTGTTTTATTTAAGCAGGAAAAGAGAGCTTTTGTTCTGTAGGTTTGGCAACACAGGACATTGTCTTATTGATAGCTAAACCCTGAGAAAAGGTGCTTTTGATTGTGGTTGCTGAGAGGAAAGCTTGTGTTTTTGAAGAGGAGGGATGAAAAACAGCCTTCCTCTTCCTTGGAAAAGCAGTCATCATCATGGCAAGCAAGCATTCTGACAATCAGAAGGGGTTAAAAATTACCGGTGTCTTAAGACAACTGAATTTTAATTATAAAAAGAATGATAATTAAAGTATCTGAAGACAAACCTGATTTGTTTTTTTTTTAAAAGAAAATATTGGGACACAAAACTCTTTTCAGCGGCTCCTGAAAAAAGGTTAGCAAAGGATTTAGTCAAGAGCCTTCAAAGAATGGCAAGAACAATTTCAATGTAATTCATATTTATTGAAAGGTTCACTAGGCACTCTTCTGGATTCTTGGACAAAAGAGATAATTAAAAGTTAACTACTGGATTGGTTTGTTTTGAATGCGTTCTTGCCTTAACTCTTGAAAGGAATATTTAGAACATATACTTTCTTCCATGGGAGAAAAGTGTATGTGTGTGTGTGTGTGTGTGTGTTGTGTGTGTGCGTGTGTACGCATGCAACTCAAAATCACAAAATAAATGATAACTTGGAAATCTGAGGAATAGTTATATTTCAGAGACTAAGTGAATCTAGACTAAATCTATACTGTAAACTGGCAAAAGATGGGAAAAAAATTTAATAGATACCCCTTTGTGGCACTTCTAAGGACTAAACAGAACAAATTTTAGCAAAAGCAAATGCCCTCGCTTGTGCAAAAATGTTAGTCTAGAAAATCTCTACTATGCTTAATATTAATTTCCACCTTGTTGATATATCAGGAAAATGAATTACTTTGTAGCTTGTTTATCAATGAAGAAAAACTGTCATCAAGTCACATAAACCAAGAGAATCTTCTCTAGGGAGGTCAGCGTGGAGGCTGATGCAGTGGTCAAGGTGGAAGAGGATAAGCACTTGGATTAACATGGTAAGACCCTGGTTTGAGAAAGAGGCATCGAGTCTATAAAAGGTAGCTTGGCAGTGGCCCTTTCCCAAACCAGGGTGCTGTGGATCAGTGGTGTGTCATAGGATCTTGAGGTTGACAGTTAACAGTCAGTAGCATTTACACTGATTGAAGCACTGTGCTAAATGTTGCAGAGAATCCGTGCGCATTGCACAGATGTGGTCCATTTATGGTTTGTCTGCAATGGTGATTTCATTAAGTGTTGCTGCAAAAGTCATTTCTTCATGTGTTGACAGACTAATGATGCGTAATAGAGCGTCATCGATCTCATTCTACACACATATTCAGTCTGCCATTAAATCCTGTTAGTTCAACCTTCATAATTTCTCTAAAATTTGTCAATCCCTCTCCATCCAAACTGCTACCAAGTTGATACAAACACTTATCCTATCCTACCTTGACTACTGCTTCAGTCTCTCTCCACTCCAGTTCATAATTCATGGCCACCCAGGTCATTTTTCTCCAAAAGCATTCATTCCCTGTTTCCCCACTACTCAAAGACTTCCAATGTCAACCTCAATCTGTACCTGTACTTCAGTCTCGTCTTCCTTGCAGTGGCCCTCTCTCCCATGTCCTGCCTCTGGCCTGGAACTTCCTCTCTCTTCCTGTCTGACAGATGGTCCCTCTTCCCACCCTCAGTTGAATCATCTTTAAACCCAAAGGGCAACTCTCTCTTGCTCTCTTTTTCTCCCCGCATTCATATATATAGAGAGTAACATATATGATATAGTCATATATATGTGTGCTCAGACTTCATTGGATATCTTAACGATATCTCTCTGTTCTTTTCAAACATTCAACCAAAGGAGCTCAACAAGCAACTCACTGATGATGCCCATTGAAAATATGAATATGGATCACTCACTGCCTCACCTTTTTTCCTCCCTCTCCACACACTACTTAAAATCCCTATGCAATTTTTGGCATATATAATAAAAATAAATTTTAAATGACACTAAAGGGCATAATTCATAAATTTTACTGCAATATACTGAATTCTTCTCCCTGTTATTAACTTCAGTTCAGCTAACCTTAGCCCACAATTAACTTGTACTGTCATCATATTCATAAGTAAGAAGTCTGATATTAAAAAAAATGATACAAAGTGAATGGCTAGTAAGTTTATTTCAATAATACTATGGAAAACTTAATGACATATATACACATGCAAACACACACACACAACACACGAAACCTCATTGCTATTAGATCTGACAAAATTGTTTCCAAAGTCTACCTCTTGAATATTCTGGGTTTTTTTTGTTTATTTT